>NC_057814.1:287219310-287519310 GCF_018294505.1 Triticum aestivum | reverse complement strand
AGGTCATGCAGAGGATAAAGGGGTTCAGCTACCGCAGCAAGTAACAGATGAATCGTTGTTGTCCTAATGCAGTAAAAGAGAGCAGGAGCGAGAGAGTGGGATTGTATCGGAATGAACAAGGGGGTTTTGCTTGCCTGGCACTTCTGAAGATAGCATTGAGTCTTCATTAGTGTCAACGATCACAACGTCGGAACATCGTCTACCGAGAGGGGACAAATACCGGCAACAGAGAGGAAAACCAATCAATGCAATGCACAATATGATGCATGAATGTGACATGGCAATATGCTGTGAATTGAGCTAATGCAGCTAGCAACAAGTGCAATGGAGTCCATTTGAACCAAAGGTTCAAATGCAAACTCTAGTTTGAGCATTTAAGGTGCCATTTGAATGTTTTCACTTATACAGCAGGTATAAGTTGGTTTTTCATGCATGAAAGTAGCATAAATGGATAGATTGGATTTTTCTGATAATTTTTCATATATAAATCTTTTCAATCTGAGTTATAGATTATTTTCTATGATTTTTAGAAGTTTATAGGATTTTCTGGAATTTTCTGTATAAGAATAAATCCAGAAAATGATTTATAGCGTCAGCATTACGTCACAGTGACGTCAGCAGGTCAACTGGGCGGTCCAGGTCAAACCTGGACGGTGGGGCCCGCATGTCAGTGTCACTGGCTGGTTTGGGTGGATGACAAGTGGGACCGGTCAACGTTGACTTGACCAAAGTCAAAGCTGACATGTGGGGTCCACGGCATTAGCTTAATTTAAACAGGAAATAACCCTGTGGTTAATTAAGGGCGGGGCCCGTCTGTCAGTGAGCTAGGGGGGTTAGTTAGTGGCGTCATTAGCCGCTAATGATGTCGCCACGTCAGCCTCGCCGGAATATGGCCGGCGGCAAGCATTCCGCACGGCGGAGGCGTCGGGTTTTGCCATCCGGCGACCATTGGGCTCGGGGTTTGGCCCTACGGGCTGCTGGACGTGCACCGCATCCAACGGAGCAGGCGGCTGGGCGAGGGAGGTCGGGAACTACGGTGGCGACCACTTGGGCGGCGGCCGGAGCTCGGGCAACGGCGGAGATGGCGCTACAGGGCACGGCAGGGCGAACCCGTGGGTGCTTCAGGTTCACAGGAGCGCGGCGAGCACGCTGGTGATGCTCGGGCGAGCCGCCGAGCTCGGGAGCACGGAGCTCGTTAGCAATGGCGGCGGCGAGCTTCGGCGGAGATGGGGAACGAAGCTAGAGCATGAACGCGAGTAGGAGAGGAAGGGGAGTAGGTCCGTGAGCTCACAGTAGTTGCAGCAGAGGCTACGGCGAGCTCGGAGGAGGTCCGAAGCGAGCGGGGCGGCGGAGGCGATCTCGGCGACCCGAGGAAGAAGAAGGCGTCGGCGGCGGCGCTTCGAGGCGTCCGGCGTTGTGTAGCTCAGCGAGGGGGTCGAGGACGAAGTGGCGGAGCTTCTGGGCGCGTCGGTGAGGCGAGGGGGAGGCGGTGGCCGCGGTGGTGGCGAGCGGCGGCGACGGCTGTGTTCGGGTGGACGCGCGTGAGGGAGACAGAGGAGGGGATGAGCTCGAGGGAGAGGTCGAGGCGTCGAGGGGGTGTCGTGGCGCCGCGAGGGAGATCCAGGGTGACGAGGGAGCACGCAGGCAGGGTGGAGGTGGCCGGCGTGTGGCTGCGCGCGCCGGGCACCGCGCGCTCCAGTCCTTCTGGCGTGAGCTGGAAGAGGACAAGGGAGAGAGATGGGCTGGGCCAACAGTGTTGGGCCAACACAGTGCAGGCCAGGTAAGTGGCTCAGGTACTCTCCTCTCTCTCTCTTTACTTTATGTTTTCTATTTATTTGATCTGTTTTGAATTAGTAAAATTACTAACTCATTTTGTAAAATCCTGATAAAAATTGTGGGCACTATTTGAATTATTTCCAACAGCCCCCAATTGTTTTCAGAAGTATTGAAGCATTTAAAATATTTATAGGCATTAAATGCTCCAATTCAAATACAGTATGATTTAGCTCAAAAATCCATAAATGGCCAATAAATATGCTCATCATTTCTGGCAGAGGTTTTCACCTTTATCAAAAATCATGAACATTTCTAAGGGCATTTTGGGTTCATTGAAAATATTTTATTTTGAACCTAGTTGAATTCATTTGGTGCTAGGGTTTGGTCATCCCCAATTCAACTTTAAATGAAATTTAGACATGATGCAGCATATCTAGCTAGCCTAAGTGCATACCAGGACTAGGGATGTGACAACTCACCCCCACTAAAACAAAAATCTCGTCCCGAGATTCAAGCGTAGGGTAAGATGAAAGGGGAACGCAAACTAACATAATCTTCACGATCCAATTGTTCTTCTCGAAGATGTTGATTCATTGCATCATCTTGATCTTGACATCTTTTCTTTCGAGAGCTTCATCCAGCTATGATGACGGAAGAGAGGGAAACTCTACAGGATTGATCTTCTCGAAGATCGAGCTATACAAGACCAACTCGCGGAATGAGATGTTGAAACATCTCGAGTTGAGACACAAAACACATCGAGAGGGATGGAAGAACAAACGATGAGGTTTGATTTGGTGGGCAACAATCCCACGCTTAGATAGTATGGTGCATGGGTTCCAAAGCAGCGAGGAGTTAATTACCATGACTCCATAACGGGGCACCTTAGGAAAGGTGACTCGTAGAATTCTTCCCTTAAGTGGCAAAAAGAATTACTTTTGATACAAAGATCATTGAAACTCTTTATACCAGCGTAAGGCAATTTACAAATGATCGTTTGAAAGAATTCAAAAGAATGGCACACTCAATTTGGAAAGGAAACTATGGTTATAGAACAACTCGGCAAATGGAAGGCACATTCCAGTTGATACCAAGGACATAACCTAGTGACTGCGCGTGCTTTCAAGAACTTGAGCATTTCCATATTCATCAAGGTTTTACCAACATCCGTGCCGAGGATCCTGGCAACACATCATACTACCATAATGAACGGTGATGGAGGATGCAGGTGCAAAGGAGGACAACACTTTCTCAGATTTCACCTTAGCGAAGCCAAGGGAGCAAAATCTGGATGATCGACCGAGAGACATTTAGCACTCCGCTTCTAATGTTCTCCTTGATGTACTGGTTACTACGGTCATGCTTAAAGCATCAACATAGCCATCAAGTAGTGGTCGGACTTCGGAATGCAAAGGATCCATAAGGAACAACTAGGGAGCAAATCCTACGAAATCCTTATGGGGAGGTGGCCAACTTTCTCAATCAAGATACTACAATAATAGGTCTTCCGGCTAGGTGTGTTGGCCACGACATCCACTTACCGGTAACAGAGAGACCATTAGTATAGTTCTTGGGAAACGTTCAACCATCACATCTGCCTGAGATTCAGATCTGGTTGGTGTCGGGATATTCCAGACTCATCAGGTCTAGAAAGAAAAATGAAAGTTTGCAACGCAATTCGACGAGATGACGTTGCGAGATTCTCGGGGCATGAGCTACGATAGCAAGCTCCAAAACATGAGCTGGTTCCGCTACAAACCTGTGAACACGCTATCCAAGACAAGCATGACCACGTGGTAGTCTTATAATAAAACACTACCGAGTTCAGGTGGGGAACCGTCATCGCGGATAACGAAGTCCTTGCATAAGTCATATGACTAGCTCTTATGAAGGAACTTCTTCTCCTTGAACAAATCAGTTAGTGGCTTCGAGGTGCTACGGAATTCATATGGAACGAAGATGATCAGTCTAACAGACCATAGAATACTTCACACATGCATAACTGACTTGGGATGATTCCAGAGGAAGCAAAACAAACTTTCTCGAATTCTCGGCGGCAACTTACATCAAGTGCATGTGAATTAGAGGAAGTATCTTCTTCATCCAAACATATGCTTCATGAGCGGGACACGAAGATAATGCTTATAAAAGTTTCCAACACTAGCTTAATGCTCAACAAAATCATGGACAAGATGGAAATGTTGTCAATGAGCTCAACAACAATCCATCCAGGCTTCCATATAGATGGAGTTCCAAAATTAAGTAAACACGGGAATAGCATTGGTCAGACCCAAAAGATGTAATGGTGTATGCTCGAGGAATCAACCACGAGTAGGACAACATTACGAACATCATTGGTTCTGATTTGATTTGATGATAGCCCATACTCAAATCAAAGTTTGGTTACGATGATAGGTCCATTAAGTGATCACGAGGACCAATCGATGAAGAAATTATCTTTCTACGACAAACACACACACAAGAGATATCCTTTGGAAAGAACTAAGCCAGGCAAGCTTTTATCTTCCAACTCTCCAAGTTGTTGTTTAGCTTGACCAACTAGCTCAGGGGTATCCAACACGGATTCTTGGAGAAGGGGTGGTTTACAGGAAACCAACTTGATCACGAGCTCAACATAACAGTCAGGAAACAACCTGGTGATACTTCCGAGAAGATAATCAGAAAATCACAAACCACCGATATGTTACTAAGCTCGAGAACAATCTTGCTTTTCAGGGCAAGACGATGTGATCAAAAAGGGCGAGGAATTGATACAATCCTAACTCGTTGACCGAAGAGTGCACCAGGAAACTGGACTAGGTAACACGATCAATCTCGGGATGATGATTGAACAACCAACACGCTAAGAATGAGGGTATTGCCATTAACTACCAAGCAACGAGTTGCTCAGAGTATTGATTTCACACATCACGGTTCACTTGTCGGTGTTCCGGTTGTGACAACACGGGACCGAGGAATGAATAATGATGGCGAGAAGTATCACTGCGTCAAGAATTCATAAGAGGTGGTGCAATTCTCATGACACTCTTGACATAAAGATGGTAATACTCCAAGGTAGAACAGAATCAAAAGCTGGTTTGGCGTTTTGATCTGCGGAATACAACTACTTTGACCCAATCCCAGAGATGGACGAGGTACTGGAGTTTGTTTCTCCTAGTCATTCTGAAATAGAACGGCTTGACGGACCACAAGAATAATAAGCATCGATAACACGGATGCACAATTACTCCTGACTATCAATTGATAGACAGAGGTCAGAATACAACTAAAGAGAGACAACTCAAAGGAACATATGGTTTTCTGAGTTGCGGATGCATAAATTTAGTATGTCAAACAGGTTCAACATATTTCTTCCAGATAATCCATGCGGAAAGGTAGGACTGGCAGATTCACAATATGGATGGAGTACTCCTCAAGAGCACCCTGGTTGTGATCTTTTGGTTCAAAAGAACTTCTGCCATGATGGTTCATGGTATTGGAAGAATGAGATACCACGGACCTCGAGGACCTTCGCAAAGGTTACTAATATCCTAAAGGTAAGAGCAACACTACCAACGCGAGGTAAGTAGAGTGAATCTTGGGTCAAGAACCCAAGAAATAGAATGCCTACTAACTAAATTGCATCACGGGATGCTTTCGGGAATGATGGCCAGAATCATCACACTGGAAACACAAAACATGGCTAGATTACTAGGTGATCCTCTAAGACACCTAGGGTCATAATAATAGCTCCAACACATATACCGAGGCAATAGAGTGCCTCAACGCACCGGTAGTGTGCTTAATCTGGCCCAAAGGGACGCAAAAACAGAGGGAAAGGATTTTGCAAATGCATCAGATTGTTTAGAAACCTGGGATGACTCGGGCAACATAACGGCTGTAAAGGCTCAAAAGGATTTGAGATATCCTGCAAAATGGTGGCATAACCACTCAACATCATAATATCAAGGTTCCGAGATCAGCTATCAACACACGGAAGTAGTAGAAACTGAACTGAGGCTTCAGACCAACAATCCTACGAGTCTACGGATTAGTAACACGTGATCCTGATAGAAAGATGGGAAGCCTAGTTCTTAATCCCCGTAGAAGAGAAGAGGGTGACTCAGATCAGAAGGCATAAGGTAAAGGAGTAAAAGAGCCTTACGTTCCCTTCCACAATCAATTCCCTTATATAACTAAAGCATTTCTAGACTCAACTTCGACCAGTTTGGCTTGGTAATCCTACAGGCAGTCAGGCTCTGATACCAAAGCTGTCGGGACCCCGATTCCAAGTCACACCGATCTAGCCTGTAACACCTCATATCACTTTGCGGCCTCACGCACGGTACTCCCACGGGTGTCGCCTTACCATGGCCCGGGACCGTTTGCGCCTTTTGGCTCATGTATATGACAATGTCGCTAGCATCCATATGACAGAGAACCCGGGCCGACATGGCTAGTCGTGAACCCAAAGCGGCACTAACGTATGGGGACAGGCATACATGAATCAACATCGAACGTGTCGGTCAGCAGCGTGCGAATCCGGGCTGTAGCACTGGGCTAACAGGACTCCGGGAACCCGGGCTGTAGCAGGCTAGGCAGGACTCCGGATGTCACCGCGTGACATTTCCCCGAATGGACAGACACAGGAACGAAGTGAATCACATGCCGGCCAGTCAAGTGTTCCGGAGCAGTAGTGCTGGGCTAGCAGGACTCCGGTGAACCGGGCTGTAGCGGACTACTATGGCTCATGGAAGCACAAGACTACATTTCCCCATAAGAGAGGCTACCAAGGATAACAACTAGGTTGTCGGATCCCACACATACCAAGCATTTCAATCATACACACAATATGCTCGATATGTGCAAATACAACATGGCATCACAACAAGACTCTACGACTCAGAGTATTTATTCATTAGGCTCCGAAGAGCCAGATATTACAAACATGGGTCTCATGACCCAACATTCAGAGCATACAAGTCAAACACATGCGGAAGCTTAACATGTCTGAGTACAGACATCTACAAATGAAAAAGTGCTGAGAAGCCTGACTATTTACTAGATCCTGCCGAGGGCACAAGATCGTAGCTGAGGTATCAAGCTAAACGTCGAAGTCCACACGGAACTACTAGCGAGACTGACGTCTCTCTGCAAAACATAAAATAAGCAAACGTGAGTACAAATGTACCCAGCAAGACTTACATCAGAACTATCTACATATGCATCGGTATCAACAAAGGGGGTGGTGGAGTTTAACTGCAGCAAGCCAGCTTTGACTCGGTGGCTATCCTGAACTACGACTGCAAGTAACTCTTTTGAGGTGGCGCACACGAGTCCACATATTCACCATATCAATACACCACTATGGATCCGCTCCCGTCTCCCTACGAGAACGCCATCCATAGCACTCACGCTTATCTTGCGCATTTTAGAGTATCCACTTTCACTTGTCTATGAACTGTTACAGGCAACCCAGAAGTCCTTTACCGCGGACACGGCTATTCGAATAGATCATATTAACCCTGCAGGGGTGTACTTCGTCACACACGCTCTCGCCACTTACCACCATGTACACGTCGTGTACCTCGGCAACCTTCAAGCGGAAGCCTGGCGAGGGAGTCGGCCACGACCTGACTAACCACACAAGTCTCTAGTCCAGGTTTATCGCCTATTCGGGTTCCATCCGCAAGGAGATCCGGCCGGGGTGTCGCTCACGGCCCCAAACGATGTGTGCAGGGTTCCCGAGCCCACCATCCGGGTGCCACTCGGTACACCAGGCCACGTGTGCCTAGTCTGTCCCAAGCCCACCTGTACCGGGTGCCACTTGGTAGACTACTAACACTACCTACAAACACCAGAAACTAGTTGCAACTCCTGGACAGAGATCAGGTTGATTAATAAGTCGAGAGGGGCACTTAGCCGGATCCCAATGTGTGGTAGTAACTGTTCATGGATCACAAACACAGAACTCAGTTCCTGAGGACGGTTTCAATGAGACAACCCACCATGTACTCCTACATGGCCTCTCACCGCTACCTTTACCAAATCGTGTTCACACACTTAGCTCTCACACAGTAGGACATGTTCACCACTTTCCAATTCATTCCCGATGAATCAGACCTGACACAACTCTAAGCAATAGCAGGCATGACAAACAAGCATGAATGAGTAGGCACATCAGGGCTCAAACAACTCCTACTCATGCTAGTGGGTTTCATCTATTTACTGTGGCAATGACAGGTCATGCAGAGGATAAAGGGGTTCAGCTACCGCAGCAAGTAACAGTTGAAGCGTTGTTGTCCTAATGCAGTAAAAGAGAGCAGGAGCGAGAGAGTGGGATTGTATCGGAATGAACAAGGGGGTTTTGCTTGCCTGGCACTTCTGAAGATAGCATTGAGTCTTCATTAGTGTCAACGATCACAGCGTCGGAACAACGTCTACCGAGAGGGGACAAATACCGGCAACAGAGAGGAAAACCAATCAATGCAATGCAACAATATGATGCATGAATGTGACATGGCAATATGCTGTGAATTGAGCTAATGCAGCTAGCAACAAGTGCAAGGGAGTCCATTTGAACCAAAGGTTCAAATGCAAACTCTAGTTTGAGCATTTAAGGTGCCATTTGAATGTTTTCACTTATACAGCAGGTATAAGTTGGTTTTTCATGCATGAAAGTAGCATAAATGGATAGATTGGATTTTTCTGATAATTTTTCATATATAAATCTTTTCAATCTGAGTTATAGATTATTTTCTATGATTTTTAGAAGTTTATAGGATTTTCTGGAATTTTCTGTATAAGAATAAATCCAGAAAATGATTTATAGCGTCAGCATTACATCACAGTGACATCAGCAGGTCAACTGGGCGGTCCAGGTCAAACCTGGACGGTGGGGCCCGCATGTCAGTGTCACTGGCTGGTTTGGGTGGATGACAAGTGGGACCGGTCAACGTTGACTTGACCAAAGTCAAAGCTGACATGTGGGGTCCACGACATTAGCTTAATTTAAACAGGAAATAACCCTGTGGTTAATTAAGGGCGGAGCCCGTCTGTCAGTGAGCTAGGGGGGTTAGTTAGTGGCGTTATTAGCCGCTAATGATGTCGCCACGTCAGCCTCGCCGGAATATGGCCGGCGGCAAGCATTCCGCACAGCGGAGGCGTCGGGTTTTGCCATCCGGCGACCATTGGGCTCGGGGTTTGGCCCTACGGGCTGCTGGACGTGCACCGCATCCAACGGAGCAGGCGGCTGGGCGAGGGGAGGTCGGGAACTACGGTGGCGACCACTTGGGCGGCGGCCGGAGCTCGGGCAACGGCGGAGATGGCGCTACAGGGCACGGCAGGGCGAACCCGTGGGTGCTTCAGGTTCACAGGAGCGCGGCGAGCACGCTGGTGATGCTCGGGCGAGCCGCCGAGCTCGGGAGCACGGAGCTCGTTAGCAATGGCGGCGGCGAGCTTCGGCGGAGATGGGGAACGAAGCTAGAGCATGAACGCGAGTAGGAGAGGAAGGGGAGTAGGTCCGTGAGCTCACAGTAGTTGCAGCAGAGGCTACGGCGAGCTCGGAGGAGGTCCGAAGCGAGCGGGGCGGCGGAGGCGATCTCGGCGACCCGAGGAAGAAGAAGGCGTCGGCGGCGGCGCTTCGAGGCGTCCGGCATTGTGTAGCTCAGCGAGGGGGTCGAGGACGAAGTGGCGGAGCTTCTGGGCGCGTCGGTGAGGCGAGGGGGAGGCGGTGGCCGCGGTGGTGGCGAGCGGCGGCGACGGCTGTGTTCGGGTGGACGCGCGTGAGGGAGACAGAGGAGGGGTTGAGCTCGAGGGAGAGGTCGAGGCGTCGAGGGGGTGTCGTGGCGCCGCGAGGGAGATCCAGGGCGACGAGGGAGCACACAGGCAGGGTGGAGGTGGCCGGCGTGTGGCTGCGCGCGCCGGGCACGCGCGCTCCAGTCCTTCTGGCGTGAGCTGGAAGAGGACAAGGGAGAGAGATGGGCTGGGCCAACAGTGTTGGGCCAACACATTGCAGGCCAGGTAAGTGGCTCAGGTACTCTCCTCTCTCTCTCTTTACTTTATGTTTTCTATTTATTTGATCTGTTTTGAATTAGTAAAATTACTAACTCATTTTGTAAAATCCTGATAAAAATTGTGGGCACTATTTGAATTATTTCCAACAGCCCCCAATTGTTTTCAGAAGTATTGAAGCATTTAAAATATTTATAGGCATTAAATGCTCCAATTCAAATACAGTATGATTTAGCTCAAAAATCCATAAATGGCCAATAAATATGCTCATCATTTCTGGCAGAGGTTTTCACCTTTATCAAAAATCATGAACATTTCTAAGGGCATTTTGGGTTCATTGAAAATATTTTTATTTTGAACCTACTTGAATTCATTTGGTGCTAGGGTTTGGTCATCCCCAATTCAACTTTAAATGAAATTTAGACATGATGCAGCATATCTAGCTAGCCTAAGTGCATACCAGACTAGGGATGTGACATTAGAATCGGGGTCCTGACAGCAGGCGAAGACTACTTTTGTCAGGATAAGTTGTACTAGCTGTCCCCTTTCAAAATGGCCGTTGTTGGCTCCCTTCCCGCTCAATATTTGGGGAGAGCACCAAGGCCTCTATAAATAGGACTAGCCACCACAGTAGGAGGCATCTGATCTTGGGCCAATCCTTAGCCACACACCGAGCACAAGAACACCGCAACCTCAGGAGGCTGTTCTCCCCCTTGTAACTGTTCATCCATAGCCCAAGAGGCAATCCACCACCACCACACTGGAGTAGGGTATTACACCACAACGGTGGCACAAACTAGTATAAATCTTGTGTCCCTTGTGTTGCGAGTTCGTCGAGTTAGTCCGCGAGATCTTAGCGAAGCTGGGACGCGGATCGGTAGGGGGAGATCTTCGTGTGCACCCCAGAGTTCAAACCTTGAGGGTGTCGCCGGAACCCGTGATCCGACAGGGTAGGTTCGCGAGAGCGTACAACGTTCATGGCATCGAAGTGCTGGTCAGGCAGATGATAATTTTAAAGCGGCTACTGTAGAAAGGCAACGCTAATTCAGATAGATGCGAGGGCGATACATGCCACTGGGACGGACCCGAGCGGCCTGGGTATGATGAAGCCCGAGGGGCGCCCCCAACAAGGTAAGCTAAAGATGCAAAAAGATACATGTCGCAGGGACAAGCCCGTGCGACCTGGGAATAATGCAGTTCAAGGGGCGCTCCCAGCTGAACAAAATGGAAAGAGTCACCTGGCATAGTTGCTGAAGGGATGTCGGGGTAGCTGGAGACGCGTGCCGAAGAAGCCGCTCCTCATGAGCCGCCAGGGTCCTGAGCCTCGGGAGGCTCCACCGGCCCTGGTGGCTCCTGGAGGACCGTCGTGATCTCTTCCAGGACGGCGTGATGCCTGGCCTCCTGAGTCGCCAGGATGCTCCGCAGGTGGCGCTGGAAGGTGACGGTCGTGTTCGGCAAGCCAAAGGGCATGCGAACGTAGCTATGAGGGGCCCCTCACACCGACCAGCACGTGATGGCCAGTAACACTCCTGAGATGCGGCCCTGTTGAGCCCGAGGTAGTCGATGCAGACGCGCAGTTCACCATCATCGCCAGGATGGGGAGCTGCACCGGGTAGTGGGCAGCGATCGCCGTGTATGGCTCTTGGCGTTTGAAGCTCCTGGGTTGTCTGGGTGATGAACTCCTCAGCACCAGGCGCCTCGCGCCTCGTGCCCGCTTGAGGGAAGCGTGCGGCGAAGCACGCCTCCACATGGTGCCCGAGCGCCTCCCTCGTGACGTTGGCTAGGTCTGAGGCCCTGCAGGAGAGAGCCCCCGAGCCCAGCCCGAGGAGGGCGCAGGGCGCGCCTTCCTATGTGAGGGAGGGAGGCGCCCCATCCATGGGCGCAGGTCCTGAGGTGGTGCCGCTGGAGGCTCCACCCTCCTCAGGCGCTTGGTGGAGCAGCTGCTTCTTCTTCTTGGGGATGGCCTCAAGAGGGTAGATGGTGCCTTCATCGTCTGGATCTTCGACCGCCGCTGCCTGGTAGGCGCGCTCGAGGGAGCACACCGCATCTCTCTCTTCACACGGGACCGTGATGACACCACAGCTCCCTGGCATCTTGAGGACGTTGTAGCCGTGGTGGGTTACTGCCATAAACTTGGCCAATGCTGGATACCCAAGGATGGCATTGTACGACAGACGGATGTGGGCGACATCAAAGTCGATGAGCTCGGTGCGGTGGTTGTCGCGGGTACCAAAGGTGACGGGGAGGCGGACCTGCCCTATCGGGGTGGTGGAGCCGTCGGTCACTCCTGAGAAAGGCTTGGTAGGTTGAAGCTAATGATATGGCACTTGGAGGCGGTCGAATGTGTTGACGGAGAGGACATTGAGCCCTGCTCCGCCATCGATGAGGGTCTTGGTGACTTGGACGTTGCTGATGATGGGGGAACAGAGCATCAAGAGGGCGCCGGCAGTTGTCGCGCACTTGAGCTGGTCCGCCAAGCTGAATGTGATGGCGCACTTGGACCACCGGAGCGGGCGCGTGGCTTCGAGGCTGGGAAGGACCGCGTTCACCTCACGAGCAAACTGCTTGAAGATACGCTGAGAGGCTGGGGCCTGAGAGCCGCCCAGGATGCAGGCAATGGCACGAGGCTCTTGGAAGCCCCAGCCCCCTCGTCTTGATGGTGGTCGTCGTTCCTTCTTGGTGGTGGCGGCAGAGGAGGGAGGCCAGCCTTGCCCTGAGGGCGATCCTCACGAGGCTGGTCCCTCCAAGCGCCCTCGCGAGGTTGGTCATGCCAGCGGTCCTCACGAGGCTGGTCGCCCCACTCTTGGCAGGGACCGCGGTCATCCCAGCGTCCTCCTGTTCGGCCTCCTCCACGGCCATAGCCTCGGTCGTTGCGGTCGGGCGTCGACCGAAGCGTCCATCGCGATCGGCCCTGAGCTCCTGATAGTCGCTGGTATTGTGGCTGTGCACATTGTGGAAGGCGCAGAATGGGCGGCTGCCCCCGGATGACTCTGGGTGGTCGCGGCCGCACTTTACCTCCGGCTCAGCCGCGAGCACGGCTGCTCCGTTGTGTTTTACGTCCTTAACCTTGGCCTTCTTGTCTTCTGGGTCTGCTGCTGGGAGCTTGACGAGGGAGAGGCGCCCTTCCTCGGCCCTTGCACACTTGGTCGCAAGGTTGAACAACTCCAGGGTCATGCACAGGTCCTCGTGGATGGCGAGCTCCTCCTTCATCTTGATGTCACGGACGCCATCGGAAAACGCGGAGATGATGGCCTCGTCCATCACCTTGGGGATCTTGAGGCACACGCTATTGAAGCACTGGATGTACTTCTGGAGGGTCTCTCCTGGCTGCTGCTTGATGCGGCGCAGGTCACCCGCGGCCGGAGGGCTGTCGCGAGTGCCCTGGAAGTTGGCGACGAAGCGGTTGCGCATCTCACCCCAGGAGGAGATCGATCCCGTAGGCAGGTTCAGGAGCCACGAGCGCGCGCCATCCTTGAGAGCCATGGGGAACTAGTTTGCCATGACTTTCTTGTTGCCGCTGACCACCTCGGTGCTCAGTTCATAGAGCTGCAGGAACTCGGCGGGGTCAGGGGTGCCATCGTAGCACGGAGTCAGGTCCGGCTTGAACTTGCCGGGCCAGACGACGCTGCGCAGTTCGGGAGTGAAGGCACAACAACCCGCTGTAGTCACCGGAACCCATCGCGGAGGCGGATCCTGGTCATGGTATCCGCGCACAGCCACCACAGGCGGTGCGCAGTCTTGACGCGGTGGTGTGGGGAGTGTAGGAGCATCCTGCCGTGGCCGAGGGACCTCACGGCAGCTTCCTTCTTCATGCGCGGGCGCCCGACGCGGGGGGTCGCGCCGTGGGGCCGCGCGTCTTGGTGCGATGGTGACGTCTTGATGTGGAGGTGGTGGAGGCGCTCCGTGGGCCATGTTGCCCATGGCAGGAGGCAGACGAGGCAGCGAGAGAGACGGCGTAGAAGAGCCCCCCAGCGGCACTGACGAGCTCGACGATGCGGTCTAGCCACTCCTCGTAGAGGTCGTCGACTGGGCGGTAGCGTAGGAGCTCGCGCGCCATGAGCTGCGCGTCCACGGGCCCGCGACGCGCGTGAGATGACGAGCCCGCCGGAGTCAGCGACGGGGTGGCGGTGCGTCCGTCCCGCCGCACGGAGGGGTGCAGCGACAAAGCTTGCTGCTCAGGTGCTGCCGGGCCGGTGGCGGCGTTGGCGGCAGGTGATGGCGAACGACATGGAGGCCCGCCGGTGGGAGCCGTCTGGGTGACACGGGCAGCGAGGGCGGCCCGGCGCTCAGCACGAGCTCCCCGAGCGTCGGCCATGGAATTGGTGGGACGATGGAGCGTGGGTCAACGGAGGGAAAGCTTCGGCTCACCCCCTACCTGGCGCACCAAATGTTGGATTGCGGGTTCTGGCAAACCCTTGAGGTTCGAACACTGGGGTGCGCACGAAGATCTCCCTCGCTCTCTAGCTCGCTCTCGCCACGATCTCAAGGCCTAACTCGACGAACTCGACGAACAAGAGACACGAGGGTTTATACTGGTTCGGGCTGTCGGCGTTTTGGGAACGGGGGTCCCCAGACTTGCCTGCCTGCGGCCCACAGCGTGGCCAGGCAGCGGGCCGTACGACCCATATTCGTCAACAAGACACCCAAGACTCTCGCGAGGGTCCAAGCCTCGCGAGGCGGACGATGCAAGACCTCCTCTGGAGTGGCCTAGCCAGGCAGGCTCACAAGGAGCGGAGATATCAAGGCAAGGCAAACCTCACGAGGCTCTCGTGACGTGAGCCATGAAGAACGGTACCAGGCAGGTGCCAGGCGGGTGCCAGTGCGCACAACGTCCTTATTTCCTCTTTGGTGCTAAGGAGGCCAGCTCAAGTGAAGAGTACCGAGGCATCATGAAAAGGTTGCCATATTGGTGCAATGAGACCAAGACCAGGAGGACGACAAGGCGGAGGTCATCGTGGAGCCCAAGACGGTGTCACCCTAGAGCTTTTCGCAGGCGAAGACCGCTTTTGTCAGGATAGCTTGTACTAGCCGTCCCCCTTCAAATTTGCCCGCCGTTGTTGGCTCCCTTCCCGCTCGATATTTGGGAAGAGGACCAGGGCCTATATAAGTAGAGCTAGCCACCACAGTAGAGGCATCGAATCCTCACGCCACAAGTTCACAAGCACAAGAACACCTCAACCTCAGGAGGTTGTTCTTCCCTTGTACTGTTCATCATCAGCCCGAGAGGCAATCCACCACCACCACACTGGAGTAGGGTATTACACCACAAAGGTGGCCCGAACCAGTATAAACCTCGTGTCTTCCTGTGTTGCGAGTTCGTCGAGTTCATCCGCGAGATCGTAGCGAGCTAGAGCGTAGATCGGTAGGAGGGAGAGACTTCGCGCACACCCCAGTGTTCGAACCTTAAGGGTTTGCCGGAACCCCACATCCGACATGGGCCACCGTTGTGGTGTAATACCCTACTCCAGTGTGGTGAGGTGGATTGCCTTGTAGACTGGGGATGAACAAGTACAAGGGAAGAACAACCTCCTGAGGAGAGGTGTTCTTGAGCTCGGTGAGCTTGTGCGTGTGAGGGTGGAATGGATCTGATCCAAAGTTCGTCCCCCGGTCAGTTCGTTGCCCTTCTATGATGGTGGCTAGTCCTATTTATTGGGGCCCGAGTCCTCTTCCCAAATATTAGGCGGGAAGGGATCCCACAACGGCCGGATTTGAAGGGAGACAACTAGTACGAGCTATCCTGACAAAAGTAGTCTTCGCCTGCCAAAGGCTCTGGTGGTGACACCGTCGTGGGATCCGTGGTGACCTCCGTCCTGCCGTCCTGCTGGTCTTGGTCTCGTTGCACCGATATGGAAACCTTTGCCTGATGCCTCGGGACTCCTCGCCTGCGCTTGCTCCCTTAGCACAAAGAGGAAACTGGTACTCTGCGCCTGCTGGCGCCCGCCTGGTGCCCGCCTGGCCTTGGTCGTAATGGCCCACGTCACGGGAACCTCACGAGGTGCTCCTTGCCTTGATCTCTCCGCTCCTCGCGAGCCAGCCTAGTGAGGCTGCCCCGAAGGAGGTCTTGCATCATCCGCCTCACGAGGGTCTTGAGTGTTTGCTGATGAAGATGGGCCGTACCAGGCCGCTGGGCGAGCCACGCCCTGGGCCGCAGGCAGGTAAGTCTGGGGACCCCTGTTCCAAGGACACCGACAATAACTGCTTCTGCCCCATAGACTAGGGACAAGGGAGTCTGCCCGGTAGCCGGATTTGGTGTCGTTCAGAGGGACCAGAGGACTACCAACAGCTCATCGATCCATGGCCTGCCGCACTTCTGCAGCGTATCAAATGTTCTTGTCTTGAGTCCTCGCAACACTTCAACGTTCGCCCTCTCAGCTCGTCCATTGCTTCTGCGATGAGCAATAGAGGCAAATGAGATCTTGCTTCTAAGCGCATGAACATATTGCATGAAGGCGCGGCTCGTGAACTGGGTGACGTTGTCGGTGATGGTCCGGGCAGGGACTCTGAAGCGGCACACCAATCCTTTCAAGAACTTGATAGCTGATTGAGCAGTCACCTTTCTCACGGCATCTACTTCCGGCCACTTTGTAAACTTTTCGATGGCAACAAACAAGAATTCAAAGCCCCCGGCAGCTCGGGGGAAAGGGCCGAGGATATCGAGCCCCCAGACCAAAAACGGCCATGACAAAGGGATTGTCTGAAGAGCTTCTGCAGGCAGAAGGATGTTCTTCGAATGGAACTGGCAGGCTTCAAACTTGTTGACTAGCTCGACCGCATCTTGGAGGGCTATGGGCCAATAGAATCCTTGCCGGAATGCTTTCCCAACTAATGTCCTTGATCCAATGTGGGAGCCGCACATGCCTTTGTGTATTTCCGCTAGAAGTTCCCCAGTTTGGAGGAAATGGTGTGCCTTGCCCAAGTTTGAGGCTGGGGCTCGGCAACGAGGAGTAGCGGCACCTCCTCATCCGTGGGAGCGCGTACCTCGACAGCGGGGACCAGTGGCCCGGTAGGAGAGCGCAGCCTCGCAAACGACGGGGAGTTGTTTCCGGCAGGGTCCCTACCAGCAGCCCCGGGAGGCTCTACCGGGAGAGGCTTACCGGAGTCCAACTTCCTCCTCTTTCTGGCCATTGTTGCCAGGGATACGGAGGGCTGAGTAAGATGGAGAACAAAAGTTCCTGGTTCCATAGGAAGTTTTTGCGCAGCACACTTTAACAGATGATCAGCTATGTTGTTTTCCGCACGGGGTACGTGCTCTGTTTGCAATCCGTCAAAGTGCTCCTCCAATCTTCTCACTTCCTCAATGTATGCCTCCATCAATGGACTTTGGTAATCCTTGTGACTTGTCTCACCACAAGTTGGGAATCTCCTCGAATGATCAGCTTCTTGATTCCCAATTCTGTGGCAATCCTGAGCCAGGCAAGGAGCCCTTCATACTCTGTTGTATTGTTGGTTGCCTCCTCTCGGGTAAAATGCATCTGGACGACGTGCTTCAAGTGCTCCCCTGTGGGAGCAACGAGAAGCACGCTAGCCCCTGCACCTTGTAGGGAGAAGGCACCATTGAAATACATGATCCATTCTTGGGGCGCTTCCTTGTTGGGGGTAACTATTTCCAGTACCTCTTCATCAGGGGTTGGCGTCCATTCTGCAATAAACTCTGCCAATGCCCTGCTCTGAATTGTTGATGTGCTCTCAAATTTCAGACCAACGCTAGATAACTCCAAAGCCCACTCCACTATTCTGCCGGTAGCCTCAGGGTTTCAGAGTATCCTTTGCAACGGAAAGCAGGTGACAACCGTGATCTCATGGGCTTGGAAGTAGTGGCGCTTTCCTTGAGGCCATGATGAGGCCAAAAATCAGCTTTTGCACACCAGAGTACCCAATCTAGCCCCCTGTAATAGGGAACTAACGAAGTACACTGGGCGCTGCACCACTTTCTTCCTTGCCGCGTCCTTGGGGTTGCCCCCGCTGCCGTGCTCTTCTCTGTCCTGATTCTCATCCGGTCCTGTCGGGCCTTGTTCACTTTATGTTTCCTCTACTTCCCGTTGTGCCACTAAGGCTGCACTAACCACTTGATTAGTTGCCGCTAAGTACAACAGCAATGGCTCTTGTGGTTTAGGGGCAACTAAAGTGGGCACAGAGGACAAGTAGGTCTTCAAGTCTTGTAAGGCTGCGTCTGCTTCCTGGGTCCACTTCATGGGCCCTGCTTTCTTTAATATTTTGAAGAATGGAAGGGCGCGCTCAACAGACTTGGAGATGAATCTGCTAAGTGTGGCAACACACCCTGTCAGACGCCTCATAGCCTTGACTATCCTGGGCGCCTGTATCTGCTTGATAGCCTTGATCATGTCGGGGTTGGCTTCGATCCCGCGATGGGATACGAAGAACCCAAGTAGCTTGCCGGAGGGAACGCCAAACACACACTTCTCCGGATTTAGCTTCAAATTGATCTTGCGCAGATTAGCAAGTGTCTCCTCCAAATCCTGGATGAGGGTTGATCTGTCCTTCGTCTTGACCACAATATCATCCATATAGGCCACAATGCTTTTGTGCAATTGTGGCTCAAAGCCAATCTGTACTTCTCTTGCAAAAGTGGACCCGACACTCTTTAACCTGAAAGGCATGCACACAAAGCAGTACATACCACATGGGGTGATGAACGAGGTCTTCTCTTAGTCTTCCTTGGACATGAAGATCTAATGATACCCAGAGTATGCATCCAGAAAGGAGAGCAAATCACAACCTGAAGTGGAGTCCACAATCTGGTCAATGTGCGGCAAGGGAAATGGGTCCTTCAGGCAAGCCTTGTTGAGATCTATGAAATCCATGCAAAGTCTCCATTTCTCGTTAGCCTTGCACACGACCACTAGGTTTGCTAACCATGTTGGATGCAGTACTCCCCTGACCAGACCACCTGCCTCAAGCTTCTTAATCACTTCGGCAATGAACTATTGCCTCTCCAAGGCCTGCTTTCGAACCTTCTGCTTGACGGGTCGGGCATGTGGGCAGACAACAAGGTGGTGCTCGATTACCTCCCTTGGAACACCGGGGATATCAGATGGTTGCGAGGCAAACACATTGATATTCGCCCGCAGGAAGGCAACGAGCACGCTTTCCTATTTGTCATCAAGGGTGGCACTGATAGTGAAGGTACCATCAACGCCAGCTAGCCCTGTCGGGACCTTCTTCACGTGTGGTGCAGGGACCTTGGATCTCTTGCCGCTGGAACTCTCCGGCAAGTCATCAACAGGCGCAGCACACCTCGGAGAGGTGCGCTTCCTAGATTCCTTGCTGGTGTCCCTGCTATCCTTCTTGTTTCCTCTATTTTCCTTGGCGGGAACTACCGCTGTCATGGCCTCTGCCACGACTGCGTCCCGGTACATCTTATCCATGCAAATGATTGCATCTTTCTCATCTGACAGGATGGAAATGACTCCTACCGGCCCTGGCATCTTCAAGGTGTTTTTGGCATAGTGGGATGCCGCCATGAATTTTGCCAGAGCTGGGCATCCAAGGATCCCATTGTACGACAGGGGGAGGTCGACAACATCAAACACAACCTTCTCAGTCTGATAGTTCAGTTCTCCCCCAAATGTCACTGGCAACGTGTCTTTCCCTTAGGATGACTACTACGGGGATTAACTCCTTGAAACATGCACGTGAACTTTAGTTCTTCCTCTTCTATTTGAAGCTTGCTGATAACATTTGGGGAAATCAGATTCAACCCGGCCCCACCATCAACCAACATCTTTGTGACCTTGAGGTTGGGAATCGTTGGAGAGACCAACAATGGCAAACACCCTACCACGGTGGTGCGGTCAGGATGGTCCTCTTCATCAAAGATGATGGGTGTGAGTGAGCATTTGAGCGGCTTTCGAGACTCTGCCGCTGGCTCCACGACATTGAACTCAGCGCCCACCATTTAAGTTTGTTGGATCACGGGTTCCGGCAAACCCTTGAGGTTCGAACACCGGGGCGCGCACGAAGATCTCTCTCCCCCTAGCTCACACTCTCGCAACGATCTCAAAGCCAAGCTCGCCGAACCCAAAGAACATGAGACACAAGAGTTTATACTGGTTCGGGACACCGATGTGGTGTAATACCTACTCCAGTGTGGTGTGGTGGATTGCCTTATAGGCTGGGGATGAACAAGTACAAGGGAAGAACAACCTCCTGAGGAGAGGTGTTCTTGAGCTCGAGGAGCTTGTGTGTGTGAGGATGGTCAGAATGATCCGTCCCAGATGAGTCTCTGGTGAGTTCCCAGATCTGTCCGTCCCCTCCTATGGTGGTGGCTAGTCCTATTTATAGAGGCCCTGGTCCTCTTCCCAAATGTTTAGGCGAGAAGGGATCCGACAACGGCCAATTTGAAGGGGGACAGCTAGTACAAGCTATCCTGACAAAAGGTGGTCTTCGCCTGCCAAAGGCTCTGGTGGTGACGCTGTCGTGGGCTCTGCGATGACCTCATCCTGCCGTCCTGCTAGTCTTGGTCTCATTGCACCGATATGGAAACCTTTGCCTGATGCCTCGGGACTCCTCGCCTGCACCTGCCCCTTTAGCACCAAAGAGGAAACCAGTACTCTGCGCCCGCCTGGCCTTGGTCGTCATGGCTCATGTCACGGGAACCTCACGAGGTGCCCCTCGCCTTGATCTCTCCGCTCCTCGCGAGCCAGCCTAGTGAGGCTGCCCTGAGGAGGTCTTGTGTCGTCCGCCTCGCGAGGCTTGGCCCCTCGCGAGGGTCTTGTGCGTTTGCTGATGAAGATGGGTCGTACCAGGCCATTAGAGAAGCCACGCCCTGGGCCGCAGGCAGGCAAGTCTGGGTACCCCCGTTCCCAGGACGCTGACAGTAGCCCCCGGGCCCAAGGCGCGCTCGGACTTGGCTTCAAGGCGAAGCCAAGGGTCAAGTGCGGAGCGCTACGGGCCCCAATAGCCTGCGGCCTTGAGTGATGCGTGGTGGTTGACGGAACGTGGGCGTCTCCGCTTCCCCACGCTGCCTCGGCAACTGCCTGACTTGACGAGTCCCTGGTGCATGCAGAAAAGCCATCATTACCTGTGATGGTGGGGGTCGCCGGTTGGCCTTCTCCTGGCTATAAATGGGGAGGGGGCGGAGCCCCCGTCGCCCATCGCTTCCTCCATTCCGCCTGCTTCTTCTTCCTTGCTTCGCCGCCCATAGCGCCGATTCGGAGGTTCTCCGCCGCTGAAAAGGGGAAAACCTCCCGTGAAGAGCTAGGGCCACTCCCGCCGAAGAAGAGGCTGGCCCGCTCCCGTGACGTCATCGCGAGATCGGAGGTGACGAGGCCTTGGCATGAGCGGCCTCCCCCCGGATATCCGCTGCCTGTGTACGCCCAGGCAGAGGGCTCCGGAGGTGGAGGCAGCAATCGGCGCCGATCGCGCCACGGCCGTGGTGGGCGTGCCGCGGTGGTGCGCGCCGCCGCCTCAGGAACCCACGCCGAGAGCTCCTCGCGTGAACTTGTGGTGTGGGCGGCGATGCCACCGCGCTCTTGGATTCGCTTCTCACAGTTCTTCTCAGCCGAGATGCCGCCGAGGGGGCCACTCGAGCTGTGGCTGCAGCATGCCGAGTGCGACGCCCCAGCGACGGGGGCGGAGGTCGAGGTCGTCTCCCCGGGCAAGATCTTCATGACCCGCGGATGGGGCGAGGTCGCCCAAGCTTGCCGCATGGAGGGCGCCCTTGCCATCCATTTCGAATACGACGGCGCCTCCACGATGTTCTTCAAGGTCTTCGACGAGGGAGGTCGCCGCCTGGAGTGCTGCCCTGGAGGGGGCCGTCGGGACGGCACTACGGCAGGAGCCGGGCCCGCCGCTGGCCTCGCCAGCAGTTCCACTGACAGCAGTGATGGTGCTTGGGAGTCCAGCGACTCTCCCAAGCCCTACGAGACTCCGGAGACGAGCGATGACAACTACGTGCCCCCAAGCTCTCGCTGTGCCTGGAGCGCAGCAGCAGCGTCCGCCCGTCGCCGCCGTTGATCTGGATGGGGTTGGCGTCGGCCTCCCATGGCCCACTGTTGATGATGGCGTCGGCGGCGACGCTCGTAGATAGGGCTCCTAGAAACCTTCTCCTTTTGTTCCCTGTGAGGAATCAAGATGAGCCCCGTGGGGGCGTGTAAAGGATCTGTAGTGCCTTTTGTTAATATTATCCTTGTTATGAAGATCCATGACTGCGTGTCTTGCTTCTGCTCAGTCCCCCCTTTCCCAACCTCGCGGTAGCTTGGTGCTCTACGCTGACAGGTCCCGGTCCCCAGGAAGGCTGCAGCCGTCGCTGGTATGCCAGGTCACGATGCCGTGGTCAAGGCCAGGAGGTGAGCGGCCCGAGGTCCAGTAAGAGCTCCTGAGGCGCAATGCTCAAGAGGTCCTCCTTAGCGTGCAAACAACTACCTGAGGGTAGGAAAGGAAAGCGACATCGCCGTAGCAAGGCTGCAAGTGATGGGAACCCTATGCCGCAGTGCTTGGCTGACCCGAGTGTGAGACTTATCTTAGCGGTTCAGAGTCGATCCCTTGTGCAGCGCCAGATTCGTGCGTCAATGGCCACAATGTAGCCGGGTTAGGCCCGCGCGAGCGTCTCTCTCTTTTTCAC
Organism: Triticum aestivum; assembly: GCF_018294505.1. Classification (NCBI taxonomy): domain Eukaryota; kingdom Viridiplantae; phylum Streptophyta; class Magnoliopsida; order Poales; family Poaceae; genus Triticum; species Triticum aestivum. The sequence continues at coordinate 287,496,938 of NC_057814.1, read as the reverse complement.
GCTCTTCTCTGTGCTCTATGTCCTCGGGTCCCGGCCCTCGAGCGAGCTCAGCCGCCGCTGGTATGCCAGGTCACGATTCCGTGGTCAAGGCCAGGGGGTGAGGGCTGGAGAGCCACTAAGAGCTCCCGAGTCGTGATGCTCAGGAGCCCCCCTTTAACGCGCAAGCGAATTGCATGGGAAAAGAAGGAGCCCGCGGTGCCACACGCTGTCGTCCTCGGGAGGTTCCTGCATGTTAGTGCAAGGAGGGATACAGATTGCAACCGCGCTTGCAGGCCTGCCACTAGTCGTTCCGCTAGAAGATGAAGGCACTGAGGGCCTGGTGAGTTGACATGCGTGGGACGTGCCGCGATCCAGAGCTCGACCGCTCAGATTTGTCAGCGTTGCAGGGACGGACCCGGGCACAAGCGCCATGCCAGCATGAGTAGCCCCCGTTGCGGAATGAGCGAGGGGCCGACCGGCAACGCGGGCGGCCGCGATGGGTGACAATCAAGCAGGTTATTACCGTAGAATGACTCAAGCAAGGATACCGGTTAGCTTAGGTAGGCGCAAGAACGATACATGCCACGGGGACGGACCTGAGCGGCCTGGGGAAGATGCAGCCCGAGGGGCGCTCCCAGCAGAGTAAATTAAAGATGCAGAAAGATACATGCCGCAGGGATAGGCCCGTGCGGCCTGGGGATGATGTAGACCGAGGGGCGCTCCCAGCTGAGTAAACCGGAAAATGTCACCTGGTACTGTTGTCGAAGGGATGTTGGAGTAGCTGAAGGCGGCTGAAGACGCGTGCTGATGGAGTCGTTCCTCACGAGCCGCCAGGGCCCTGGGCCTCAGGAGGCTCCAGGGGCTCGGGTGGTTCCTTGAGGACCGTCGCCATCTCCGCCAGGACTACGTGGTGCCTGGCCTCCTGAGCCGCCAGGATGCTCCGTAAGCGACACTGGAAGGTGACAGCCGCGTTCGGCAGGCCAAAGGGCATGCGAACGTAGCTATGAGGTGGACCTTCGCACCGGCCAACGCGCAAAGGCCAGAAGCGCTCTTGGGATGCGGCCCTGTTGAGCCCCGGGATGTCGATGCAGACGCGTAGCCCGCCGTTCTCGCTAGGATGGGGAGCTATGCCGGGTGGTGTTCGGCGGCCGCCACGTATGGTCCTTGCCTCTTGAAGCTCCTGGGTCGCCTTATCGATGAACTCCTGAGCACCGGGCGCACCTCGCCCAGTGCCCCTTTGGGGGAAACGTGCGGTGAAGCACGCCTCCACATGGTGCCCGAGCGCCTCCCTTGTGATGCTGGCTAGGTCTGAGGCCCTCGAGAAGAGAGCCCCCGGGCCTTGCCCGAGGAGGGCGCCGGGCGTGCCTTCCTATACGAGGGAGGGAGGAGCCCCAACTGCGGGCGCGGATCCTGAGGTGGTGCTGCCGGAGGCCCGTTCGCCTGAGGCCCTGGGTGGAGTAGCTGCTTCTTCTTCTTGGGGATGGCCTCAGCAGGATACATGGTGCCTTCGTTGTCGGGGTCTTCGATCACTGCGGCTTGGAAGGCGCGGTCAAGGGAGCACACCGCATCTCTTTCTTCGCAGGGGACTGTGATGACTCCGCCGCTCCCTGGCATCTTGAGGATGTTGTAACCATGGTGGGTCACTGCCATAAACTTGGCCAATGCCGGATACCTGAGGATGGCGTTGTACGGCAGACGGATGTGGGCGACGTCGAAGTCAATGAGCTCGGTGCGGTAGTAGTTGCGCTGGCCGAAGGTGACAGGGAGGCGGACCTGCCCTATCGGGGTGGTGGAGCCGTCGGTCACTCCTGAGAAGGGCTTGGTAGGCTGCAGCTGATCGTATGGTACTTGGAGGCTATCGAATGTCTCGACGGACAGGACATTGAGACCTGCGCCACCGTTGATGAGGGTCTTGGTGACTTGGACGTTGCTGATGACGGGCGAGCAAAGCATTGGGAGAGCGCTGGCAGTAGCCGCGCACTTGAGCTGGTCCGACGAGCTGAAGGTGATGGTGCACTTGAACCACCTGAGAGGGCGCGTGGCCTCGTGCATGGGAAGGGCCGCGTTCACCTCACGAGCAAACTGCTTGAAGATGCCCTGAGAAGCTGGGGCCTGAGCACGGCCCAAGATGCAGGCTATAGCACGCGGCTCCTGGAATCCGCCAGCCCCCTCGTCCTGATGATGGTCATCGTTCCTTCTTGGTGGTGGCGGCAACGGAGGGAGGCCAGCATTGCCCTGAGGACAGTCCTCACGAGGCTGGTACCTCCAAGCACCCTCGCGAGGCTGGTCCTGCCAATGGTTCTCGCGGGGCCGGTCGCGCCACTCCTGACGGGGGCTGCGGTCGTCCTAGCATCCTCCACTTCATCCTCCTCCTCAGCTGTAGCCCCGGTCGCTGCGTTCGGGGCATCGACCGAAGCGTCCATCTCGAATGGCCCTGAGCTCTTGGCAGTCGCTGGTGTTGTGGCTGTGCACGTTGTGGAAGGCGCAGAATGGACGGCTGCTCTTGGACGACTCGGGGTGGTCCCGGCCACGCTTCGTGTCCGACTCCGCCGTGAGTACGGCTACTCCCTTGCGCTTCACGTCCTTGGCCTTGGCTTTCTTCTCTTCTGGGTCGGCAGCAGGGAGCTCGAGGAGGGAGAGGCGCCCCTCCTCAGCTCTTGCGCACCTGGTCGCCATGTTGAACATCTCTAGAGCCGGGCATAACTCCTCGTGGATGGCGAGCTCCTCCTTCATCTTGACGTCGCGGACGCCATCAGAGAACGCTAAAATGATGGCCTCGTCCGTCACGTTGGGGATCTTGAGGCGAACGTTGTTGAAGCGCTGGATGTACTTCTACAGGGTCTCTCCTGGCTACTGCTTGATGCGGCATAGGTCACCCGCAGCCGGCGGGAGGTCGCAAGTGCCCTGGAAGTTGGCGACAAAGCAGTCGCGCATCTCACCCGAAGAGGAGATCGATCCTGGGGGCAAATTTAGGAGCCATGAGCGAGCACCATCCTTGAGAGCCATGGGAAACCAGTTTGCCATGACTTTCTCGTCGCCATTGGCCGCCTCGATGCTCAGCTCGTAGATCTGCAAGAACTCCGCAGGGTCGGGGGTATCGTCATAGCGCGGGGGCAGGTCCGGCTTGAACTTGCCTGGCCAGATGATGTTACGCAGCTCCGGAGTAAAGGGCCCGGCAGCCTGCTATGGCCACCGGGGCCCGTCGCAGGGGCGGAGCCTGATCCTGATGCCCACGCACCACCGCCGCAGGCGGCACGCAATCTTGACATGGTGGTGCCGGGAGTGCAGGAGCATTTTCTCGTGGTCGAGGGACTTCTTGGCAGCTTCCTTCTTCGCGCGCACGCACCCGACGCGGCGGGTCACGCCGAGGGGCCGCGCGTCTTGGGGCTTGGACGCCGTCTTGGTACGGAGGTGGCGGAGGCGCCCCGTGAGCTACGTCGCCCGCGGCTGGAGGAGGGCGAGGCAGCGGGAGAGATGGTACAGGGGAGCCCCCAGCAGCACTGACGAGCTTGGCGATGCGGTCCAGCCAGTCCTTGTAGAGATCGTCGACCAGGCAGTAGCGCAGGAGCTCACGTGCCATGAGCAGCGCGGACTGCGCGTCTGTGGGCGCGTGACGAGCGTGGGACGATGAGCCGGCCGAAGTCAGCGACGGGGTGGCGGTGCGGCCGTCCCGGCACACAGAGGGGTGCAGCGATGATGCTTGCTGCTCGTTAGCCGCCGGGCCGTTGGCGGTGTTGGCGGCAGGGGACGCAGAACGACGGGGAGGCCCGCCGACATCAGGTGTCTGAGCGACACGAGCGGCCAGGGCGGCTCGGCGCTCGGCGTGGGCTCGGCGTGCGTCCGCCATGGACGCGGTGGAGCAGTGGAGCAGTGGAGCGCGGATCGACGGGAGGAAAAGCTTCAGCGCACCCCTACCCGGCGCGCCAAATGTCGGATTATGGGTTCTGGCAAACCCTTGAGGTTCAAACACTAGGGTGCGCATGAAGATCTCTCTGCCCCTTCCTCACACTCTCGCAATAATCTCAAAGCCAAGCTCGCCGAACCCAAAGAACATGAGACACAAGAGTTTATACTAGTTCGGGCCACCAATGTGGTGTAATACCCTACTCCAGTATGGTGTGGTGGATTGCCTTATAGGCTGGGGATGAACAAGTATATGGGAAGAACAGCCTCCTGAGGAGAGGTGTTCTTGAGCTCGAGGAGCTTGTGTGTGTGAGGATGGTCAGAATGATCCGTCCTAGATGAGTCTCTGGTGAGTTCCCAGATCCGTCCGTCCCCTCCTATAGTGGTGGCTAGTCCTATTTATAGAGGCCTTGGTCCTCGTCCCAAATGTTTAGGCGGGAAGGGATCCCACAACGGCGAATTTGAAGGGGGACAGCTAGTACAAGCTATCCTGACTAAAGGTGGTCTTCGTCTGCCAAAGGCTCTGGTGGTGACGCCGTCGTGGGCTCCACGATGACCTCCGTCCTGCCGTCCTGCTGGTCTTGGTCTCGTTGCACCGATATGGAAACCTTTGCATGATGCCTCGGGACTCCTCGCCTGCACCTGCCCCTTTAGCACCAAAGAGGGAACCAGTACTCTGCGCCCGCTGGCACCCGCCTGGCGCCCGCCTGGCCTTGGTCATCATGGCTCACATCACGGGAACCTCACGAGGTGCTCCTCGCCTTGATCTCTCCGCTCCTCATGAGCCAGCCTAGTGAGGCTGCCCCTGAGGAGGTCTTGTGTCATCCGCCTCGCGAGGGTCTTGTGCGTTTGTTGATGAAGATGGGCCGTACCAGGCCGTTAGAGAAGCGACGCCCTGGGCCGCAAGCAGGCATGTCTGGGTTGTGCACATTGGACTGGAAGGCAGCTATCACAGCCTCCAGGTGGATATTTGGGATATTTCTGTGGACTCTGCTGAATCTCTGGAAATACTTGCGGAGAGTCTCTCCTTATTTCTATTAGAGAAGCTACAAGTCGCTGGGCCGTCCTGGTTCTTGATGGCCGCCCGTGAAGGCACCAATGAACTCATGGCATAGGTCAGCCCATGACGGAATGGAGTTCTCCAGCAGGTGCATCAGCCAAGACCTCACATTGGACTTGAGTGCCAAAGGGAAGTAGTTGGCAAACACCTTCTCATCTCTTCCTCCGGCAGCTTGAACAGCGATGGTGTAGATGCTCAAGAACTCTATCGAGTTCAGCCTTTCGTCATACTTCTCGGGTATCTCGGGCTTGAACGTGCGAGCGGATGGCCAACGGACTTGCCGCAGCTCACACGTAAAGGCAGGGCACCCAACCTCGAAAGGCAGGCACCCGCTGTCCTCGAGCGCAGGCTCGTCGACGTCTGGTCCATCGCACCCATTGGTCCAACGGTGGTCGTCACGGTGTCACTCGATGACGACGCACGCGTCTCCCCTCCGCCTGTCCTCCGGGGCTCGCCGTTGGCCTGGACGTGCTCGAGGGTCGGAAGAGGCCATCGAGACATCATTGGGTTCTTGATTCTACCACGCCCGCGCCAGTTGCCGCGGTGGGGACTGCACCGTGGGGGTGGCCCCTTCCGTACGACCAGCAGCGCGAGCCGTTGTCGCTGCTTGGGGAGGTCGCGGTGGGCCAGCTTGCTGTGAGCCCCCAGCCTTGGCGAAGCCAATCAGACTTTGAATGGTGGCTCTCCATTCATCCATCTGATCGGCTGCCGTCAGGAACCTCAACAGCAACTGAGCCCGCGCCCTGGCCTCCGTAGCGGTGCTTGGCATTGGCGATGATGATGTAGATCGTACTGTCGCTCGGCTTTTGACGGTGCCGGTGGTGACTGCGTCGCGCCCTCGCTGTTGCGAGCCAGCCACTTGGATGGCACGGTGACGCGGTGAAGGTGCTTGAGGGCCAGCGGCTCCTTTGGGCACAGTGGCTGGGTCAACCCATTTCGGGGGTGGCACACGCCCTGCGGACACGCCCGTAGTGGGGGCGGCCGGGGGGTGGCGATTCGCCCCAGTCCGGGTGTCACCACTGCGGTTGTGCCCTTCTGTGAGGGGAAGAGGTATAGATGGAATAACCCCTTCGCTCATACCTCATGGAGCATGGCCACTGGGACGTTGCTGATGCTGCTCTGCTTCGGTGCCTCCGGCTCCTGTTTCAGCCGCGGGGGAGGTGGTGACGACGATGCCTGCGTCGACCGCATCCCCCGCAGCGCCCACATCCTCGTGGGCCTCCGCATCTCCCGTGGCGTCGGTGGCCGCGGGTGGCAGAGTCTTCAAGGTGGACGGGTGAGCTGCAGCACCGGTTTCTTCTTGGACGCCATATTCGATGGAGCCGTCGACGGTGAAAATGGTGATGAAGATGACGCGCTACTCACGCTTTCAGGTTCGCACAAGTGATCCCCCTACCTGGCTTGCCAAAGATGTCGTGGGAAACCACGGCCACCTATGGGGCCAAGAGCCCCTTTCTGGTTCGGTGGGGGGATGGCACGTTGCACAAAGAGCAGAGGAGCATGGAACAACACGGCAGAGATCACACATGTAGTCTTTACCCAGGTTCGGGCCGCCGTGAGGTGTAAAACCCTAGTCCTGCTTTGGTGGATTGATGGTGGAAAAATGGTGGTGAGCGCAACACACTTGCCCGGCAGGTTTTCCTTGGGGCGAGAACGGCTATGCGCGTATGAGTGTGTGTGGGGATGGATTCGCCAACCCTTTCTATGGTTGCCTTGGGCCTCCTTTTATAGATAAAGGGCCATAGTGGTAAATCAGTCATTATGCACTGATTAGATAGCAAACAGTGCTATCATACCTAACTCTGCAGGCTGACAGGGCGCATTAAATGCGGCGCTCAATGTCACATTGTAGCTTGCCCGGCAGGCTCTGCCGGGCTGTTTTGCCAGCTTCGCGCCTGCTTGTTCGACATGTTGCTTGGAGGTATTTCCTGTATGAAGTGGCTGCCATGTGGCGAATAGCAGCCACTTAGTCACTTTGGAGGTTGACACCGCACCGATCGACGACGTGCGTCGTGATGAGGTGGTGCGGTGAGGTGGTTCTGCCACCGTAAGCCCCGGCAGGCCTGCCAGGATGACCCGAAGGCTTGCTTCCAGGGGTAACCCCATCTTTGCCAGGCTCGCCTGCCCGGCAAGGCGGGTTTTCCCTTAGCAATATCTTGGTTCTGTGGCTAGTCTTGGTCCTTCGAAGAACTGATTCCTCGCGCTCCAATCTGACCTTAGTGTTGTGATCTTGTTCTCGTGCCTGTGCACAATCTGGGCAATGGACCCAGGGTTTGTTGCACCAACAAGAAGCATCCCCCAAGCTTGTGGGAGACTCTCTTCATCAATTTGCACAAAGTTAAATATTTCCTTTAAAGCAGCTTGTTTCTTTTGAGCGGGGAAATATTTTTCAGAGAAGTACTAAATCATATCCTGGGGACTACACACACAACCAGGAGCAAGAGAATTAAACTATAACTTAGCATCACCCTTTAACGAGAAAGGAAACAACTTAAGAATATAGTAATAGCAATTTTTTCCTCATGAGCAAATAGGGTGGCTATATCATTCAATTTAGTAAGATGTGCCACAAAGATTCATAACCATGGAAAGGATCAGATTCAACCAAAGTAATTAACTTAGGATCGACAGAGAATTCATAATCCTTATCAGTAACAAAGATAGGCGAAGTAGCAAACTTAGGATCATATTGCATTCTAGCATTCAAAAAAAATTCTTTCCACTTGCATAATAATTTCTTAAGATCATCTCTATCCTTGCAAGAAAGTCCCTAGCTACCTCTCCATACATAACATAACCCGCAGGTATAACAGGAAGTTCATATCTAGGAGAGCTAGTCTTATCAGGTGTTTCAAAGTTTTCAGTTTCAATAATTTCATCAGTTTCAGAAATATCATCATCTTCAGCATAATCAATAGTTCTAACTCTAGAAAGATGTTCATCAAGTAATTCACCCAGTGGCATAGTTTTATCAAGCAAAGTAGGAGCATCATAAGCATCATTCATAGTAGAATTATCATCGTCAATACATGCGACATATCAGAATCAATAGCAGTTGTAGGTGTCGCAAGCTTACTCATAACAGAAGGTGAATCATGTGCAGAGCTAGATGGCAGTTCCTTACCTCCCCTCGTAGTAGAGGGAAAAAAAATCTCGGTTCTAGTATCATTCAAATTCCTCATAGTGATCAACATATTTCAATCCCAAGTGACTCAGAGAATAGAACTATGCCCCCGGCAACGGCGCCAGAAAAAGGTCTTGATAACCCACAAGTTTAGGGGATCGCAACAATTTTCGATGGTACAGTATTCAACCCAAATTTATTTATTTAACACAAGGGGAGCCAAAAAATATTCTCAAGTATTAGCAGCTGAGTTGTGAATTCAACCACACCTGGAAGACTTAATGTCTGCAGCAAAGTATTTAGTAGCAAAGTAGTATGGAAGTAACGGTAACAGTGGCAAAAGTAACAGTAGCAGTTTTGTAGCAATTGTAACAGTGGCCACGGCAAAGTAACGTAGCAAAGATCAGTATGTGAAAAGCTCGTAGGCAATGGATCAATGATGGATAATTATGTTGGATGGCATTCATCATGCAACAGTTATAAACTACGGTGACATAGAACTATCTCCACTTCATCAATATAATGTAGGCATGTATTCCGAATATAGCCATACGTGCTTATGTAAAAGAAATTGCATGACATCTTTTGTCCTACCCTCCCGTGGCAGTGGGGTCCTAATGGAAACTAAGGGATATTAAGGCCTCCTTTTAATAGAGAACCGGACCAAAGCATTAGCACTTAGTGAATACATGAACTCCTCAAACTACGGTAATCACCGGAAAGAATCCCAATTATTGTCACCTTGGGGTATGCGGATCATAACTCATAATAGGTGACTACAACTTACAAGATAGGATCAAGAACACACATATATTCATGAAAACATAATAGGTTCAGATTTGAAATCATGGCACTCGGGCCCTAGTGACAAGCATTAAGCATAGCATAGTCATAGCAACATCAATCTTAGAACATAGTGGATATTAGGGATCAAACCCTAACAAAACTAACTCGACTACATGATAAATATCATCCAACCCATCACCGTCTAGCCAGTCTATGATGGAATTACTCATGCACGGCGGTGAGAATCATGAAATTGGTGATGGAGGAAGGTTGGTGATGATGATGGCGACGAATCCCCCTCTCCGAAGCACCGAACGGACTCTAGATACGCCCTCCCGATGAAGAACAGGGGGTGGCGGCGGCTCTGTATCGTAAAACACGATGAATCCTTCTCTCTTATTTTTTTCTCCCCGAACGTGAATATATAGAGTTGGAGTTAGGGTCTGAGGAGGTCCGGGGGACCCACAAGGTAGGGGGCAGGCCCAGGGGGTTAGGGCGCGCCCTCGACCCTTGTGCACAGCTGGTGGGTCCCCTTTGGTTGATTCTTTCGGCAATTTTTTTATTTATTCCAAAAATATTCTCTGTAAATTGTTAGGTCATTCTGAGAACTTTTATTTCTGCACAAAAATAACACCAAGGCAATTCTGCTGAAAAGAACGTCAGTCTGGGTTAGTTCCATTCAAATGATGCAAATTAGAGTCCAAAACAAGGGCAAAAGAGTTTGGAAAAGTAGATACGATGGAGACGTATCAGCAGCCACGTAAAACTTGCAACAACAAAGTAGTGGACATCTAACTTGTTTTTGCAGGGCATGATGTGATGTGATATGGTCAAGACGTGATGTGATATACGTTGTTGTATGAGATGACCATGTTTTTTAATATCGACAACCGGCTGGAGCCTTAGGGTTGTCTCTTAATTATTGTATGAAATGCAAGTGCCATGTAATTGCTTTACTTTATCGCTATGCGTTAGCAATAGTTGTAGAAGCAATAGTTGGCGAGATGACCCCGGCGTATCAATGAAGATCAGGATGTCGAGCCGGTGACGATGGAGATCATGACGATGCTTTGAAGATGGAGATCAAAAGCACAAGATGGTGATGGCCATATCATGTCACATATTTTGATTGCATCTGATGTTTATTCTTTATGCATCTTATTTTGCTTAGAACGACGGTAACATTATAAGATGATCCCTTCACTAAATTTCAAGATAAAAGTGTTCTCCCCGAGTATGCACCGTTGCTAAAGTTCGTCGTTTTAAAGCACCTTGTGATGATCGGGTGTGATAGACTCTATGTTCACATACAACGGGTGTAAGCCAGATTTACACACGCGGAATACTTGGGCTAAACTTGACGAGCCTAGCATGTACACACATGGTCTCGGAACACTAGAGACCGAAAGGTTGAACATGAGTCATATAGTAGATATGATCAACATGAAGATGTTCACCATTGATGACTACCCCATCTCACGTGATGATCGGACATGGGTTAGTTGATTTGGATCATGTATCACTTAGACAACTTGAGGGATGTTGATTTAACTATGAGTTCATTAGTAATTTGATTAATTGAACTAAGATTTATGATGAACATAGTCAAAATGTCTTTGCAAATTATGTTGTAGTTCAATAGCTTGCGATGTAGCTTCCCTGTTTTTTGATACGTTCCTAGAGAAAACTAAGTTGAAAGTTGATGGTAGCAGTAATGCGGAGTGGGTTCGTGATATGAGGATTATCCTCATTGCTGCACAGAAGAATTATGTCCTTGATGCACCGCTAGGTGACAGACCTGTTGCAGGAGCTGATGCAGACGTTATGAACGTTTGGCAAAGCTCAATCTGATGACTACTTGATAGTTTAGTGCGCCATGCTTTACGACTTAGAATCGGGGCTCCAAAGACGATGTTTTGAACGCCATGGAACATATGAGATGTTGAGCTGAAATTGGTATTTCAGGCTCATGGCCGTGTTGAGAGGTATGAGACCTCTAACAAGTACTATGCCTACAAGATGGAGGAGAATAGCTCAGCCAGTGAGCATGTGCTCAGAATGTTTGGGTAGTACAATCGCTTGAATCAAGTGGGAGTTAATCTTCCAAATAAGATAGTGATTGACGGAATACTCCAGTCACTATCACCAAGCTACTAGAGCTTGGTGGTGAACTATAATATGCAAGGGATGAAGAAAATGATTCCTGAGCTCTTCGCGATGCTGAAATCAGCGGAGGTAGAGATCAAGAAGGAGCATCAAGTGTTGATGGTTAAAAAGACCACTAGTTTCAAGAAAAAGGGCAAGGAAAAGAAAGGGAACTTCAAGAAGAATGGCAAGCAAGTTGCTGCTCCCGTGAAGAAGCCCAAAGCTAGACCCAATCCTGAAACTAAGTGCTTCTACTTCAAAGGAAATGGTCACTGGAAGCGGAACTGCCCCAAATACTTGGCAGATAAGAAGGATGGCAAAGTAAACAAAGGTATATTTGATATACATGTTATTGATGTGTACCTTACTGGTACTCGTAGTAGCCCCTTGGTATTTGATACCGGTTCAGCTGCTAAGATTAGTAACTCGAAACAGGAGTTGCAAAATAAATGGAGACTAGTAAAAGGCTGAAGGAAATATGCCCTAGAGGCAATAATAATGTTATTATTTATTTCCTTATATCATGATAAATGTTTATTATTCATGCTAGAATTGTATTAACCGGAAACATAATACATGTGTGAATACATAGACAAACAGAGTGTCACTAGTATGCCTCTACTTGACTAGCTCGTTAATCAAAGATGGTTATGTTTCCTAGCCATAGACATGAGTTGTCATTTGATTAACGGGATCACCTCATTAGGAGAATGACGTGATTGACTTGACCCATTCCGTTAGCTTAGCACTCGATCGTTTAGTATGTTGCTATTGCTTTCTTCATGACTTATACATGTTCCTATGACTATGAGATTATGCAACTCCCGTTTACCGGAGGAACACTTTGAGTGCTACCTAACGTCACAACGTAACTGGGTGATTATAAAGGTGCTCTACAGGTGTCTCCAAACGTACTTGTTGGGTTGGCGTATTTCGAGATTAGGATTTGTCACTCCGATTGTCGGAGAGGTATCTCTGGGCCCACTCGGTAATGCACATCATATAAGTCTTGCAAGCATTGTGACTAATGAGTTAGTTGCGGGATGATGTATTACGGAACGAGTAAAGAGACTTGCCGGTAACGAGATTGAACTAGGTATCGAGATACCGACGATCGAATCTCGGGCAAGTAACATACCGATGACAAAGGGAACAACGTATGTTGTTATGCGGTCTGACCAATAAAGATCTTCGTAGAATATGTAGGAACCAATATGAGCATCCAGGTTCCGCTATTGGTTATTGACCGGAGAGGTGTTTCGGTCATGTCTACATAGTTCTCGAACCCGTAGGGTCCGCACGCTTAACGTTACGATGACAGTTATATTATGAGTTTATATGTTTTGATGTACCGAAGGTTGTTCGGAGTCCCGGATGTGATCACGGACATGACGAGGAGTCTCGAAATGGTCGAGACATAAAGATTGATATATTGGAAGCCTATGTTTGGACATCGGAAGTGTTCCGGGTGAAATCGGGATTTTTCCGGAGTACCGGGAGGTTACCGGAACCCCCCGGTAACTTAATGGGCCTTATTGGGCCTAGGTGGAAGAGAGGAGAGGAGGCTAGGGCAGGAGCGCGCCCCCCCTCCCCCCCAGTCTGAATAGGACAAGGAGAGGAGGGCGGCGCCCCCCTTCCTTCCTCCCCTCCACCTCTTCCCCCTTCCACTCCTATTCCAACATGGAAAAAAGGGGGGGAGTCCTACTCCCAGTAGGAGTAGGACTCCTCCTGGCGCGCCACACCTCCTAGGCCGGCGGCCTCCCCCTTGCACCTTTATATACGGGGGCAGGGGGCACCTCTTGACACACAATTGATATACGATATTTTAGCCGTGTGCGGTGCCCCCCTCCACCATATTACACCTCGATAATATCGTAGCGGAGCTTAGGCAAAGCCCTGCGTCGGTAGAACATCATCATCGTCACCACGCCGTTGTGCTGACAAAACTCTCCCTCAACACTCGGCTGGATCGGAGTTCAAGGGACGTCATCGAGCTGAACGTGTGCTGAACTCGGAGGTGTCGTGCGTTCGGTACTTGATCGGTCGGATCGTGAAGACGTACAACTACATCAACCGCGTTGTGTTAACGCTTCCGCTTTCGGTCTACGAGGGTACGTGGACAACACTCTCCCCTCTCGTTGCTATGCATCACCATGATCTTGCGTGTGCGTAGGAATTTTTTTGAAATTACTACGTTCCCAACAGTGGCATCCGAGCCTGGTTTTATGCGTTGATGCTATGCACGAGTAGAACACAAGTGAGTTGTGGGCGATATAAGTCATACTGCTTACCAGCATGTCATACTTTGGTTCGGCGGTATTGTAAGATGAAGCGGCCCGGACCGACATTACGCGTACGCTTATGCGAGACTTGTTTCACCGTTGCGAGCACTCGTTGCTTAAAGGTGACTGGCGGGTGTCTGTCTCTCTCACTTTAGTTGAACCGAGTGTGGCTACGCCCGGTCCTTGCGAAGGTTAAAACAGCACCAACTTGACAAACTATCGTTCTGGTTTTGATGCGTAGGTAAGAACGGTTCTTGCTAAGCCCGTAGCAGCCACGTAAAACTTGCAACAACAAAGTAGAGGACGTCTAACTTCTTTTTGCAGGGCATGTTGTGATGTGATATGGTCAAGACATGATGCTATATTTTTTATTGTATGAGATGATCATGTTTTGTAACCGAGTTATCGGCAACTGGCAGGAGCCATATGGTTGTCGCTTTATTGTATGCAATGCAATCGCCATGTAATTGTTTTACTTTATCACTAAGCGGTAGCGATAGTCGTAAAAGCAATAAGTTGGCGAGACGACAACGATACTACGATGGAGATCAAGGTGTCGCACCGGTGACGATGGTGATCATGACGGTGCTTCGGAGATGGAGATCACAAGCACAAGATGATGATGGCCATATCATATCACTTATATTGATTGCATGTGATGTTAATCTTTTATGCATCTTATCTTGCTTTGATTGACGGTAGCATTATAAGATGATCTCTCACTAAAATTTCAAGATAAAAGTGTTCTCCCTGAGTATGCACCGTTGCGAAAGTTCTTCGTGCTGAGACACCACGTGATGATCGGGTGTGATAGGCTCTACGTTCAAATACAACGGGTGCAAAACAGTTGCACACGCGGAATACTCAGGTTAAACTTGATGAGCCTAGCATATGCAGATATGGCCTCGGAACACGGAGACCGAAAGGTCGAGCGTGAATCATATAGTAGATATGATCAACATAGTGATGTTCACCGTTGAAACTACTCCATCTCACGTGATGATCGGACATGGTTTAGTTGATATGGATCACGTGATCACTTAGAGGATTAGAGGGATGTCTATCTAAGTGGGAGTTCTTAAGTAATATGATTAATTGAACTTAAATTTATCATGAACTTAGTCCTGATAGTATTTTGCAAATTATGTTGTAGATCAATAGCTCGCGTTGTAGCTTCCCTGTGTTTATTTTTGATATGTTCCTAGAGAAACATTATGTTGAAATATGTTAGTAGCAAAGATGCGGATTGGATCCATGATCTGAGGATTATCCTCATTGCTGCACAGAAAAATTATGTCCTTGATGCACCGCTAGGTGACAGACCTATTGCAGGAGCAGATGCAGACGTTATGAACGTTTGGCTAGCTCAATATGATGACTACTTGATAGTTTAGTGCACCATGCTTAACGGCTTAGAATCAGGACTTCAAAGACGTTTTGAACGTCATGGACCATAAGAGATGTTCCAGGAGTTGAAGTTAATATTTCAAGCAAATACCCGAGTTGAGAGATATGAAGTCTCCAACAAGTTCTATAGCTAAAAGATGGAGGAGAATAGCTCAAGCAGTGAGCATGTGCTCAGATTGTCTGGGTACTACAATCGCTTGAACCAAGTGGGAGTTAATCTTCCAGATTAAATAGTGATTGACAGAATTCTCTAGTTACCATCACCAAGTTAGTAGAACTTCGTGATGAACTATAGTATGCAAGGGATGACGAAAGTAATTCCCGAGCTCTTCGTGATGCTGAAATCGACGAAGGTAGAAATCAAGAAAAACATCAAGTGTTGATGGTTGACGAGACCACTAGTTTCAAGAAAAGGGCAAAGGGAAGAAGGGGAACTTCAAGAAGAACGGCAAGCAAGTTGCTGCTCAAGTGAAGAAGCCTAAGTCTGGTCCTAAGCCTGAGACTAAGTGCTTCTACTGCAAAGGGACTGGTCACTGGAAGCGGAACTACCCCAACTATTTGGTGGATAAGAAGGATGGCAAAGTGAACAAAGGTATATTGGATATACATGTTATTGATGTGTACTTTACTAGTGTTTATAGCAACCCCTCGGTATTTGATACTGGTTCAGTTGCTAAGAGTAGTAACTCGAAACGGGAGTTGCAGAATAAACAGAGACTAGTAAAAGGCGAGGTGACGATGTGTCTTGGAAGTAGTTACAAGATTGATATGATCATCATCGCACACTCCCTATACTTTCGGGATTAGTGTTGAAACTAAATAAGTGTTATTTGGTGTTTGCGTTGAGCATGAATATGATTTGATCATGTTTGTTGCAATACGGTTATTCATTTAAATTAGAGAATAATTGTTGTTCTGTTTACATGAATAAAACCTTCTATGGTCATACACCCAATAAAATAGTTTGTTGGATCTCGATCGTAGTGATACACATATTCATAATAATGAAGCCAAAAGATGCAAAGTTAATAATGATAGTGCAACTTATTTGTGGCACTGCCGTTTAGGTCATATTGGTGTAAAGCGCATGAAGAAACTCCATACTGATGGGATTTTGGAATCACTTGATTATGAATCACTTGATGCTTGCGAACCGTGCCTCATGGGCAAGATGACTAAAACGCCGTTCTCCGGTACTATGGAGAGAGCAACAGATTTGTTGGAAATCATACATACAGATGTATGTGGTCCAATGGATATTGAGGCTCGTAGCAGGTATCATTATTTTCTGACCTTCACAGATGATTTGAGCAGATATGGGTATATCTACTTAATGAAACAGAAGTCTGAAACATTTGAAAAGTTCATATAATTTCAGAGTGAAGCGGAAAATCATCGTAACAAGAAGATAAAGTTTCTACGATCTGATCATGGAGAAGAGTATTTGAGTTACGAGTTTGGCCTTCAGTTAAAACAATGTGAAATAGTTTCACTACTCACGCCACCTGGAACACCATGGTGTAATGGTGTGTCCGAACATCGTAACCGTACTTTATTAGGTATAGTGCGATATATGATGTCTCTTACCGATCTACCACTATCGTTTTGGGGTTATGCATTAGAGACAGCTACATTCACGTTAAATAGGGTACCATCTAAATCCGTTGAGACGACATCTTATGAACTGTGGTTTAGCAAGAAACCAAAGTTGTCGTTTCTTAAAGTTTGGGGTTGCGATGCTTATGTGAAAAGGTTTCATCCTGATAAGCTCAAACCCAAATCGAAAAAATGTGTCTTCATAGGATACCCAAAGGAGACAGTTGGGTACACCTTCTATCACAGATCCGAAGGCAAGACATTCGTTGCTAAGAATGGATCCTTTCTAGAGAAGGAGTTTCTCTCGAAAGAAGTGAGTGGGAGGAAAGTAGAACTTGATGAGGTAATTGTACCTGCTCCCTTATTGGAAAGTAGTTCATCGCAGAAACCAGTTTCTGTGACGCCTATACCAATTAGTGAGGAAGCTAATGATGATGATCATGTAACTTCAGATCAAGTTATTACTGAACCTCGTAGGTCAACCAGAGTAAGATCCGCACCAGAGTGGTACGGTAATCCTGTACTGGAGGTCATGTTACTTGACCATGGCGAACCTACGAACTATGAGGAAGCGATGATGAGCCCAGATTCCGCAAATTGGCTTGAGGCCATGAAATCTGAGATGGGATCCATGTATGAGAACAAAGTATGGACTTTGATTGACTTGCCCGATGATTGGTGAGCCATTGAGATTAAATGGATCTTCAAGAGGAAGACGGACGCTGATAGTAGTGTTACTATCTACAAAGCTAGACTTGTCGAAAAAGGTTTTTGACAAAGTTCAAAGTGTTGAATACGATGAGATTTTCTCACTCGCAGCGATGCTTAAGTCTGTCCGAATCATGTTAGCAATTGCCACATTTTATGAAATCTGGCAAATGGATAAACAAAACTGCATTCCTTAGTGGATTCATTAAAGAAGAGTTGTATATGATGCAACCAGAAGGTTTTGTCAATCCTAAAGGTGCTAACAAAATATGCAAACTCCAGCGATCCATCTATGGACTGGTGCAAGCATCTCAGAGTTGGAATATACGCTTTGATAAGTTGATCCAAGCATATAGTTTTATACAGACTTGTGGTGAAGCCTGTATTTACAAGAAAGTGAGTGGGAGCACTACAGCATTTCTGATAAGTATATGTGAATGACATATCGTTGATCGGAAATAATGTAGAATTATTCTGCAAAGCATAAAGGAGTGTTTGAAAGGAGTTTTTCAAAGAAAGACCTCGGTGAAGCTGCTTACATATTGAGCATCAAGATCTATAGAGATAGATCAAGACGCTTGATAAGTTTTTTCAATGAGTACATACCTTAACAAGATTTTGAAGTGGTTCAAAATGGAACAGTCAAAGAAAGAGTTCTTGCCTGTGTTACAAGGTGTGAAATTGAGTAAGACTCAAAGCCCGACCACGGCAGAAGATAGAAAGAGAATGAAAGTCATTCCCTATGCCTTGGCCATAGGTTCTATAAAGTATGCCATGCTGTGTACTAGATCTATTGTATACCCTACACTGATTTTGGCAAGGGAGTACAATAGTGATCTAGGAGTAGATCACTGGACAGCGGTCAAAATTATCCTTAGTGGAATAAGGATATGTTTCTCGATTATGGAAGTGACAAAAGGTTCGTCGTAAAGGGTTACGTCGATGCAAGTTTTGACACTAATCTAGATGACTCTAAGTCTCGGTCTAGATACATATTGAAAGTGGGAGCAATTAGCTAGAGTAGCTCCGTGCAGAGCATTGTAGACATAGAAATTTGCAAAATACTTACGGATCTGAATGTGACAGACCCATTGACTAAAATTATCTCACAAGCAAAACATGATCACACCGTAGTACTCTTTGGGTGTTAATCACATAGCGATGTGAACTAGATTACTGACTCTAGTAAACCCTTTGGGTGTTGGTCACATGACGATGTGAACTATGGGTGTTAATCACATGGTGATGTGAACTATTGATGTTAAATCACATGGCGATGTGAACTAGATTATTGACTCTAGTGCAAGTGGGAGACTGAAGGAAATATGCCCTAGAGGCAATAATAAAGTTATTATTTATTTCCTTATATCATGATAAATGTTTATTATTCATGCTAGAATTGTATTAACCGGAAACATAATACATGTGTGAATACATAGACAAACATAGTGTCACTAGTATGCCTCTACTTGACTAGCTCGTTAATCAAAGATGGTTATGTTTCCTAGCCATATACATGAGTTGTCATTTGATTAACGGGATCACCTCATTAGGAGACTGACGTGATTGACTTGGCCCATTCCGTTAGCTTAGCACTCGATCGTTTAGTATGTTGCTATTACTTTCTTCATGACTTATACATGTTCCTATGACTATGAGATTATGCAACTCCCGTTTACCGGAGGAACACTTTGAGTGCTACCTAACGTCACAACGTAACTAGGTGATTATAAAGGTGCTCTACAGGTGTCTCCAAAGGTACTTGTTGGGTTGGCGTATTTCGAGATTAGGATTTGTCACTCCGATTGTCGGAGAGGTATCTCTGGGCCCACTCGGTAATGCACATCACTATAAGCCTTGCAAGCATTGTGACCAATGAGTTAGTTGCGGGATGATGTATTACGGAATGAGTAAAGAGACTTGCCGGTAACGATATTGAACTAGGTATCAAGATACCGACGATCGAATCTCGGGCAAGTAACATACCGATGACAAAGGGAACAATGTATGTTGTTATGCGGTCTGACCGATAAAGATCTTCGTAGAATATGTAGGAACCAATATGAGCATCCAGGTTCCGCTATTGGTTATTGACCGGAGAGGTGTCTCGGTCATGTCTACATAGTTCTCGAACCCGTAGGGTCTGCACGCTTAACGTTACGATGAAAGTTATATTATGAGTTTATATGTTTTGATGTACCGAAGGTTGTTCGGAGTCCCGGATGTGATCACGGACATGACGAGGAGTCTCGAAATGGTCGAGACATAGAGATTGATATATTGGAAGCCTATGTTTGGACATCGGAATTGTTCCGGGTGAAATCGGGATTTTTCCGGAGTACCGGGAGGTTACTGGAACCCCCCGGTAACTTAATGGGCCTTATTGGGCCTAGGTGGAAGAGAGGAGAGGAGGCTAGGGCAGGGCCGCGCCCCCCCTTCCCCCCAGTCCGAATAGGATAAGGAGAGGGGGGCGGTGCCCCCCTTCCTTCCTCCCCTCCACCTCTTCCCCCTTCCACTCCTATTCCAACATGGAAAAAAAGGGGGGAGTCCTACTCCCGGTAGGAGTAGGACTCCTCCTGGCGCGCCACACCTCCTAGGCCGGCGGCCTGCCCCTTGCACCTTTATATACGGGGGCAGTGGGGCACCTCTTGACACACAATTGATATACGATATTTTAGCCGTGTGCGGTGCCCCCCTCCACCATATTACACCTCGATAATATCGTAGCGGAGCTTAGGCGAAGCCCTGCGTCGGTAGAACATCATCATCGTCACCATGCCGTCGTGCTGACGAAACTCTCCCTCAACACTCGGCTAGATCGGAGTTTGAGGGACGTCATCGAGCTGAACGTGTGCTGAACTCGGAGGTGTCGTGCGTTCGGTACTTGATCGGTCGGATCGTGAAGACGTACGACTACATCAACCGCGTTGTGTTAACGCTTCCGCTTTCGGTCTACGAGGGTACGAGGACAACACTCTCCCCTCTCATTGCTATGCATCACCATGATCTTGCGTGTGCGTAGGAATTTTTTTGAAATTACTACGTTCCCAACAAAGGCAAGGTGACGATGTGTGTTGGAAGTGTTTCCAAGATTGATATGATCACCATCGCACACTCCCTCTACCCTCGGGATTAGTGTTGAGCCTAAATAAATGTTATTTGGTGTTTGTGTTGAGCATGAACATGATTAGATCATGTTTAATGCAATACGGTTATGCAATTAAGCCAGAGAATAATTGTTGTTCCATTTACATGAATAAAACCTTCTATGGTTATACACCCAATGTGAATGTTTTATTGAATCTCGATCGTAGTGATACACATATTCATAATATTAATGCCAAAAGATGCAAAGTTGATAATGATAGTGCAACATACTTGTGGCACTGCCATTTAGGTCATATTGGTGTAAAGCGGATGAAGAAACTTCATGCGGATGGACTTTTGGAATCACTTGATTATGGATAATTTAATACTTGTGAACTATGACTCCTGGGTAAGATGACTAAAACTCCGTTCTCCAGAACAATGGAGCGAGCTAATGACTTATTGGAAATAATACATACCGATGTATGCGGTCCGATGAGTGTTGAGGCACGCGGCTCGTATCGTTATTTTCTGACCTTCACATATAATTTGAGTAGGTATGGATATATCTACTTAATGAAACACAAGTCTGAAACATTTGAAAAGTTCAAGGAATTTCAGAGTGAAGTAGAGAATCATCGGAACAAGAAAACAAAGTTTCTACGATCTGATCGCGGAGGCAAATATTTGAGTTACGAGTTTGACCTGCATTTAAAACAATGTGGAATTGTTTCACAACTCACGCCACCTGGAACACCACAGCGCAATGGTGAGTCCGAACATCGTAACCGTACTTTATTAGTATGGTGCATTCTATGATGTCTCTTACCGATTTGCCTTTATCATTTTGGGGTTATGCATTAGAGACAGCTGCATTCACGTTAAATAGGGCACCGTCTAATCCGTCGAGATTGCACCATATGAACTATGGTTTGGCAAGAAACCTAAGCTGTCGTTTCTTAAAAGTTTGGGGATGCGACACTTATGTCAAAAGGCTACAACCTGATAAGCTCGAACCCAAATTGGAGAAGTGCATCTTCATAGGATACCCTAAAGAAACTATTGGGTACACCTTCTACCACAGATCCGAAGGCAAGATCTTTGTTGCTAAGAATGGGTCATTTCTAGAGAAGGAGTTTCTCTCGAAAGAAGTGAGTGGGAGGAAAGTAGAACTTGATGAGGTAATTGTACCTTCTCTCAAATTGGAAAGTAGCACATCAGTGAAAACCGTTCTCGTGATGCCTACACCAACTAGAGAGGAAGCTAATGATGATGATCATGAAACTTCGGATCAAGATACTACTGAACTTCGTACACCGACCAAAACACGTTATGCACGAGAGTGGTACGGTAATCCTGTCCTGGAAGTCATGTTATTAGACAACGGTGAACCTACGAACTATGAAGAAGCTATGATGAGCCCAGATTCCGACAAATGGCCTGAGGCCATGAAATCTGAGATAGGATCCATGTATGAGAACAAAGTATGGACTTTGGTGGACCTGCCCGATGATCGGCAAGCCATTGAGAATAAATGGATCTTCAAGAGGAAGACAGACGTTGATGGTAATATCACTGTTAAAAAAGCTCGACTTGTCGTGAAAGGTTTTTGACAAGTTCAAGGGGTTGACTACGATGAGACCTTCTCACCCGTAACGATGCTTAAGTCTGTCCAAATCATGTTAGCAATTGCCGCATTTTATGATTATGAAATCTGGCAAATGGATGTCAAAACTGCATTCCTTAATGGGTTTCTTAAAAAAGAGTTGTATATGATGCAACAAGAAGGTTTTGTCGATCCTAAAGGTGCTAACAAAGTGTGCAAGCTCCAGTGATCCATCTATGGACTGGTGCAAGCATCTCGGAGTTGGAATATACGCTTTGATGATGTGATCAAAGCATATGGCTTTACACAGACATGGTGAAGCCTGTATTTACAAGAAAGTGAGTGTGAGCTCTGTAGCATTTCTGATATTATATGTGGATGACATATTGTTGATTGGAAATGATATAGAATTTCTGGATAGCATAAAAGGATACTTGAATAAGAATTTTACAATGAAAAACCTCGGTGAAGCTACTTACATATTGGGCATCAAGATCTATAGGGATAGATCGAGACACTTAATAGGACTTTCACCAAGCACATACCTTGACAAAGTTTTGAACAAGTTCAAAATGGATCAGTTAAAGAAAGGGTTCTTGCCTGTGTTGCAAGGTGTGAAGTTGAGTAAGACTGAAAGCCTCACCACGGCAGAATATATAGAGAGAATGAAAGTCATTCCCTATGCCTCAGCCATAGGTTCTATAAAGTATGCAATGTTGTGTACCAGACTTGTTGTGTGCCTTGCCATCAGTTTGGCAAGGGGGTACAATAATGATCCAGGAGTGGATCACTGGACAACGGTCAAAATTATCCTTAGGTACCTATAGAGGACAAAGGAAATGTTTCTCGGTTATGGAGGTGATAAAGAGTTTGTCGTAAAGGTTACGTCGATGCAAGCTTTG
Source organism: Triticum aestivum (assembly GCF_018294505.1). Lineage (NCBI taxonomy): Eukaryota > Viridiplantae > Streptophyta > Magnoliopsida > Poales > Poaceae > Triticum > Triticum aestivum. The sequence goes on along the minus strand of NC_057814.1, from coordinate 287,474,353 downwards.
ACACCGATTCGGATGACTCTGAGTCTCAATCTGGATACACATTGAAAGTGGGAGCAATTAGCTAGAGTAGCTCCATGCAGAGCATTGTAGACATAGAAATTTGCAAAATATATACGGATCTGAATATGGCAGACCCATTGACTAAACCTCTCCTTAAGGAATGTTGCTATTGTGGTGCCTATCGATAATCCAAGTTTCCTCATGTTCTCTCGGTAAAAGAAGTTTTCATCTCTTCGTTGCTCTCAAGCAAGCTATTGATTCCGTTAGTGGCAAAATTTCACCTCAAGTTTTGAGATGTTTTCCATAAGCCCACAACAAGCTTATTCTTTTCGTTGTTGATTTTCCAACAACTCCATTCAATTCTTGTTTGTAAGGATGCTTTTCAAATTCAATTGTGGTAGAAGATGTCATTTTCTTCTCAATTCTTTTCCTTCCAATGGTCCAACTTCTATTCTTTCGTTCCGGAGGCATTGTGATGTTGCTCTCTTCGACCCACCACTCGTTCTGCCAAGATCATGTTCTTTTCCATCCTTATCCAGTTAACCGGAGTGTTGTGTACTCTTTTCAAGTTCCTTTCATCTTATCAAGTCTTGCTTCTCTTTTCTACCGGAGCGCTATTCGAATTCTTTCGTTCTTATTATTTGTCCATCTCGATTTAACCAGAATGGTTTCAAAGCCTATCTTATCCCTTCAGCTTCTTTGTTCTCGTCGTATTCCTTGTTCCTCTTGTCTAAAAGAGTGTTTTCAATTTCATTATCTCTGTCATGTCATTTCTTCAAGTTTCAACCTCTGAAGGTTCCTGGTTTCGCTCATTTGTCAAAGAAGCAACTTTGTTTTACCTCTTGCTCTTTCGCTTCTCTCTGGTGCCATCCCTAGACCTCGGGGCAAGATCTCTTGTAAGTGGAGGAGTGTTGTGACATCCTGAGACCGACACTCCAGATGCCTTCCATGTTTTCCGTGTCAGCTGCGTTATTTATTTGTTTGTTTAATTTCATCATGTCATCATGAGCATTGCATCCGCATGTTTTCATAAAACTTGCATCCGCTCGTAGTTGCCGCTTCTTTCTTGTCTCTGTTGACCTCCTCTCAGATCAACCGGACCACTCTCTTCTCTGAGCCCGTCAAACCCCCTTGTCTCCATGGCCTTTTGTCAAACCCCTCGCGCGCATCCGAAAGTTGTTCCGAACCCGACCCGGGCAGTCGTGACCGATGGGTCAGGATCATCCCCAAACATCCGTAAAATATATTCGGTTCTTTGTTGGACTCCCCTAAGCTATTTATTCTCGTCCGCCCGATTATGATCGGAGGGACCGAGTAGCCCCTAAGCTAACCCTTCCTATAAATAGACGCCTAACCCTAATTCGAGGAGCCATCCCATCCATCCCATTCCTTCCGCCGCCACCCGACCAACTCCCTTCTCTCTCGGAATCCTCCCAGATCCGATCCAGCCAACCAGTAGCATCCGACCATCTCCTTGATTTTCGCCGCCACCCAATGAGTGCATCCCTTTGGGTCCATCCTTCTCGCGCCCCCTCTCAATCCAGGAGACCGAGCTCCCCTGCCTGAGGCCACCGTCTACGACCGGCCTCGCTGGAGACCAGCGCCCCGCTGCCTCCTCCTCCATGTTCGATCTGGAGGAAAGGAGCTCCTCCATGCCCCACCTCGCACCGATGGTCGCCGGCCACCCAAACAGCAGCAACAGTCCCGAACGCCGGCCTTCATCGCCCGCGCCCCTGCATCTCCCTTTCTTCTTCCTTCCCTCCTCCCTCTCTCACCTGCTCTCTCTGTTTGTGCAACAGGGAGCCCCTGAGAAGTTTGCATCAGCCATCCTCGCCTCCCGCTCCCGGACATCATCGTCCTCGACCAGTTCTGACTTCCTCGCAGGATTTACTCGACCCCGCCGCCTTGCATCATCCTCGCAGTCCTCCCGCCGATGAGCCACAACAGCAACACCTCCTCCGTCTTCCTCCTCTCGCGGTTGCTCTCTTCTCACGTCTCTCTCCCTCTTGATGTTCAGGACTCCGGCGACCTCCTCCTCGAACCCTCCATCTCCGACCGGATTCGCTGTAGATCAAGCCCTCTCGCCAGTTGCTGATACGTCTCCAACGTATCTATAATTTCTTATTGTTCCATGCTGTTATATTATCAATCTTGTATGTTTTATAATCATTTATGTCATTATTTGGTACTAACCTATTGACATAGTGCCAAGTGCCAGTTGCTGTTTTCTGCATGTTTTTTACATCACAGGAAATCAATACCAAATGGAGTCCAAATGCAACAAAACTTCACAGAGAATTTTTTTGGACCACAAGACACCTAACGGGCCCTGGCTGCGGCTGGGGGGGGGGTGCTCCGAGGAGAGCATAACCCACCAGGGCGTGCCAGGAGGCCCAGGCGTGCCCTGGTGGGTTGTGCCCACCTCGGGTGCCCCCCGGACCACCTCTTTGCTCTATTAATACCCCAATATTCCCAAAACCCAAGAGGGGTCGACGAAATATTGATCCAGCCGCCGCAGAGTCCAGAACCACCAGATCCAATCTAGACACCATCTCGGATGGGGTTCGCCACCTCCATTTGTGCCCCTCCGATGATGCGTGAGTAGTTCTTTGTAGACCTTCGGGTCCGTAGTTAGTAGCTAGATGGCTTCATCTCTCTCGCTGAATTCTCAATGCAATGGTCTCTTGGAGATCCATATGATGTAACTCTTTTTGCGGTGTGTTTGTTGGGATCTGATGAACTTTGAGTTTATGATCAGTTATATCTTTTTATATCCATGAAAGTATTTGAGTTTCTATGATCTCTTTTATGCATGACCTCTTATAGCCTCGTATTTCTTCTCCGATATTTGGGTTTTGTTTGGCCAACTTGGTCTATTTATCTTGCAATGGGAAGAGGTGCTTTGTAGCGGGTTCGATCTTACGGTGCTCGATCCCAGTGACAGAAGGGGAACCGACACGTATGTATCGTTGCTACTAAGGATAAAATGATGGGGTCTATCTCTACATAGATAGATCTTGTCTACATCATGTCATCGTTCTTATTGCATTACTCCATTTCTCCATGAACTTAATACAGTAGATGCATGCTGGATAGCGGTCGATGTGTGGAGTAATAATAGTAGATGCAGGCAGGAGCCATTCTACTAATCTTGGACGTGATGCCTATATAATGATCATTGCCTGGATATCATCATGATTATTTGAAGTTCTATCAATTTCCCAATAGTAATTTGTTTACCCACTGTCGTGGAATAGTCACGGCAGATGTCCTAGTGTGAGGACTTAGTCGTGAGGCCAACGCATCTATGTGGTAGCTTGAGAGGGGTTGACCGGAATCGAGAGACGCAACACAAGACAAAGGTTTAGACAGCTTCGAGCCCCGGGAAACATCATCCGGTAATAACCCTACATGTTGTTTGTGGCTAGGTCTCATTATCATCACGAGGGAGTCGCCGTAAACCGGCTCTCCTAGTTGTGTCTAATCTTAAGATTATTTCTCCCCTCTTGGGGTGCCCTGCCCCTCCTTATATAAGTTGAAGGGGCGGGTTACATGTAGAGTCCAACTCGGATTAAGACTTAAACTATTCTGACTTCTCCTCACGGGCTTCTCTTCATGGGCTTCTTAACGTCCCGGACTTATTAACCCCAGGCGACTCTGTTTGCTGGTATATGATTGTACGCCGGTTTATGATCTGGTTTAACTATCTGCCGGTTTACCATTTGGTTTAACTGACTGCCGGTTTACCACCTGGTTTAACTGTCTGCCGGTTTACCACCTGCCAATTTACCATCTGTCTTAACTGTCTGCCTTAACCGTCTGTCTTTAACTCTCTGCCGGTTTACCAAGTCCCAGCCGGGTTATAATTCCGGCCGGATCATACCGCGGGGTATATCCCCGACATTAGCCCCCAGTTTAATTTGGATTTATCCATGTTAAACTGATCCTGTAAAAACAAACACAAGAACAATTTTGACAGATTATGCTCCGGTTTAAGAACTTTTTTAAGCCGGCACCTAATCATCCTTAATTCCTTGTCATTTCCTTCTTCTAGAAAATCCGGGTCAATAAGCCAGCTTCATAATCAATTTGCTCACGTTGGTTTCTCTCAGAGAAAAATTGTGAAGAATAATTCATTTGACTCAGCTCCCAATGCTTAAAAAATATTGGTCTTTGAAATACTCCTCTGATTCTTCAGCCGGCTTGAAGATGTAAAACTTGCCGGTTTATCATTGCCAAAATTGTCGGCTTGTAAATATTGATGACACAGGGTCATAACTGTAGTTAACATCAAGCTTGAAAATATACCTCTTATATGCCTATCACTTGTAGCCCCCAAGTCAAGAAGGCAGCGTAGCAACAGCTTAAGACTTGCTTCAATATAAATATCACAACCTTGAAGAAACCCGATTTGTTCATCTCAGTCACTAGTCAAACTGAATATTCCACATATGTAGCCCCCAAGTGCCGGGTTGTATGCTTGCAGCAACCTGGGACTTGTAATTTCCTGATGCCCATAAAAACTTCAACCAGTGTAGCCCCCAAGGGCCGGGTCATTAAGCAATAATGAACAGGGACTTTATATATACTTCATTGAAAATAATATCATATGATGTAACCCTCACCATGGGGCTCGAACCCACGTCCACAAGGTTAAGAGCCTTGTATTTTACCAACTGGGTAGTAGACCTTTCAATATAACGGATTAAGACTTGTGTACCTTGAATTTTTTATAGGAGCAATTGGTAGCCCCCAAGGGCCGGCTCATTACGATGTGACGAGTCGGGTCTTCTATAAGGCAAGTAAGAAATGACCTTGCATTAGCCCCCAAGTGCCATGGTGCATGCTGGCAGTGACATGGGACTTGCATATTTGATGTAATCTCAACTTGAATAATGTAGCCCCCAAGTGTCGGGTCGTAAGCCTGCAGCGACTCGGGACTATTCCTTCCATTGTAGAATAAATGATATCCATTGATAAAATAATAGCCATTGCGCTAAAGCGACTTTGAAACCCTCAATCATAATACTGATTATTGATAACCATAATAAAAATCCAACCATGTTGGCTATTCAAGATTTGAATAATATAATCCGTCGTGGGTATTGACCCGTAGGCATGCAATATCATGATTTTGATTGCTCAAGGCAAAGATATCCTGGCAACTTATAGTCTGCAATCAGGGCGGGTTATTTACCCAATATGCTCAATTATGAGTCGTATAGTTAAGGCTACTTGGCCTGAATTGTGAAAACCATATGTCAATATGGTACAAAGATGAACCCAAAAATGTTCAAATAGAAATAATAAATCAGAAACAACAAGGCTTTCATAGGCCGCCAAGCCTAAATCTCAAGTGCTTTCACGGGCTGCACAGCCACTGAGTTAAACCTTTATACAAACCTTATAAGACGGACCTCACATAACCAGTCGTCGTTTTAACTTTGACAAGTTCAGGGTCTGGATAAGATTGACTTGTCAAACGTATGGCGGGTCATTCCAGGATTACCTGGGCGGAGTGGCAGACTTAAAAAGGCAGGATAACCCGGGGTTTTAGGTGAATACACCTGGCTTCCAAGCCTGGCTTTTAAGCCTATTACAAGGGTCATAAAAACTCTTTGTCCTTTAGAACAAAGAGCCCCCAAGCAATATTTTTGAGCTGTGCTCAATGGGCACCTATGTTTGAGTTGTGCTTTTGCAACAGACTCTCTTTGGTCCTTTAACCCGGGTAACAAGCTAGCAAGTGTTTCTGTAAGAATGGCGTATAAGCCTGATCAAAGGGTAATCATAGCTTCGCTCAATGAGTAGGAAGCCCCCCAAGTGACCATAATAAGATAAGCCCATAAGGCAGGATACCCATGTTTGAATCGCGCATCATGGCAGCAAGTTCTCCTTGGCAACCTTTAACTTTTCTGAGAACTCGAACTTGCGAGAGATGAATTTCTTTTTTCAACCGGAGTTTTAAACCGGATATTGAGAGCTTCAAAGCTTTGCGGGAGACAGATTTCCCTTGAACCGGATTTTAAACCGGAATCTTCATTTTGAGCCGGAAATTTTCTGACAACCTTTAAATTTTCATCAATATAACAGCAGCCTCCGGGACCGGGTTATCTTCCCTCTACTGACCCGGAGTTCTTGACTTGCTTTAAACTATCAGTCTTTTATTGAGTCATGTCATCGTAGCCCCCAAGTCTCAAGGCGACTCGAGGAGTTGGCTTGAGATTCTCCATATTTGACCGTGACATAAACCGGTATGAGTCATTCAACAGCTCATTGATATAATAATCCCTTTTGCAATAGACAACTTGTCCTACATTAAAGAACTTACAAGCTAGAGTAATTGCTTTTTTAAAGAAAGCAATATGTAATATAAAAATATATTGGATGGACTTCACCTGATATGTCAGGCCAGAGATTATCCACCGCGGAGTCGATGATCACCACGGTGAAGCGGCGCGGTAAACCGTGCGGACGGGCAAGTTAGACGCATCGTATTGTAGCTGGGGCAGCAACTTGCGCATGTACCCATCCATCAGTACGGCACGAACGCACTAGTGTAAAAATAATATTGCCGCACACCCCTTCACGACACATTTGTAATGAATAATGGTCCTACGAAAAAATATCATAGACCAAGTAATTGTTCTTTGACAAAATCAATATATGCTAATAAGATAAATTTAGATAAATATCACCTGTTTTGTTTGGACGATCGATAAACCGTAATTAGCATCCGTAGATAACTTTTCAATGCGGTTGCGCTTTATCCCCTCAGGCCTCTGCCCAGCCAGCCCGTCAATTGACTTATTTCTTTCGCCCTCTGTATCCCATACCCAAAATACGCCGCCCGTGTACCACTTGTAGATAAGGCAGAAACAAGGCGGGTCCAGGGCCAGGAAACATGCAGGCTCAGGGTAGCTTGCATCGCTGACTTGCGAGGACGCCTAGGCGGTCATAGGGATCGGAGAGCAGGCAACACCGATGGCGACTTGAAACTGCCAGGGGCCGTGGCGGCTTGGCGTGCCACGGCGACGGCGAGGCCACGGTCATGGTGACCCGGCAGAAGGCTTAAAGCGGAGGCGAGGTGATGTCGCGTGACAGCCGGCTCGGCTCATGGCAATTTGGATGTGGCGGCGACTTGAGGCGCTGCATAAGAAATGGCAAGACCGGCCAGGTAGGCTGCGGAAACAGCGGGTTGAAACCGCAGAGGCAGAAACCGGCGGTGGCTTAAAAGGGAGGCGATGAATCACACCGTCGGGGCAGCTCGAGGAGGAAAAACACGGGCCAGGTGGTGACTCGGCCACGCCGTCTTAAAGCCACAGCGGCGGGGATGAGCAGCGGAGGCGGCCAGCGGTTTGAAACAGCACATCGGCTCAGCACAATGTGAGGCGCAGTGAAACGACGCTCAATGTGCTATAAGGTAGCGGCGGTTTAGAGCAGAGGTGCGGGTGCTCAGCAATGGAGGCGACGGTCGTGGCCATGGCGGATGGAAACTGCGGTCTAGAGGCGAGGTGAACCGGCGGGTCAACGGAGGCAGCGTCGAGGAGTGCTAAAACGGGGCGACTCATGGAGGAGTGGCAAGGTGGGTTACTCCACAGTGGCGGTTCGAAGACGAACGCGGCGGCTCAGGGTGCGGCCACTGACCCGCCAGTGGATGCATGAAACGTCGGGCGGCTCCACAGCGGCGCCTCTCCGCGACCATGGACGGCGCGGGCAAACCCTGAGGCAGTCGGTGACTCGCGGCGGCTCGACCTGACGGAGTAGTTGAAGCCGCTCGGGGCCGTGGCGGTTTAAGACAGCGGAGGCGGTTTAAGCACGACTGCAGCCGGCGGCGACGACGGCTTGGTGGTTTAAGCATGACTGCAGCCGGCGGCGACGACGGCTTGGTGGTTTAAGCATGACTGCAGCCGGCGACGACGGCGGCTTGGTGGTTGGCGACAGAAGAAGCAAACCGGCGAGGCGAGTCACAGGCGAGGCCACATCTGCCATTGCCCTAGGCCAATCTGGCAGAGCGAGTAGGCAAAGCGGTGGTTCCATCGACTCCAGCGGAGGCGGCCGGCGGTTCACCAGCGAGACGGAAATTCGACGCGAGGAGGCGGGTTGAGAAGGCGCTGTTCGTGGCAGCCAAACGAGACGCCGATGGCTCAGCGGAACACCTTTCGGGCGCAGCAGTGGAGGCCACAGCAGCTCGAGGACTGACCCGGAGGCAACGGGGCCACAGCGCACGAGGCAGCCTATTGTGGCGGTGTAAACCAGCTTGGCGCGATAGAGTACGACTCGCCGCAGAAGGAGAAGCGGAGGCTCGACAGTCTTGGCGACTTAGTCAGGACAGCTCGACGCAGAGGTGGTTTGAGGGCAGAGTTTGCGCAGGGTTGACTTGGAAGTGACTCGTGGCCCGTTCTGATAATGAGGCGGAGATGGCGATAGCTGTGGCCGGGCTCGTCCAAGCCGGCTTGCAAAGTCAGTGAGGCCCGGCCACAGCGACTTGGCGGTGGATCAACGGATTTAAACAGGGTCACGAAGGCGGAGGCGCGCCAGTGACGGCTCATTGACGGACGACGCGGCAGAGGCGCGCCGGCAGGTCCGGACAGAAATAGCAAACAGCTCGAATCCTGGGCAGAGGCGAGGCACAGACCGTCGAGGAGTCTGGGTCACTGCCCTCTTCGTTTCCGGGTCGTGGCCCCTGGATGACCCCTCTCCCTTTTTTTAAACAATGTATGAACTTCCGTCCTTGCATGCAGAAGGCACTGCCTGTCGTGGCTCTCTGCTTTTGCTATCGATTACTAAATGACGTGGAGAGAAACAACACAAACGTGGTACCTTGGCTGATTGAGCCTCTCGCGGCCTCGGGACTTAATCATTGGACCAGGGGAGATGCAGTAGCAGTCGGATACGACCGCCGTACAAGTTGATATTGTAGCGGAATTTTTTTGGCAACCTTGACTCGGCGATTTGACTGCTCGCCAAACACACATTTGCTGCGAAATTTCTTCTTGTCGGCCTACCTGATATGATCGTTGCGCCGATTGGTCTCGTGCACGTCTTCGATCCGTGGCAGCGGCGGCGCCGTATTCCATGCCACCTTAATTTCTTTTGATCCTTGTACTATCAGCTCCAAAGCTAAACACAATTTCGATCACAAACAATGAATTTTGCCAGCTCTTTTACATCTGACAAATCACGAGCTTCTCGACACCTTAGCGAAGATCCCTCCAAAAACTCAACACCACCATGCGTGAGCCCCATGGTGGGTGCCAACTATTGTGGAATAGTCACGATAGATGTCCTAGTGTGAGGACTTAGTCGTGAGGCCAACACATCTATGTGGTAGCTTGAGAGGGGTTGATCGGAATCGAGAGACACAACACAAGACAAATGTTTAGGCAGCTTCAGGCCGCGGGAAACATCATCCGGTAATAACCCTACATGTTGTTTGTGTCTAGGTCTCATTATCATCACGAGGGAGTCGCCGTAAACCGGCTCTCCTAGTTGTGTCTAACCTTAAGATTATTTCTCCCCTCTTGGGGTGCCCTGCGCCTCCTTATATAAGTTGAAGGGGCGGGTTACATGTAGAGTCCAACTCGGATTAAGACTTAAACTATTCTGACTTCTCCTCACGGGCTTCTCTTCATGGGCTTCTTAACGTCTCGGGCTTATTAACCCCAGGCGACTCTGTTTGCTGGGTTATGACTGTATGCTGGTTTATGATCTGGTTTAACTGTCTGCTGGTTTACCATCTGGTTTAACTGTCTGCCGGTTTACCACCTGGCTTAACTGTCTGCCGGTTTACCACCCGGTTTAACTGTCCGCCGGTTTACCACCTGCCGCTTTACCATCTGTCTTAACCATCTGTCTTAACTGTCTGCCTTAACCGTGTGTCTTTAACTCTCTAACAGTTTACCAAGTCCCAGCCGGGTTATAATTTCGGCCGAGTCATACCGCGGGGTATATCCCCGACACCCACCGTTTGCTATTTTTCTCGAGAGAAGCCACTAGTGAAACCTACGACCCCCAGGTCTCTTTCTCATATATTTGCTTTTGCGATCTACTTTTCCTTTGCATTTATTTTGAGATCTATTAATCCAAAAATACAAAAATACTTTGCTGCACTTTATTTTATTTGCGATCTATTTATTCAATCTATTACAACTTTCTTCCGTCCACGCGCCAATTTCTGGCGCCATTACCCAAAAGGGATTGACAACCCCTTTAACACGTCGGGTTTCGAGTGGTTGTTATTTGTGTGCAGGGGTTGTTTACGTTGTGTTGCTTGGTTCTCCTACTGGTTCGATAACCTTGGTTTCATCACTGAGGGAAATACCTACCGTCGATGTGCTGCATCATCCCTTCCTCTTTGGGGAAATACCGACGTAGTCCTAGCCGACATTAGTTGCCTCGCCCCCTCGCATTCGTGTGCTCTTCCATGGCCCTCTGCACCGCGACCGTCACCCCTGCATCCTCTGCTTCGAGCAGGAGGACGAGTGCACCGCCCCTGCGTTGACCCGCGCCTGGTCCTGCCTCGCTTGACCGTGCCTCCACATCTCGCTCGGTCCAGCTACGTGCCTAGCAGCCCAGGAACCGGCCTCCTCCAGCCTCTGCATCGACCGGGCCGAGGCCCATGGTGAGGCCACCCCTACCGCCTCATTTTTTCCCTTCTGTTGGGCCAGCCAGATTCAGCCCAGTGCATGTTTTTTTTCCTGCGTGCGAATTTGTCTATTATCCAGAGATTTACAGTTTTACAGAAAAACCCTCCATGTTCGTGCATTTAATAACTCAAAAACCGTGCATCGGATTAAAATGATTTAAATATGTAAAATGCTTAGAATTTCACGTACTTTCATAATATGCAACTCTCATCCATGTTTAAAATGTTTAAAATTGTTGTTTACTTTAATTTGCATAAATAGCATGTTAAAATGGTTTAATTCATAACTAAATAACCGTAGCTCCGAATTAAATAAACTTTATGTGTAAATAGTCTAGAAAATGCATAGATTAACATGATGCACTTACTTTTCATGTTCAACAACTCTAAAATTGCGTATAGGGCAGAACAGTAGCAAATCCAAAATATGAACATGAGGATTTTCCGGAATTGTTGTTTGTTGTTTCCGGCCTCACTTAAACTTGCCTAAATAGTTAGTTTACTTATGCCTCACCTCTTGCCATGTTTAACAACATTTAATATTGTTGGGTACATAAACGAGAGCGAACTAAGTAATTGAATGTAGTGTTTCGTCAATATGCAACTTGTTGCATATTGAGCTCCACTTAATTTGTAGACTTGTTTGTTGCACTTTGCCATGCCATGTCGTATTAAATGGACATGCATCATGCTTGGTTGCGCATCATGCCATGTTTATGTGATGGTTGTTTACCATGTTGTTGCTTCTTTCCGGTTGTGGTTCTTCTCAATAGTTCCGGTTACATTGCGATTGTGAGGATCCGTTCGACTACGTTGGTTCGTCTACTTCATGGATTCGGTCTCATTCCTAGCAGGATTTCAGGAAAGATGACCATCACCTTGGATCTCACTACTATCTTTGCTATGCTAGTTGTCTCGATGCTATTGCTATGTCGCGCTACCTACTTGTTTATCAAGCCTCCCAATATGCCATGAAACAGCCTCTAACCTTTTCACCATCCCAGCAAATCGTTGTTTAGCTATGTTACCGCTTTGCTCAGCCCCTCTTATAGAGTTGCTAGTTGCAGGTGTAGTTGCAGGTTGTTCCATGTTTCGGACATGGATATCATGGGATATCACAATATCTCTTATTTAATTAATGCATTTATATACTTGGTAAAGGGTGGAAGGCTCGACCTTTTGCCTGGTGTTTTGTTCCACTCTTGCCGCCCTAGTTTCCGTCATACCGGTGTTATGTTCCTTGAGTTTGCATTCCTAACACGGCCGGGGTTTATGGGCCCCCCTTGACAGTTTGCTTTGAATAAAACTCTTCCAGCAAGGCCCAACATTGCTTTTACCATTTGCTTAATAACAACTAAAACTTGCATAGGGACTTCCCGGGCCCCGATGATAATTAAATAACAACCCTGGGCCAGTGCTCCTCATGAGTGTTGGTCCAAACCGGGCAATGTCCGGCGCCCCCTGGGCAACCAGGGTCTCAGCCAACCCAACGTCTGGCCCATCCGGTGTGCCCTGAGAACGAGATACATGCGACTCCTATCAGGATTGTCGGTACTTCGGGCGGTCTTGCTCATTTTGTTTTACCATTGCCGAAATGTCTTGTGAACCGAGATTCCGAGTTTGATCGGGTTGTTCGGGCAGGAGGATTTTCCTCCGTTGATCGTGAGAGTTTCTGATGGACTAAGTTGGGACACCCCTGCAAGGTTTGATCTTTCGAAAGCCATGCCCGTGGTTATGTGGCAGATGGGAATTTTTAATATCCTATTGTAGAGAACTTGACACCAGATCCGGATTAAAATACACCAACCGTGTGTGTAACTGTGGTTGTCTCTTTTTGACGAGGTTCGGGAAGAGAACACGGTTGGGTTATGTTTGAACGTAAGTAGTTCAGGATCACTTCTTGATCATTACTAGTTTGCGACCGTTGCATAGTTTCTCATCATATTCTCGTATTCGTAAGTTAGCCACCATACATGCTTAGTCGCTTGCTGCAACCTCACCATCCATTCCATACCCATTAAGCTTTGCTAGTGTTGATACCCATGGTAATGGGATTGCTGAGTCCTTGTCGCTCATCGATTACTACAACAACAGTTGCAGGTTATGCGATGATCATGACGTGAGAGCGATGTTTACTTGTTTTGGAGTTCTTCTTCTTCTTCTTCTTCGTCGACCTTGGGACAGGTTCTTGGCCGGTAGCCTGGGCTAGCAGGGTGGATGTCGTTTGAGTTTTTGTTTGTGTTCTCATCCGTAGTCGGATGTTTCCCTTATGTATGATGTTTGATGTATTCATGTGGCATTTGTATGCCTTTGTATGTATCCCCAGCTATTACGTAATGGTACGATGTAATGATATCCACCTTGCAAAAGCATCTTCAATATGCGGCTCTATCCTTGGTGGGACCTTCGAGTTCCTCTCGGATAGGATCGCATATTGGGCGTGACATTCAGCCTATTCCGAGAACTTTTATTTCTGCACAAGAAACGACACCATGGTAGTTATGCTGAAAACAGTGTTAGTCCGGGTTAGTTCTAATAAAATCATACCAAAACCATATAAAATTGTTGTAAACATGGCATGAATACTTCATAAATTATAGATATGTTGGAGACATATTAGCAGTAGGCGCTCGAGGTGAGGTCGCAGGCCTCAGCGGAGGCTGCAGGCGTTTGAGGTGAGGCTATGGCGGGTGGAGGCGTCAGTGGTGGCCGGCGGCTCAGAACGAGGCTGCGCAGGGGCGGCGGCTGTCGGCGTCCTGGGAACGGGGGTACCCGGACTTTCCTGCCTGGAGCCGAGGGCGTGGCTTCTCTAACGGCCTGGTATGGCCCATCTTCATTAGCAAACGCACAAGACCCTCGCGAAGGGCCAAGCCTCGCGAGGCGGATGACACAAGACCTCCTCAGGGGCAGTCTCACTAGGCTGGCTCGCGAGGAGTGGAGAGACCAAGGCGAGGGGCACGAGGTTCCCATGACGTGAGCCATGACGACCAAGGCCAGGCGGGCGCCAGCGGGTGCAGAGTACTAATTTCCTCTTTGGTGCTAAAGGGGCAGGTGCAGGCGAGGAGTCCTGAGGCATCAGGCAAAGGTTTCCATATCGGCGCAACGAGACCAAGGCCAGCAGGACGGAGGTCATCACGGAGCCCACGACAGCGTCACCACCTGAGCCTTTGGCAGGCGAAGACCACCTTTTGTCAGGATAGCTTGTACTAGCTGTCCCCCTTCAAATTGGCCGTTGTGGGATCCCTTCCCGCCTAAACATTTTGGAAGAGGACCAGGGCCTCTATAAATAGGACTTGCCACCACCATAGGAAGGGATGATGGATCTGGGAACTCACCAGAGACTCATCTGGGATGGATCATTCTGACCATCCTCACACACACAAGCTCCTCGAGCTTAAGAATAGCTCTCCTCCGGAGGCTGTTCTTCCCTTATACTTGTTCATCCCCAGCCTACAAGGCAATCCACCACACCACACTAGAGTAGGGTATTACACCACATCGGTGGCCCGAACCAGTATAAACTCTTGTGTTCCTTGTTCTTTGGGTTCAGCGAGCTTGGCTTTGAGATCGTTGCAAGAGTGTGAGCTAGGGGAGAGAGATCTTCGTGCGCACCCCAGTGTTCGAACCTCAAGGGTTTGCCGGAACCCGTAATCCGACATTTGGCGCACCAGGTAGGGGTGCGCCGAAGCTTCTTCTCCACCGGACCAACTCGCCGTCGCTCCGCAGCTCCAATGGCTGATGATCTGAGTACCCAAGCCAACCGTTGGGCGGCCTGGCCCGCTCGAGCACCGCCGTCCGCTCTGGAAGACCTCAACTCCGTGCTGCAGGCGGCCCGCACACCGCTTAACGCCACCAGCCGCGGGTGGCGTGGACCCGCAACTTCTGCCTCGCACCACGGTGCGCGCGGCCGCCGCGCGGTCTTCAACATACGCCGCGAAGACGGCACCGCACACCCGATGGGAGCAGGCGAACATGCGGGCCACGCTCATTGTGGCACGGGAGCTGTTACGGTGCAGGCTGGCCGAGAGCGGCCGCGACGCGTTGCTGGAACGCGTCGCCAAACTGTTGGACTGTGCCTGTAGGGGCGCGCCGCCTTTCTGCTCCTTGTCCACGCCTCAGGTTGTAGCTGAGGCGCGTGCGAGGCCCCGGCAAGCTCGCGCACCCCCTGGGGCTATGGAGGAACCCGACGACACCAACATGGGCACTGGTGCCGCCCGTCCAACCGCTGCAACTTCATCACGGGCAGGAGCAAGCGCTGGCAGCCCCCTGCAAGGGCGCGCTAGAGTGCAACCCGGCAGCCGCCAAGGCCGGGTGTCGCGGCTGGAAGCTCCAGGGGCGGGGCACTCAGGTGGTGGCCCTGGTGGGGCGATCGTCGATGCCTATGTGCCCCGCATGGTGAACCTGGAGTACGCGCTCGGGAGGGCCCTGGCACGTTCCTCGGGCCACGATGGCACGGGGGAACGCTTGAAGCAGGAGCTTTCCATGAGGCGCCCGAAGGCTCCGCCGACCCCTTGAGCGACAACGACGGGGTACAGCAGGTATCACGGGAGCAGGCGTGCACTAACCATGGGCTGCAGGTGGACAAGACCGCGACGGTAGCCGGGGACCCAAGGGTGGTGGTTCCGGCCCTGGCCGGAGCGGAACGCTGGGGGCTACGCGCGGGGGGCTCGGAGCCACAGCCTCCCCCGCGCTGCATGGAGCAAGGCGCCGTGCGAAGGTAGGTCCTCTGCCGAGGGAAGCACTGGTGAGCCCTCCCCCCCCCCCCGGCAGAGGGCCCGTGGTCGCCAGGGGCGCCGCTAGCGTCCCCCTTGCCCCTTGGCCTCGTCCTGGTTTCCGGACACCCCAATGGTGGCCGGGGGTGGCGCACGGCAGGGCCCTCGTCTGGCAATATGAAGTAAGGCTCATGCCTATGATGGTCTCCGCTCGTGACACTCTCATGTAATAATGAGTGGGGCTGTACACGCCCCGGAGTCTCCGGAGTACAGCCCTCGGGCCTCGGGGGCTCCCGCCCACGTCCTAGTGGAAGCACCATGCTCCGCGCTAGCCGTCGACACTGTCCCCCAATGACTATGCTCACAACCAGTGATAGCACTTAGCTCCGTGCTGGTGGAAGACAAGAAGACTAGCTAGGTGCCGGACGCGGCCATTTGCTTTGACCTCTTTTCTGTAGCCCAAATTTGCAGCCTTTGATTTTGGATTTGAAGTCGTATTTTCATTGGCAATCGCGGGGGGGGGGGTGCCTTTTCTCGTTCATGTTGATTTAGTGAGTTTCTGTATTCGTGCCTTGTTTTGAAGATTGCGTCTGCTACCTCCCCCCTTCCGAGCACCTCGCGAGTGGGGGCCGAGCGTGGCATGCACGCACTACGCGCGCACCCCGCCATGACTGGCGCTCGCTTCTCGCGAGGCCCTCTCGGGTGGACTAGCAGGCCTCTCAGGAGACCAAAACCTCGCGAGCCCGCAAAGGACTCTCCTCAGGAGAAATGCACATCCGCAGCTGCCAAATTAGTTTGAAGCCCGCCTGGACTAAGGTAAGTTACGGCAGCAAGCCCGCAAGGGGCTCGTGAGCTCACAAAAGCACGTTTCAAGCCTAGCCTAAGAAGTAAAATGGTAGTCCGTTTACATGAGGGGCTCCCCCTCCCCAAAATGCTCTTACATCGTGAGGGGCCGTCCCCAAGCTTTTGCATGCAAGTTCAAGATAAAGGAGCGCGGGCTCAGCTGGACATGTCGCTCACCGCATCTTCCGAATCACTCCCAGACATGCTGTTGGCGCTGTTGCTGGCGCTAGCTTCACCGTCATCAACCGCGCCGCCCTCATCCGCCACGACCACCACCGCGTCATCATCAGAAGCGAAGGCCCTGACCAGAGCATCCACATTGTCGTCCACCCAGCGTGCTAGGTTGTCTCAGATGACTTTGGGCACCGGGGCGTTGGCGGCGTCAAAGTCAAAGTCAGGATTGATGTTTTGGAGATGCCTGAAAACGCGCACCCGAGGAGGCCTCGGCTCTTCTCCTCGACAAGCTCGTGAGCCCTCTCAGGCCGGTTCTCCAGGCGCGTCACAGCATCAGTGAAGAAGCGGAGGTGGCTGGCATAGTCTTCTGCATGGGGATGAGGGGCATGTTCATCACAAATGGCGCCCAACGCCTGGTTGGCCCTCGTTCTGAGGTCCCGGAGCATGGGGGTGTGCTCGCACTGCAACGTCTGTCAGCGGATCGCCTCCTCCCTGCTCTGCTGCGCGATGGACTCAGCGGCGGTAACCCACTGCTGAAGCGGGAGCAGCTCATCACGGGCGGAGGCCAACTCGGCCTGCGCGGAGATCAAGGCAGCTGCGGCGGCCTTCTCGCGATGCTCCGCCCCATCCAACCTTGACCTGAGGGTGGCGGTCCTGCCCTCAGCTTCGGCTTCCACGAACTTCAGCTTCAGGTCGTACATATTGGCTAGATCAGCGTAAGCCTTGGCTACCCTACGATCAACTTCCTCCTGGGTCCTGGCCTCGCGCGCGCTGGCAGCATCTTCCGCTAGGGCAACCTGACGCTCCCTTGTCTCCAACCGCTCAAGCTCGAGGCTGCGCTCCGTGGCCTCCAGCATCACCGCTTCCTCGCGCCTCAAGATCTCCTCCTCGTCGGATGGCGCCCCTTCGTCGATGCCAAGGCAGCCCTACGCGCCTCCACTTGCTGCTCCAGGGAGGCATTCAGGGCCTGGAGCTCCTGCCTACGCTTCTCGGCGACCTCGTGGTGGTGGTCTGCCTCCCTGGCCTCCTCCAAGGCTCAGGCGCTGGCCTCGCGCGAGGTTGCGAGGGATGCCTTGGCCTTCGCGTTGGCGTGCTCGCGCTGGAGGCGCCCGTGGTTGATGGCCACCTTCAGTTGATGCCACTCGTCCACCGGCCGAAGGCCCTCGGTTTCGAGGCGGGCGTCAACTCCACAAGGTCCTCCCCAAGCCAGCTCAGCGCACCCATCGCCTCCCGGAAAAGCTCATGACGGACAGCGCCCCTCTTGCGCGCCCCGCTCGAACGAACGACCAGGTCCGTCCTCCGCGCCGGTAGTTGCTGAAGAAGTCCGAAGAGGCACGCCTCCTCCCGGCAGGGGGCTGGAGGCCGGCCCCTTTCTAGTTGTCCTTCGGGTCTCTGCAGGGGCCCGGAGAGGCGGAGGCTCGTTGCGTGAAGAAGACGCCAGGGCCGAGGTCACCCAGCCGCGGTCAATAACCAGAGGAGGAGCCCTTGGCACACCTTCAGCACCCCAGGCAGGACCGCGAAGGAGGAACGGCAAGAACGCGGGGTCGAGATGCCAGGCCGGCGTGTGCGCCTCTCCGGCCGACCTTGCGCCGAGTGCGGCAGGCCGGCTAGAGGTGCTCGGGATCAGTGGAGGACTCGAGGCAGGAGAAGGTTGCTTCTCGGGAGATTCCGCTACCTTAGCAGAAGGGACCCTGAGGAATTACGGTCAGGAGGGGAAGCAGCACTCGAGAAATTACATAGATAAGGTACTCACTCATCTATGGCGATATACTTCCTCTGTTTCAATGGCCGGAAGGCATCACCACTGCAGCTTGGAGATCCCTTCCTCTTCCGGAGCGCGTCGAAGTTCACTCGGAGCCGACCGAAGCCATGGGCGTGGCCACCAGTGACGAGCGCGGCTGCAGTAGCTCCCGAGGAGGTGACCTCAGGGGTGCAGGACTGCGTGGAGACCTCGGCCCCCGCCTCGTGGCGACCCGCCGGGGCCTCAGGGGTTTCAGCCTCAGGAGTGTCGGGCTGCGTCGCCCCTCCGGCCGCTTCCTCAAGACGGCTCTCCATGGGCCCGTGGGACGACCCTTCAGGAGCCCCGAGTGGCGCCGGTTCCTCAGCAGACGCGTCGCCAGCGGCCGGCGATGGTCGCCCCCCTGCACCCACTTCCGGGGAGATCACTGCGTCGGCGACAGGCAAGGGAGCCACGAAGACAGGGCTCTCGCGAGGCCCTTCAAGGTCAGTCGGGCTTGGCCCCCATTCATCAAAGGAGGGCATCTGCTTCGCGAACTCCACCTTGTTCGAGCAACAGTACAAAGGACAACCTTCTTCCAGCAGGCTCGCCGGTGTGGGGTCACCGGTCAGGAGCTTGAGCGCCGTGCGCCGCACCTCAGGGGCAAGAGCCGGCACTTGGAGCCTCATGCGGTCCCTGCAACTGGAATAGGTCCACATCGGCCAAGAGTGATGCTGAAGCGGAGCAATGCGGCACCGAATGAACTCCTTCACCACCATAGGCGCCATCACCCCAAGGCCCTTCAGCCTGGCCAGCCGGTGCCAAACATGAGCGAGCCGCTGGTCGGCAAGCCTTGCATGCTCCCAGCCGGAGCTTGGGGCGGCCGGAATCCACGAAAGCAGCAGCAAGGTGTTGCGCACACCAACATCCACATACACCCATCGCTTCCGGAAGCCTCCGACGACCGGCGAGATCTCAAAGTCGATCCCCGAGCCGGCCATAGCGGCCACATCCTGGAAAGATACACACCCCAAGCGCTGACGAGCGTATGTCAGATGCAGAGAGAAGTGTCAGATGTGGGGTTCCGGCAAACCCTTAAGGTTCGAACACTGGGGTGCACCCGAAGTCTTCCCTCCTACCGATCTACGCCCTAGCTCGCTAAGATCTCGCGGGCGAACTCACGGCACAGAAAGACACGAGATTTATACTGGTTCGGGCCACCGTTGTGGTGTAATACCATACTCCAGTGTGGTGGTGGTGGATTGCCTCTTGGGCTGATGATGAACAGTACAGGGGGAAGAACAGCCTCCTGAGGTTGAGGTGTTCTTGTGCTTGGTGTCTTAGCGGGTGAGAGCTGGATGAACTGCTCAATGCCCCTACTGTGGTGGCTAGCTCTACTTATATAGGCCCTGGTCCTCTTCCCAAATATTGAGCGGGAAGGGAGCCAACAACGGCGGGAAAATTTGAAGGGGGACAGCTAGTACAAGCCATCCTGACAAAAGTGGTCTTTGCCTGCAAAAGGCTCTGGTGGTGACGTCGTCTTGGGCTCCACGATGACCTCCGTCTTGCCGTCCTCCTGGTCTTGGTCTCGTTGCACCAATATAGCAACCTTTGCCTGATGCCTCGGGACTCCTCGCCTGCGCTTGCTTCCTTAGCACCAAAGAGGAAACAAGGACGTGGCGCGCACTGGCACCCGCCTGGCGCCCGCCTGGTGTCGATCGTCATGG
This sequence comes from Triticum aestivum, assembly GCF_018294505.1. NCBI lineage: Eukaryota > Viridiplantae > Streptophyta > Magnoliopsida > Poales > Poaceae > Triticum > Triticum aestivum. The sequence continues at coordinate 287,454,535 of NC_057814.1, read as the reverse complement.
CTCACGTCACGAGAGCCTCGTGAGTTTCGCCCCGCCTTGATATCTCCGCTCCTCGTGAGCCTGCCTGACTAGGCCACTCCTGAGGAGATCTTGCGTCGTCTGCCTCGCGAGGCTTGGCCCCTCGCGAGGGTCTTGGATGCGTTGTTTGATGAAGATGGGTCGTACTGCCTGCTGGCTTAGCCACGTCGCGGGCCGCAGGCAGGCAAGTCTGGGGACCCCCGTTCCCAGAACGCCGACAGTAGCCCCCGGGCCCAAGGTGCGCTTGGGCTTGGCTTCGCGGCGAAGCCAAGGGTCAAGTACAGAGCACCGCGGGCCCAAAAGCCTGCGGCCTCGGTTGACGCGTGGCGGTTGATTGGACATGGGCGTCTCCGCTTCCCCACGCTGCCTCGGCAACTGCTCGACCTGACAATAGGCTGGCGCAGGTAGTACTGGCCTTCATTACTTCTTCCTCGCCTCGCTCCAGATCCCCTTTCTTGCTCCTCCCCTCCGCTACCTCCAGATCCGCTCCAATTTCATCCTGCATCTGCGATCCATGGCGCCGCGCAAAGTCAGGACTTCCTCAGCACCGGCTTGGTATGAGCCGGCCCTTGAGGCGCCCACCGTCACGGAGAAGAGCCTTGCCTCCGTGAGCCTGCTGACGGCGGGTGAGAGCAATGAGTGGGGGGAGACCGAGCTCCGGCTTGCCTCCGACATGCCGGAGCCAGAGGAAAGCACCTTCTTCCCCTTCTTCTCGAGCAGTGTTGCCGTCGGGTTGGTTCCTCCCTTCTCCAATTTATTTTATGAAGTCCTCGACCACTACAGGCTGCAGGCGTTGCATCTCCATCCCAACTCTGTCCTCCGCCTGTCCATCTTCGCCTACTACTGTGAGGCGTACCTGGGCGTGATGCCTTCCGTGGCGCTCCTGCGCCATTTCTTCTTCCTCCGTGTCAGCGAGGGTCACATCTCCAGATGCGCTAACTTCGTCGCATCCGGCAAGGCCAACTCGATCTCGAGCTCCGGGAAGAGGGCCGACAACATTCGATCCAAATGGGTCATGATGGACGCCAAGCGCGTCGATCCGTGTCTGGTGTTGCCTACGGTGGCGCCCTCTTCCAGCGGGGGTGGCCCAAGGCAGAGCTTGCCGATGAGCGGGCATCGTTAGTGTTTGGGCAGATGATGACCGACTTGAAGCCGGGCAACGCGAGGGCGGCCAAGGTGACGGGGGTCATGCTCCTGAGGGAGTTCTTGACGCTGCGAGTTGCCCCGCTCCAGGTGCGCGCACGCCCCCTGTGGGAGCTTGAAGAAGAGGGAAACAAGACCCGCCTGAGGCCGGGGGGCCCTGCCTGACGATGAATTGGCCATTGTCCTGTGCCTCATAGTTGGGGACAACCAGGAGTACCCACCAAGCGCCTTCGTTCCCCTCTTCCAACACAGGGACCGGGAGGAATTCGTCGCCTCCAGGCCGACCATTGACGCGCGCGGGCTGGTGCCGCTGGCGCTCCCGGGGGCTCCTGCAGCGCCGAAACCGGTGGAGGTGTCCTTTGACGAGTCCCGTGGGGAGGGGGAAGAGGAGGTGGACTCGGAGAAGACTCTTGAAGAGGTGGGGGAGACTTCCCCTCTGAGCAAGGCCGAGATCCTCCGCGCTCTTCCTGACGATGCCGAGGCCGACGCTTGCCAGGAGGAGAGGGAGCAGCCCCTCATCCCGACAAAGGGTAGATCATTTCTGGTGCCTCGCGATGCCGCCTCCGTACCGACACCTTCTGGGGCTGGCTCTGGCTCTGCTTCCGCGCCGCCTGCCGCCGCCGGAACCCTAACGCCTGCTCCTCAGGTCCCGATGCTGTCAGGCTTCAAGCTCCCCAAGCGGAAGTATGTTGCGGTGGATCAGTAAGTGTCTTAAGGTTCGCCTTGTCCCTGTTTGTACTCGTCATTTCCTAATGCTCGCCCTTGGTTGATCAGGCCGACGTCTTTGGCGAAGAAGAGGAAGGAGGATGCGGTGGCCATGCCTCCCTCCACAGAGAAAGGAGGTAGCAGCGCCCGCACCTCCCCAGCCCAGTCGTCCTCGCGGGGCCAAGAGGAACATCGCCACGTGGAATCAGCCCCTATGGCCCCGCTGGCTCCGGAAGTGCCGGCGCCTGGTGCGGCTGATGAGGTCCCAGCTGCTCCGGAACCCGCGATCTCCCAGGCCCTGGTGACGAAGTCGCCTCCTCCCACTGCTGCGCCTCCACTCCTTGGTTCTTCTGCTCCTGCTGCTGTTCTAGAACGTGCTCTTTTGGAGATGACCCAGTTGCAGGCAGATCTCCTGGGCGCGGACCCATGCCTGGTGGCCGGGCGCCTGGAGCTGGCCTCTGGCTGGCTTTCACTCCAACCTGGTGGTTCGCGCGGCGCTGGGCTAGGCTGCTGCGGCTTCCGAGAAGGAGAAGCAAGGTGCTGCCAGCGCTGCAGCCGATCATGAGACGGCGCTGAAAGACGCCAAGGCCGCCCGTGACCGCTGCCAAGTGCTGGAGGGCGAGTTGCAGAGCCTGCGTGACAAGCACGCCGAAGAAGCACGCTGCCGCCAAGCGAAGGAGGAGGAGATGAAGGCCCGGGAGGATGCCGTCAAGAACCGTGATGCTGAGCTGGCGGAGTTGGGGAAGGCGCAGGCCGTCGAGCGCAACCGGTTGGAAGAGTTGGAGCGGAAGATGGGGGCGAGGGAAGCCAATCTTGATGCCAAGGCGCGAGTCCTAGCCGAAGACCGTGTGGCCTTCGCCGATCTCGAGAAGAGATCTCGCAAGGCACTGAAGACGCTCTACGAGCACGGCCTGGAGAAGTCGCTGGCCACCGACGAGGATGGCCCCGCCCGGTTGCTTCCTCTCTTGGTGAAGGCGCTCGAGGAAGTCATTGACGGCGTCGGTCCTATGGCGGAGGCAGAGGCTCGCGTCCTATCTTCAGCTGCATTCACCCGCGTTTTTAGCCACTTGCACCTTCGCGACCCCAACGCTTGCCTTGACGAGCTACTGGAGCCTGTGGCTGAAGATCAATGCGAGGCCACCGCCGCAGCCGTACAAGGTCAAGTGGAGGCCTTGCTGAAGAAGTTCCGCGACTTTGTCTCCGCTCCTCTGTCCGGCAATGTCGTCGATCCTGCAACTGGTGGTGAAGGTGAAGACAACGCCGCTCACGAATTAGCACCTTCCGCAGGTGATGGCGGCACCCAGGGGTGACCTGCGGCTATTCTCCCGTTTCGTTCCTGCAACATGCTTTAGGCCTCGTGGAGGCGTTTAGACTTTTCATTTGATATCATGAGGACAATGTGTTTGTAATATTTGCTTTGAGATTTTGCGATTTCCTTCCTATTTGCTTTGCGTTCTGCGTCGGCAGAGCCCGGCCCCGTGCATACCTCAACCGCCATTGGGCCGACCGAAGACCAGGACGGACCAAGGAGTGAGGGGCTACCTGACCAGTTAGGCTCCTGAGTCGCGATGCTCACGAGTCCCCCTTGACGTGCAAACAATTTCCATACCAGCCCTCGCCGAGGCCTCAGGAGGGGCGCGCGACGCCCAAGTCCGAGAGACTGATTGGGTGGCGTGCGCTTGGGTGTGACCCGAGAGCAGCCCCCGTGCCCAGCCCCCTCGCGCGGCTCTCCCGAGGGGAGGCGTTGCGGTGAGGCTGGACGCTGAGCTCTGGGCTCCCTGAGGTTGGTACGACCGTGGGGCCGCCCTCAGTTGTTTATCACCAGCGCGGAGCATAGTGCTTCCGCTTGTGCACGGGCATAGCCGCTCCTCGGCAGTGTCGACGGCCAGCGCAGAGCATGGTGCTTCCACTTGTGCGTGTGATGGGGGGGGCCTCCGGGAGGAGCCCCCGGGGCATGTACAGCCCCGCCCTGACATGTGGCTTGCACGGCAGGGCTGCGAGGTGTATCTGGGCACTCGCGAGCCAGCACGGGACTCACGAGGCCCTACCTCAAGGCGGGTTGCACCTGGTCTTGAGTCTTGGTGACTGTGTGTTCCTGCAAGGCGGTTAGGTGCAAGCACTCTACATCCTCAGGTCCCGGCCTTCAAGCAAGCTCAGCCGCCGCTGGTATGCCAGGTCGCAATGCCGTGGTCAAGGCCAGGGGGTGAGGGCTGGAGAGCCAGTAAGAGCTGCAGAGTTGCGATGCTCAGGAGCCCCCCTTTTAACACGCAAGCGAATTGCATAGGATGAACGAACCCGTGGCGGGTGGCGATCGAGCAGGCGATGACTGTAGGCAGGTTAAGCATGGAGAGCAGATTAACTTGGGTAAATGCAGGAAAATACATGCCACTGGGTCCGGCCCGAGCGGCTTGGGGAAGATGCAGCCCGAGGGGCGCCCCCAGCAAGGTAAGCTAAAGACATAAGCAAAAGGGATACATGCCACAGGGACGGACCCATGTGGCCTGGGAATAATGCAGCCCGAGGGGCACTCCCAGCTAAACGAGCTTGGAAGATGTCACCTGGTTCTGTAGACGAAGTAGAGTTGGTGCAGCTGAAGGCGTGCGTCGAAGGAGTGGCTCATCACGAGCCACCGGGGCCCTGAGCCTCGGGAGGCTCTGGGGCTCGGGAGGTTCCCTGAAGACCGTCTCCATCTCTTCCAGGACAGCATGGTACCTGGCCTCCTGAGCCGCCAACACACGCCGCATGCTGCGCTGATAGGCTGACGCCACGCTCGGCAAGCCGAAGGGCATGCGAACGTAGCTGTGTGGCGGGCCCTCGCAGCAGCCCACACACGAAGGCCAGAAGCGCTCCTGAGATGCGGCCATGTTGAGCCCTGGGACGTCGATGCAGACACGCAGCCCAGCATCCTCGCCTGGATGGGGAGCTGCACCTCGTGAGCGGCCGTCGCCGGGCATGGCTCTTGCGTCTTGCAGCTCCTGAGTGGTCTTGGTGATGAACTCCTGAGTGGTGGGCACTCCTTGCCCTGTGCTCTCCTGAGGGACACGTGCCACGAAGCACGCCTCCAAGTGGTGCCCAAGCGCCTCCCTCGTGAGGTTGGCAAGGTCTGAGGCCCTCCAGAAGAGAGCCCCCGAGCCCTGCCCGAGGAGGGCACTGGGCGCGTCTTCCTATGCGATGGAGGGAGGCGCCCCTGGGACGGACGCTGATCCTGATGAGGCTCCTGCCGCGACGCCATCCTCATGAGGTCCTGCGCGGCGCAGCTGCTTCTTCTTGGGGATGGCCTTCGAAGGGCCCTTGCTTCTGCTATCGGGATCGTTGATTGCTGCAGCTTGGAAGGCGCGCTCGAGGGAGCACACCGCGTCTCTCTCTTCACATGGGACCGTGATGATTCCTCCGCTTCCTGGCATCTTGAGGACGTTGTAGCCGTGATGGGTGACTGCCATGAACTTGGCCAGGGCCGGATACCCGAGGATGGCATTGTACGGCAGGCGAATGTGCGCGACGTCGAAGTCGATGAGCTCGGTGCGGTAGTTCTTGCGCTCTCCGAAGGTGACAGGCAGGCGGACCTGCCCTATCGGTGTGGTGGAACTGCTCATACGGCACTTGGAGGTTGTCGAACGTGTCGACGGACAGGACGTTGAGCCCTGCGCCGCCGTCGATGAGGGTCTTGGTAACCTGCACATTGCTGATGAGTGGGGAGCACAACATCGGGAGGGCGCCAGCGGTGGCCGCGCACTTGAGCTGATCTGCCGAGTTGAAAGTGATGGCGCATTGGGACCACTTGAGCGGGCGCGTGGCCTGGAGCTTGGGGAGCACCGCGTTCACCTCGCGAGCGAACTGTTTGAAGATGCGCTGAGAGGCTGGGGCCTGGGCGCCGCCCAAGATGCAGGCGATTGCACGCGGCTCCTGGAAGCCCCCAGCCCCCTCGTCCTGATGGTGGTCGTCACTCCTTCTTGGTGGCGGCAGTGGGGGAAGACCGGCGTTGCTTTGGGGGCGATCCTCACGAGGCTGGTCCCTCCAGGCCCCCTTGCGAGGATGGTCCTGCCAGCGGTCCTCATGAGGCCTGTCGCGCCACTCCTGGCGCGGGCCACGGTCGTCCCAGCGTCCGTCGCCACGTCCTCCTCCACGGCCGTAGCCCCGGTCGCTGCGCTTAGGGCGTCGACCGAAGCGTCCTTCTCGTATGGCTCTGAGCGCTTGACAGTCACTGGTGTTGTGAGTGTTCAGGTTGTGGAAGGCGCAGAACAGTCGGCTATTCTTGGATGACTCGGGCTGATCTCTGCCCCGCTTGGTGTCGGGCTCCGCTGCGAGCACTGCCGCTTCCTTGCGCTTCACGTCCTTGGCCTTGGCTTTCTTCTCCTCCGCTCCCGCAGCTGGCAGCTCGAGGAGGGAGAGGTGCCCCTCCTGAGCTCTTGCGCACTTGGTCGCCAGGTTGAACAGCTCCTGAGATGTGCAGAGCTCCTCGTGGACAGCGAGCTCTTCCTTCATCTTGATGTCATGGACGCCGTCGGAGAACGCGGAGATGATGGCCTCATCCGTGACCTTGGGGATCTTGAGGCGAGTGTTGTTGAAGCGCTGGATGTACTTCTAGAGGGTCTCTCCTGGTTGTTGCTTGATGCGGCGCAGGTCACCCGCGGGGCCGTGCGCCTTGGTGCCAAGGCACCATCTTGGGGCAGAGGTGGTGGAGGCGCGCCATGAGCCTCGTCGCCCGTGGCTGGCTGAGGGTGGGGCAGAGAGAGGGATGGCGCCGGGGAGCCCCCTACGGCGCGGACAAGCTCGGCGACGCGGTCGAGCCACTCCTCGTAGAGGTCGTCGACTAGGCGGTAGCGCAGGAGTTCGTTTGCAGCGAGTAGTGCGGCCCGCGCCTCCATGGGAGCGCGGCGTGTGTGAGACGAAGAACCGGCCGGGGTCAGCGACGGAGTGGCGGTGCGGCCATCCTGCCGCACCGAAGGATGCAGCGAGGACGCTTGTTGCTCGTTCCCCTCCGGGCCGGTGGTAGCGTTGCCGGCGGGAGACGGAGAGCAACGAGGTGGCCCGCCGACGGGAGCTGTCTGAGCAACGCGGGCGGTGAGGGCAACCCGGCGCTCAGCTCGAGCTCGGTGAGCATCCGCCATGGAGACGATGGAGCGACGGAGCAACGAATTGACGGAAGGGAAGCTACGGAGCACCCCTACCTGGCGCGCCAAATGTCGGATGTGGGGTTCCGGCAAACCCTTAAGGTTCGAACACTGGGTGCACGTGAAGTCTTTCCCTCCTACCGATCTACGCCCTAGCTCGCTAAGATCTCGCGGACAAACTCGACGAACTCACGGCACCGAAAGACACGAGATTTATACTGGTTCGGGCCACCATTGTGGTGTAATACCCTACTCCAGTATGGTGGTGGTGGATTGCCTCTTGGGCTGATGATGAACAGTACAGAGGGAAGAACAGCCTCCTGAGGTTGAGGTGTTCTTGTGCTTGGTGGCTTAGCGGGTAAGAGCTGGATGAACTGCTCGATGCCCCTACTATGGTGGCTAGCTCTACTTTTATAGGCCCTGGTCCTCTTCCCAAATATTGAGCGGGAAGGGAGCCAACAACGGCGGGCAAATTTGAAGGGGGACAGCTAGTACAAGCTATCCTGACAAAAGTGGTCTTCGCCTGCAAAAGGCTTTGGTGGTGACGCCGTCTTGGGCTCCACGATGACCTCCGTCTTGCCATCCTCTTGTTCTTAGTCTCGTTGCACCGATATAGCAACCTTTGCCTGATGCCTCGGGACTCCTCGCCTGTGCTTGCTTCCTTAGCACCAAAGAGGAAACAAGGACGCTGCGCGCGCTGGCGCCCGCCTGGTGTCGATCGTCATGGCTCACGTCACGAGAGACTCGTGAGGTTCGCCCCGCCTTGATATCTCCGCTCCTCGTGAGACTGCCTGACTAGGCCACTCCTGAGGAGGTCTTGTGTCATCCGCCTCACGAGGCTTGGCCCCTCGCGAGGGTCTTGGATGCCTTGTTTGATGAATATGGGCCGTACGGCCTGCTGGCTTAGCCACGCCGCGGGCCGCAGGCAGGTAAGTCTGGGGACCCCCATTCCTAGAACGCCGACAAGAAGAAGTGGCGGAGCAAGGCCACGGAAGGGGCAATGCCCACCATGACCTCGCAGACAAAGGCGAAGATGGCAAGGAGGATGATGGATTGGGGATCAAGGTGCGATGCGTTGATCTGATAATGCGAAAGCACCGCATTGAAGAAGTCGGAGAAAGGAGGGATCAGACTGGCCCGGAGGGCGTGAAGGTGGAGGGGGGTCTCGGTGGCCGTCATGTCGATTTCAGCACAGGAAGCGGGCCAGGCCACCGTCGCCCCCCATTCGTTGGAGTCGGCGGCAAGCGCTGGGCGCACCTTGCCCATCGCCTCCTGGTTGAGCACCACCGGACAGCGGGTTCGAAGGCCGACGGCATAGGAACCAAGGTATGGGACTCCTTCTTCCCCTTCTTCTTCCGGCTTGGTGCCATGGCGGCGGGGAGAGTTGGCGTCAGATCGAACGGGGAAAGGATCCGCTAGTTGCTGGAAGACGAGGGAGCTACGGAGTGCTCGCCTGCGATGGGTGGAGCTGTGTAGGCAACGGTGGCTGCTTAGCCAGGCGGAAATCGAGGCTGCATGGGGAAGTGGAGGCGCCCAAGTCTCGTCAATCGCCATGCGTCAATCAAGGCCGCAGGCGGTTGGGGCCCGCGGCGCTCCGCACTTGCCCCTTGGCTTCGCCTCGAAGCCAAGTCCGAGCGCGCCTTGGGCCCGGGGGCTACTGTCGGCGTCCTGGGAACGGGGGTACCCAGACTTGCCTGCCTGCGGCCTAGGGCGTGGCTTCTCTAACGGCCTGGTACGGCCCATCTTCATCAGCAAACGCACAAGAACCTCGCGAGGGGCCAAGCCTCGCGAGGCGGACGACACCAACACCTCCTCAGGGGCAGCCTCACTAGGCTGCCTCGCGAGGAGCGGAGAGATCAAGGCGAGGGGCACCATGTGAGGTTCCCGTGATGTGAACCATGATGACCAAGGCCAGGTGGGCGCCAGCAGGCGCAGAGTACTGGTTTCCTCTTTGGTGCTAAAGGGGCAGGTGCAGGCGAGGAGTCCCGAGGCATCAGGCAAAGGTTTCCATATCGGTGCAACGAGACCAACGCCAGCAGGACGGCAGGACGGAGGTCATCGCGGGGCCCACGACGGCATCACCACCAGAGCCTTTGGCAGGCGAAGACCACCTTTTATCAGGATAGCTTGTACTAGATGTCCCCCTTCAAATTGGCCGTTGTGGGATCCCTTCCCACCTAAACATTTGGGAAGAGGACCAGGGCCTCTATAAATAGGACTAGCCACCACCATAGGAGGGGACGATGGATCTGGGAACTCACCAGAGATTCATCTGGAATGGATCATTCTGACCATCCTCACACACACAAGCTCCTCGAGCTCAAGAACACCTCTCCTCAGGAGGCTGTTCTTCTCTTGTACTTGTTCATCCCCAGCCTACAAGGCAATCCACCACACCACACTGGAGTAGGGTATTACACCACATCGGTGGCCCGAACCACTATAAACTCTTGTGTCCCTTGTTCTTTGGGTTCGGCGAGCTTGGCTTTGAGATTGTTGCGAGAGTGTGAACTAGGGGAGAGAGATCTCCGTGCGCACCCCAGTGTTCGAACCTCAAGGTTTTCCGGAACCCGTAATCCGACAGCAGCGGTAGCCGGCAAGGGTTCTTGGGCAGCAGCAGGTCAACGAGGTTGGAAGCGACGCCTCAGAGGTGTGGCGGCGGCGCACCTGTGGAGCAACAAGGCGGAGGCGCGCCTGGTGGCTCATGGCAGAGGCGGTGGCGGCTCGTCGGAGGTCGGCTCGAGGCGAGGCCTCGGCGGTGGAGGCCGGCGACTCGAAGCAAAGCCGAGCGGGGGCAGCACGAGGCGGCGGATAGAGCGTGGGGAAGCTCGAAGCTATGGCCGCGGCTATGGAGTTGGGCGGTGGTGACTTAGCCCTGGCGGTGAAGGTAGGCGGCGGCTTGAGATGAGGCCGACCCGGCGGGGTCGCTCGAAGGCGACGACTCGACGACGGCGGCTTGGCGATGATGGTGCTAGGAGGCGGCAGCCCAAAGCCGCATCGGTGAGGGCGAGCCGCAGGTGCGGCTTCGACACGCCGGTGAGTGTGGCTTGGAACTGGGCGTGAGGTGGTAGCGAGCCCACGGCGGCAGTGGCGTATGAGTCCAGGTCATCGCCGTATCCACTTCCGAGTTGGATTTGATCCATACTCCGTTTGAGTTTTCCTTTTCTTTCTTGAGCTGGTATCCCTATAAGAATCCATCATGATCTACATAGCGCTTCGCTTTTGCTGCTACTTCATGCTTCCTTTTGTCATGATGTATGATTGAACTTCAGATTGCCTCTTGATGTACTAATACTTTTGTTGTAGCTTTCTATAGTCTAATGTTCCGTGTTTGTGCAATCGCCGACCTGGTGTTTTGACAGATAACCCACGTTTTGTTGGGCGGCGTAGTGACGAAATTTGCCTTCCTGACAGTTTTGGTAGATCACGGTTGCAATAGAATCAATCTCTGATCTAGCAGATCCCAATACTTCGATGGTGGAGATATCGCAACCTTAATCTCTTAAACTCAATTATGTTCCATGATGTTCTGACTACTCGCACAGTGCTGTGGTAGATCCTTATGCGCCGACTCTTCTTCATCTGACCAAACACGAGCTTCTCGATCCCTGAGAGAGATCCCTCCAAGAACACAAACCATCGTGCGTACGCCCCATGGTGGGCGCCAACTGTCGTGGTTTTGATACGGCAGGTGTCCTCGTGAAAGGACTTAGTGGTAAGGCCATCGCAACTAGGTGGTAGCTTGAACGGGATTAGTCGGAATCGAGAGACGTGAGTTTTTACCCAGGGTCGGCCCCTCACGGTGGAGGTAAACGCCTGCATCCTGCTTGATTTGTATTGATGATCATGGTCTCGATTACAAGGGCGCTATTCCACTTCCTTTGTGTCGAGAGCTATCAAAACATCTGTCTTGAGACTTGTCTGTCTAAAACATGTCTATTTTTTCTCTCCCTCTTGGGGTGCCTTGCCCCTCCTTATATAAGTTGAAGGGGTTGGCTTACATGTAGAGTCCTAGTAGGATTCGGACTTAGTCTATTCTGGCTTCTTATCACGGGCGACTTACCGCGGCTTCTTGTCACAAGCTTAAGCCCAGAGATGACTTATCCTCAGGGCAGCTTAAGCCCAGAGATGACTTAACCTCAGGGCGGCTTAAGCCTAGAGATGACTTATCCTCAGGGTGGCTTAAGCCCAGAGACTTAACCTCGGGGCGGCTTAACACTACAAAAAAAAGACACATCCGTGACATTTTGGGCCGAACGAAATTTTTTTATGTCATACTTATGACACTTCTATGACGATAACTGTGACAAAACCCAGTATCATCATAGATGTGGTGGGGTCCTACTTCTATGACAAAAAATCATGATAGAAAATGGGCTTTTCGTCCTGGGCGGGCCGAAGACGCAGCTGCATGACATTCTTTGGGCCATCCATGACGGAAAAAACCGTGGTAGAAGCGAGGGCGCGGAAAATATCGGGGAGTCCCCGGTTACGGTGGGTGGTCGGGGGCCGAGCGATGCACGTTTCTCTCGTACGTACGCGCGTGTGCGCGAGGCGTTCGGCTCTAACTGAACCCGAGCGAGGCGTTGGGCTCTAACTGAACCCGAGCAATTGCACTGCAGGCTACACATTATTGAACCCGAGCGATTGATCGATGGCTGTTAACTGAACCCGATCGAGCGATTCCTTCGCTACTGCTGCTAACTGAAGCCGATCGATGCTGCCTCTGGATGAACAGTGAGCGTTGCTGGGGGGGTTGGATGAACAGTTCCCGGTGGGGGTGGATGAACAGGACCCCGTGGTGTTGCCTCTGGATGAACAGGACCCCGATCGATCGAGCCGGTTGGGGCTAGATGAATAGGACCCCGTGGAGGGCAGGATGAACAGGACCACCCCGTGGAGGGCAGGATGAACAGTAGGCGGTGGAGGGCTAGATGAACAGTAGCCCGTGGAGGGGTGGTTGAACAGGAGCCCGTGGAGAGGGCTGGTTGAACAGTAGCCGGTGGAGTAGCGCGCGGTGGAGGCTGGATGAACAGGAGCCCGTGGATGAACAGTCGCAGGTGGAGGCTGGAGGAGGTCGACGGTGGATGAACAGTAGCCCATGGAGGCTGGAGGGGGTCGACAGTGGAGATGAACAGTATCCCGTGGAGTCCCGTTTTGCGGTACGCCACACCCCTCCCGATGAACAGGACCCCCGTTTCGACCGTAGGAGGTCCGTATCCTCCATTTTGCGATACGCCAGACCCCTCCCGATGAACAGGATCCCGTTTCGAACATGGCCGGTCGGACACAAGGCCGTTTCCTCCGTTCTGCGGTACGCCAGGCCTCGTTTCCATCGGCTGTTCCGTCCAAGCCCTCCCGATAAACACGACGACGCATTTCGTTCTAACCCAGCCGGTTGGCTCCCAATGAACACGACGACGATGTTTCTCCGTTCCGACCCAGCCATGTACACGAGCCCTGGCCGTACGTATGCGTGAGTAGGCGTTCGAGACCCTGCCCGTATGTACATACGTGGCCGTATTTTCTTTCTTGCACACTGGCCGCTGTACGTACGTGTACATGCTACGTGCGCGCCTCTACTACGACATGTGCGCGCCTCTACATCGACCAGTATGTACGTACACGTTCGCGACCAGAATGACAATGCTACGTACGCTTCGACCAGGTGGGTCCCGACTGTCAGGCACTTCCTTGCGTGTGAAGATGTAGCTGGTGGGTCCCAGCAGTCAGGGGGGCGAATCGTTTTTCTGCCCGGGCGGACTTTTTTGCGTGCGAAGATGTAGCTGGTGGGTCCCAGCAGTCAGGGGAAATGTTTTTTTTGCGAAATACGGTGGCCCGTCCGGTGGGTCCCCGCTGTCAGGTGGAGGAATAATTATTTTCCACGTAATAAGGAGGCACTTCCTTGCTGCGGCCGTGGACCCAGCTGTCAGCCTCTCTAGGTACAGTCCACGTCTGATGGAAGCCGTTCCTTGACCACGTTGACCACGCCGCGTCGAGAGCACCAGGGCGGTGGACGACGGCGAGGCCGAGGAAGGGGACGACGCGGAGCCGGGGAAGACGCGGCAGTGGATGCCCACACGTAGAGGAGTATGAGGGTTCACTGGTTCGCTGCGGTGTGAGGTTGCCGTCGCCGTAGAATAACAGGGGGTGTGGGTGAGTAGAGGGATGGCCTGGCCAGTGGTGGGAGTAGTAGGGGACGGTGAGGCCTCCGCCGCATCGTACCCGGCCATGGGAGGCAGGGGCACGAGGCACGACCGGCGCTGGTTTGGCCGGCTGGAGCAAGAAGACCAGAGGTTGAAGAAGCACTACGGCCGTTGGATGGACATCGTACGGTCAGTGGAGCTAGAATCGTGCATATTGACTAAGTTGACAAAGCCCTCCGTCCCCGTCAACTTAGTAGGCCCACAAGTCAGCCTGCCACTATACTGGGTCCCAGCTAGCAGGGGAGTATTCATTTTTTTGTGCATAATAAGGAGGCACTTCCTTGCGTGCGAAGATATAGCTGGTGGGTCCAAGCTGTCAGTGGCGGTAACATTTTCTTCGCGAAATACAGAGGCCCTTTCGGTGGGTCCCAGCTGTCAGGTGGAGGAATCATTATTTTGCGCGTAAAAAGGAGGCATTTCCTTGCGTGCGGCCGTGGACCAAGCTGTCAGCCTCTCCACGTACAGTCCACTTCAGATGCATGTCGGTCATTGACCACGTTGACCAGGCCGCACCGAGAGCACCAAGGCGGTGGACGACGGCGAGGACTAGGAATGGAACGACACAGAGGTAGGGAAGACTCGGAAGTTGTTTCCCACGCAGAGGGGAGTACGACTGTACGAGGTTTTACTGGTTCGTCTGCCAGCGCTGGAGAATAACAGCAGGTGTGGGTGAGTAGAGGGATGGCTAGGCCAGCGATGGGAGTACGGTGGGGCAATGAGGTCTGCGCGGCAGCACAGCCGGCCGCGGGGAGGAGGGAGCAGGCAGTCCCGCCGGCGCTTGTTTGAGCGGCTGGAGCAGGAAGAGTAGAGATTGAAGAAGCACGACTGTCGTTGGATGGAAATCCAATAGTCACTGTTTGTGCGTCAACTTTTTTTTTAGGAAATCCTCAAATCTGTGGAAAACAGCATACAGCCCGTCTGCCATTTTTTCTAATAATTTACAGCCCATTTGCTAATTCTTAAGGTTTTTTTGGAGCCCATATTCTTTTTGTTAGCATTACAGCCCATATTGTGGCCACGGTTCAAAAATTATACGAAATTTTGCATATTTCGGTGCGGTCCGAACTGTTTTTAATCCCGAAATTTCGAGTCACATTCAAACTGATTTTAAAAATAAATGTATATCAATATAAAATCCAACAAATTGTCCACGCATAAAAATCAATGCAATTTAAAATCTCGAAATGAAAAAAAAATTGAAACTAATTGCCAGTTTGATGTGTTTTAAAAATGTACAACCCATTTCTCATTACTGATAGGCCATTTTCTCGGCCAGCCGAATGAAGCTCTCCTTGTCTTGAAAGATTTGCAGCCCAACAGGCCTGTCAAAGTGACTTACTTGGCAAATCACAAAAAAACTGGGTTGTGGCCGTTGACCCAGCTCCGGCCGTGGACCCAGCTGTCAGCCTCTCAACGTACAGTACTCTTCCGATGGAAGTCGGTCGTTGACCACATTGACCACGTCGCGCCGAGAGCACCAAGGCAGTGGACGACAGCGAGGCCTAGGAAGGGGATGACGCGGAGCCGGGGAAGACGCAGCAGTGGATGCCCACGCGAAGAGGAGTACGAGGACATTGGGTGTACAACACCAGTGCTGAATGATGACTTTTGGGAAAGTCAGCACCCCAACTCTCCTCTGTTCACACCACTTCAACAAATTCCTCAGTCCCCTGTCAACACTGAAGTACAAATGGGATCTGAAGAACCTCGTGCAACTCCTTCTGTACATGAAGAGATTCCAGCCACTAGTGCTGAAGAAAATGTAAATGAAGAATTGAAGACCTAGGCTGCCACTGAAGAAGAAGCTGAAATTCCTCAGCCCGTGGAACCTGAGATTGCAATTCCTGAGGTAGTAATGCAATTAACTGATACTCCTCAGCCCAAGCCAAAGGATCCATTCTCGAAGAAACAAAAATTCAAGGATGATGACTTCTTCGGCGAGCACGTGTTCTTCACTAATTATAATCCTTATGACTCTGCTCGTCTTAGAAGGAAGTGCTTCTGGACTGCCAGCCAGGCCAATTTCTATTCTTCACTGCTCTTCAACAAGGACAAAGTCTTCGACCACGAGCATATTCCTCACGTGGACATGGAATCACTACCTTGCTTTAGCCCTGTCCTAAGTGTGCTTCATGACGCAGGCCTCCTCAACTTTTGCTCTGACATTGTTGATTGGAATGAAGAACTTATTCTTCAGTTCTACGCAACGCTGCACATCACAGGAGATGCTGACGATGTGAATACCTGGGTTCTGGACTGGATGACCAAAAACACTCATTATAAAGCACCGGCCTCTGAATTGCTTCATGCCCTGCCAATCAGTCCTCCACCTAAAGGAGCTCGTTGCCTGTACCAAGAGCCTGAACTCACTGCCCATTATATGCAAGTTCTTATGAAGCCTGGTCAAGCCTCAAGGACCAAATTCCTCATGAGGGAATTGCTCTATGTGCCCAGAACTGTCTATCGCATTCTGACGAAGACAATGAGTCCTATCAAGGGCCACGACTTGTCTGATGAAGAAGTCATTGGCATCATGAAGAATCTGCTATTCAACATCATGCATGGCATCCTTGTCAACTATCACGATTTCTTCATGAGGACTCTGGCAAACGTTGCACTCTCTCTGTTTGAGCTGAAGCCTTATGCTCCTTGGATTATGAGATTCCTTAGAACAAGGTCTTCACTCAACTACAAAGCTGATTTTCAGAATCACCTCAGGTACTTGCCCCCAATTGAAGTCCTCAAGTGGACATATTCCTCAGCTGATGAAAAGGGCAAAGCACCTGCTGTCATTGATGAAGGCATTCGTCCATTGGATGGTCAGTTTCGCAAAGCTGCATCTTATTCCACCAATGATAACTCTGCCACTCATGATTCTGCTGCTAATGCATCCAAGCCAAATCCTCAAGCCACAGCTCCAAGAGTGATGACTGACCGTGAGCTTCTGCTTAGTCTTCACCAGAAGGTGGATCGAAACCATAAATGGATTAAGCATCAGTTTGGTTCTATTCTTCACAACATGACTGCTACACATAATGCAGTGAAGAAAAACCATTACTACCTCCGTGAAGTCTTCGGTCGCACCTGGGCTATTCTGTCACATGTATATGGTGAAGAAGATCTGAAGCAAATGGGTCTCAAGGAGGACTTTGACTGGTCTTCACCTCCACCAAAGAAATACAAGAAGGTCAAGGTTCCTTCCTTGGTGGCCAGCTCATATTCTTCATCGCGCGAAACTGATGAGCATGAAGACTTGGACGACACTGCGGCAGGCCCTACTATGACAAACGACCCCAACAACGCAGGTGCTCCTCCATCAACATGATATTGTTCAGGGGTGTTAGTCCTCATTTTTGATCCTTTTGGTCATTCGATGACAAAGGGGGAGAAATTTGAGTTAGTCTTCAAGCGGGTCTATCCTATATGGGTGTTTTTTTTGCGAAGTTACAACTCTCGTTCTCTGATGACTTTGCTGGATCGAGTTGTAAACTTAAACTCTATGGTGGCCTGATACTTTTGCTGTGTTTTTCTGCATGCTTATTCCTCATTAATGTTAATGCACGCATGCTGAATTACACCAGTCACCATATTTCATCATGCATTTCAAATTCTTCATATTATATGTCAAATGCGTGTATGAATTACAAGATATAGGGGGAGATCTCCATGATTCTACTCTTCAAGTGTGCATTGCTTCAAAAGCAAATTCCTCACTATGCACATCTTCGGGGGGAGTTCTTCTATATCTTGCAAACAAATTCCTCAGTATCAGTATTTACACTTCATATGTTTATCCTCGTTGAAAACTTAACCTATATTGTCATCAATCACCAAAAAGGGGGAGATTGTAAGTGCATCTAGTGCCCCTTAGTGATTTTGGTGTATTGAAGACTTATAGGTTAAGGGACTAATGTGTTTATGAGTGTACACAGGTCTATAAGTCTATGAGGAGTTTGATATTTACAGAGAAAGTCGACCCCTAAAAATGAAGTTCTTCGACTGAAGACTTTGGATTTGTGAAGACTTTCTGAAGACTTTGAAAGTGAAGAAATTGGTGTGACCTTGAAGACTTGGCATTCATTCGAGGAACATGAAGCGTGAAGACTTTTGTTTTTATAGTTTCATTTTCTCTTTCTTGAGTCATAAGAAACACCGTACTGTTAAAGGGGGTCGAGGAAATATGTAACACCCACGACGCGGCTATATCTCCCACGTGTCGAGGCACGACCTAGAGGCATAACCGCATGGTGGTTTTGTCGCAAGAAGGGTCATCTTCACACAATCCCATGTAATGAACAAGAATGGGATAAAGAGTTGGCTTACAATCGCCACTTCACACAATACATACATAAAATCATACATCATTCAAGATACACACATAGACCGACTATGGTCAAAACCAAATACAAAGAAGACAACCCCAAATGCTAGATCCCTGATCGTCCCAACTGGGCTCCACTACTGATCAACAGGACATCCCCGAGCAAGCCGAGCCCCTCTTTGTGATCACTGTGAGCTTCGCCGTCGTTTCCCCTTAACCCCGCGGCCTAGCGCTTGCTGTAGCCATCGTTTCCATCGGTGCCCGAACTCCGGCCGCCGCCTAGCTCGCTGCTGCCGTCACCACAGACCACCCCAGCCCCCTCTGCTTGCTCCATAAGATGCGCCGCACCGCCAGCTCGCCGTAGCCGCAAACTACGCGTGAAGCGGTGATCTGTAGCGCCGTGCCGAGCAACTCCGGCGAGTCCCCGTCGTTGCTGTGGTTGCCGGCGTCAACTGCTGACGTGGCGCCGGTTTAATTAGCACTAATGGCCATACTAAACACCACTAGAGCCACTGCCATGTGGGCCCTAGTGCCTATTTATGTTAATTTAATTTCTGTTTAGATTAGTTTATAATCCAACGGGACCCACACGTCAGAGCTGACCGTGCTGACGTGGCTGTTGACCTGACCCCACATGTCTGTGACCCAGACAGCTCTGTGTCACTGACCAGTGGACCCCACTGGTCAGGTTTGACCTGGACGAGGTCAGTTGACCTGCTGACGTCACCCTGACACAATGCTGACGCAGTATTTGATTTCTGGATTTAAAATAATTCAGAAAATTCCAGAAAATAGTATAAACTTCAAAAAATCATAGAAAATAATCTATAACTCAGAATGAAATAAATTATATATGAAAAATGATCAGAAAAATCCAAGGAATCTGAATATGGCATTTTCATGCATGTTTGAACAACTTAACCTCGCTGTTTAGTCCAAAACATGATAATGCACTATTTGAATTCATAGTTTGAATTTGAATTTGAACCTTGAGTTCAAATCAACCCAAACCTTTCTGTTACTAGTTGCATTAGCTCAAACCACAACATATTGCCATGTCATGATCATGCATCATATTGTTGCATTGCATTGATTGTGCCCTTCTCTGTTTGCCGGTAACCGTCCCCTCTCAGTAGACGATGCTCCGACGACGTGGTCGATGACACCGATGAAGAACTATAATATCTTCAGAAGTGCCAGGCAAGCAAAACCCCCTTGTCCATTCCGATACAAACCCACTCTCTCGCTCCTGCTCTCTTTTACTGCATTAGGACAACAACGATTCATCTGTTACTTGCTGCGGTAGTTGAACCCCTTATCCTCTGCATGACCTGTCATTGCCACAGTAAATAGATGAAACCCACTAGCATGAGTAGGAGTTGTTTGAGCCCTGATGTGCCTACTCATTCATGCTTGTTTGTCATGCCTGCTATTGCTTAGAGTTGTGTCAGGTCTGATTCATCGGGGATGAGTTGGAATGGTGATGAACATGTCCTACTGTGTGTGAGCTAAGTGTGTGAACACGATTTGGTAAAGGTAGCGGTGAGAGGCCATGTAGGAGTACATGGTGGGTTGTCTCATTGAAGCCGTCCTCAGGAACTGAGTTCTGTGTTTGTGATCCATGATACAGTTACTACCACGCATTGGGCCCGAAACCAATGGACCCTCTCGGCTTCTTAATCACCCTTGTCCTCTGTCCAGGAGTTGCAAGTAGTTTCTGGTGTTTGTAGTATGCTGGAGGCCGTGGGCAGCGCTGACCCGAGGGGTGGGCTGTGATGCGGTAGGCACGTGGCCGGGCATGCCGGGCGCCCGTTTGGTGTCTCGGAACCCTGTACACATCGTTCGGGGCCGTATGTGGAAACCTCGGCCGGACTCCCTGCGGATGGAACCTGAATAGGCGATAAACCTGGACTAGAGACTTGAGCGTTTAGGTAGGCTGTGGCCGACACCCTCGCTGGGCTTCCGCTTGAAGGTTGCCGAGTACATGCTGTGTAAACGGCGGTAAGTGGTGAGAGCGTGTGTGACGAAGTACACCCCTGCAGGGTTAATATGATCTATTCGAATAGCCGTGTCCGCGGTAAAGGACTTCTGGGTTGCCTATAACAGTTCATAGACAAGTGAAAGTGGATACTCTAAAATGCGCAAGATAAGCGTGAGTGCTATGGATGGCGTTCTCGTAGGGAGACGGGAGCGGATCCATAGTGGAGTATTGATATGGTGAATATGTGGACTCGTGTGCGCCACCTCAAAAGAGTTACTTGCAGTCGTAGTTAGGATAGCCACCGAGTCAAAGCTGGCTTGCTGCGGTTAAACTCCGCCACCCCCTTTGTTGATACCGATGCATATGTAGATAGTTCTTATGTAAGTCTTGCTGGGTACATTTGTACTCACGTTTGCTTATTTTATGTTTTGCAGAGAGACGTCAGTCTCGCTAGTAGTTCCGTGTGGACTTCGACGTTTAGCTTGATACCTCAGCTACGATCTTGTGCCCTCGGCAGGATCTAGTAAATAGTCAGGCTTCTCAGCCTTTTTCATTTGTAGATGTCTGTACTCAGACATGTTAAGCTTCCGCATGTGTTTGACTTGTATGCTCTGAATGTTGGGTCATGAGACCTATGTTTGTAATATCTCGCTCCTCGGAGCCTAATGAATAAATACTTGAGTCGTAGAGTTATGTTGTGATGCCATGTTGTATTTACACATATCGAGCATATTGTGTGTATGATTGAAATGCTTGGTATGTGTGGGATCCGACAACCTAGTTGTTTATCCTTGGTAGCCTCTCTTATGGGGAAATGTAGTCTTGTGCTTCCATGAGCCATAGTAGTCCGCTACAGCCCGGTTCACCGGAGTCCTGCTAGCCCAGCACTACTGCTCCGAAACACTTGACTGGCCGGCATGTGATTCACTTCGTTCCTGTGTCTGTCCCTTCGGGGAAATGTCACGCGGTGACATCCGGAGTCCTGCCTAGCCTGCTACAGCCCGGGTTCCCGGAGTCCTCTTAGCCCAGTGCTACGGCCCGGATTCGCACGCTGCTGACCGACATGCTCGATGTTGATTCATGTATGCATGTCCCCGTAAGTTAGTGCCACTTTGGGTTCACGACTAGCCATGTCGGCCCGGGTTCTCTGTCAAATGGATGCTAGCGACACCATCATATACGTGAGCCAAAAGGCGCAAACGGTCCCGGGCCATGGTAAGGCGACACCCGTGGGAATACCGTGCGTGAGGCCGCAAAGTGATATGAGGTGTTACCGGCTAGATCAATGTGACTTGGAATAGGGGTCCTGACAGCGTTGATATCAGAGCCTGACTGCCTGTAGGTTTACGAAGCCAAACTGGTCGAAGTTGTGTCTAGAAATGCTTTAGTTATATAAGGGAATTGATTGTGGGAGGGAACATAAGGCTCTTTTTACTCCTTTACCTTATGCCCTTCTGATCTGAGTCACCCTCTTCTCTTCTACGGGGATTAAGAACTAGGTTTCTCATCTTTCTATCAGGATCACGTGTTACTAATCCGTAGATTCGTAGGATTGATGGATTTAAGCCTCAGTTCGGTTCCTACTACTTCCATGTGTTCTTAGTTGATCTCAGAACATTGATATTGTGATGTTAAGTGGTTATGCCACCATTTCTTGCAGGATGTCTCAAGTCCTTTGAGCATTTACAGCCGTTATGTCATCTGAGTCATCCCAGGTTTCTAAACTATCTGATGCATTTGCAAATCCCTTCTTTCCGTTCTCGATGTTCCTTTGGGCCAGATTAACCACACTAATTGTTGAGTTGAGGTACTCTGTTGCCTTGACATATATGTTGGAGTTATTATTATGACCCTAGGTGTCTTAGAGGACCACTTTGTAATCTAGCAATGCTTTGCATTCCCAGTGTGCGGATTCTGGCCATTATTCTCGAAAGCATCCCGTGATGCCATTTAGTTAGTAGGCATTCTATTTCTGGGTTCTTGAACCCAAGATTCACTCTACTTAATTCGTGTAGCTAGTGTTTGCTCGTTCCTTTAGGATATTAGTAACCTTTGCGATAGTCCTCGAGGTTCATGGTATATCCTTCTTCCAAATATCATGAACTGCTTATGGAAGAAGTTCCTCGCGGAACCGAAAGATCACAACTAGAGTGCTCTTGAGGAGTACTCCATTCATATTGTGACTCTGCCAGTCCTTCCTCCTCTGCATGGGTTATCCGGAAGAAATATGTTGAATTTGTTCGACATACTAATCCATGCATCCACAACTCAGAAAAACATATGTTCCTTTGGGTTGTCCCTCTTTAGTTATTTTCTGGCCCTCGTCTATCAATTGATAGTCAGGAGTAATTGTGCATTTGTGTTATCGATGCCTATTATTCTTGTGGTCTGTCAAGCCATTCTAATCCGGAATGACTAGGAGAAACAAACTCCAGTACCTCGTCCATCTCTGGGATTGGGTCAAAGTAGTTGTATTCCGCAGATCAAATGCCTAACCAGCTTTTGTTCTGTTCTACCTTCGAGTATTACCCCCTTTATGTCGAGAATATCGTAGGAATTGCACCACCTTTTGTGAATTCTTGACGCAGTGATACTCCTCGCCATCATCATTCATTTCTCGGTCCCGTGTTATTGTAACCGGAACACCGACAAGTGAATCGTGATGCGTGAAATCAATACTCCTAGCAACTCCGTTGCTTGGTAGTTAAAGGACAATAATTTCATCCTTAGCGTGTTGGTTATTGAATCATCATCCTAAGATTGATCGTGCTACCTAGTCCTTATTTCCGGTGCACTCTTCGATCAATGAGTTAGGATTATTCAATCCCTTGCTTATTTGATCATATCGTCTTGCTCTGAAAGGCGAGATTGTTCTCGAGCCTAGTAACATATCGGTGGTTCGTGATTTCCTGAATATCTTCTCGGAAGTATCACCAGGTTGCTCCCTGACCGTTATGTTGAGCTCGTGATCAAGTTGGTTTCCTATAAACCACCCCTTCTCCAAGAATCTGTGTTGGATACCCCTGAGCTAGTTGGTTGAGCTAAACAACAACTTGGAGAGTTGGAAGATAAAAGCTTTGTCTGACTTAGTTCATCATTAAGGGATATCTTGGTGTGTGTGTGTGTGTGTGTTAAAGAAAGATGATTTCTTCATCGATTGGTCCTCATGATCAATTAATGGACATATCATCTTAACCAAACTTGATTTGAGTATGGGCTATCATCAAATCAAATCAGAACCAACGATGTTCGTAATGTTGTCTTACTCGTGGTTGATTCCTCGAGCATACACCATTACATCTTTTGGTCTGGCCAATGCTATCACCGTGTTCACACGATGGTGGAAGTCCAGTGATATGGAAATTCCGATGAGTTGCTGTTGAGCCCATCAGCAGCATCTTGTTTTCCCCATGATTCGTGTTAAACATTAAGCTAGTGTTGGAAACTTTGTAAACAATGCCTTCATGTTCCGTTCATGAAGCATATGTTTGGATGAAAGTAGTGACTTCCTCTATTTCACGTGCATCTGATGCAAGTTGCCGTCGTGGATTTGAGAAAGTCAATGTTGCTTCTTTTGGAATCATCCCAAAATTGGTCATGCATACGTGCGAAGTATTCTGTGGTTCGGAGACTTGCAACCTTCGTTCTATATGTGTTCCTAGCACACCAAGCCACTGATTGATTTGTTCAAGGAAAAGGAGTTGTTGTGCAAATCCTAGGTCATGCATAAGACTTCGTTACCCTAGATGATGGTTCCCCACCTGAACTCGGTAGTGTTTTATCATAAGACTACTATGTGCTCATGCTTGTCTGGGACAGCGTGTTCACATGTGTTTACCAGAACCAGCTCATGTTTTGGAGCTTGCTATCTTAGTTCATTCCTCGAGAATCTCGCAAAGCCATCTCGTCGAATTGTGTTGCAAACTTTCTTTTCAGACATGCTGAGTCTGGAATATCCTGCCACCAACCAGATCTGAATCTCGGGCAGATGTGATGGTTGGAACGTTTCCCAAGAGCTATAATATTGGTCTCTCGGTAACCGGTAGAGTGGGTGTCGTGGCCAACACACCCAGCCGGAAGACCTATTATTGTAGTATCCTGATTGATAAAGTTGGCCACCTCCCCATAAGGATTCTGTAGGATTTACTTCCGTAGTTATTCCTTATGGATTCTTGCGCTCCCGAAGTACGACCTACTACTTGATGTTCAAGATACCAAACCACATCTAATGGGTTACGCTAGAACATCAAGGAGAACATCAGAAGCGGAGTGCTAAATGTCTCTCGGTCGATCATCCAGATTTTGCTCCCTTGGCTTCGCTAAGGTGAAATCTGAGAAAGTGTTGTCCTCCTTTGCACCTGCATCCTCCATCACCGTTCATCATGGTAGTATGATGTGTTGCCAGGATCCTCAGCGTGGATGTTGGTAAAACCTTGATGAATATGGAAATGCTCAAGTTCTGGAGAGCATACTCAGACACTAGGTTATATCCCCGGTATCAACGGGAATGTGCCTTCCGTTTGCCGAGTTGCCCCATAACCATAGTTTCCTTTCCGATCTGAGTATGCCATTTCTCTGAACTCCTTCAAATGATCGTTTGCGATTTTCCTTGGGCCGGTTTAGAGAGTCTCAATGATCTTTGTATCAAAAGTAATTCTTTTTGCCGCTTAAGGGAATAACTCTACGAGTCACCTTCCCCAAGGTGCCCCGTTATGGAATCATGGCAATTTTTCCTCGCTACTTTGAAACCCTCGTCAAATTGTTTCTTCCGTCCCTCCTGGTGCATGTTTTGCCTCTCAGCTCGAGAGATGTTTCAATGCCTCCCTCCATGAGTTGATCCTGAGTTGTTCGATATTCAAGAAGATCGATCCTTCTAGAGTTTTCCCTTTCCTCTTGTTGTCTTGTCGGTTGGAGTTCTCAGAGCAAGACATCGAGACAAAGATGGTGATCGAATCAACGTTCTTATGAAGTGCAACTTGGATCGTGAAGATCATGTTAGCTCGTACCCCCCTCTGTCTTCTTACCTCACGTCTTGAATCTCGGGACGAGATTCTTGTTTAGTGGGGGTGAGTTGTCACAGCCCTAGAAATCTGCTTGTAATTAGTGGCATTGCATCCATGCATCATTTTCAATTTCAATTAATCTTGAAATGGGGATGTTCAAACCCTAGCATCACTTGAATCAAACTAGGTCCAACTAAAATTTGCATTCAATGAAACCAAAATGTTCTTTATTGATATCTGGTATTTTTCGCAAGGGCTTTGATCCAAACCAAAAATAATGAACATTTTTAAGGAATTATTTTGGGCATTGAATTTAAATCAATATTGTATTTGGATTTGGTTTTATATTCTTAATATATGGAATATAATTTCAGATAACTCTGAAATAATTTATGTGCCTTTGGATAATCCCATTGTGCAATATAAAAATATTCAGAGGAATGTTGTCACTGTTTTTACATTTGTTGGAGTTTAAAAAAACAGTGTCAAAAAGATTAAATAAAGGAAAACAGAACAAAAATTAAAATAGAGCAGAAGCCCACCTGGGCCACTTACCTGGTGCAGCCAGCTGGACGGCCCAGCCCACTGGCCGGAGCGGTTGTCTTCAACCTCTGCCAGTAGGCAGAGGCGTGTCGACGCCTGCGCGCCCGAGGCCTCCACCTCCTCCCTGCCTGCCTCACGCCTCCAAGACTCTCTCCCAGCGCCACGGAGACGGCCACGACCCCCCCCCCCCTCTCTCTGGAACTCCTCCCCTTCTCTGCTCTCTCTCCCGCGACCACCTGAGCTTAGCCCGTCGCCGCCGCTCACTGCCAACGCGCCCACCGAGCTCGCCTGACCTCCCTACCGTATCCCTAGGGTCCGCCGCGGCTCTGCACGTCGACGAGGAGAACCAAAACAAGCCCGGGAGCCCCTCATCCTCGCCATCGCCGTCGTCCTCGTCCTCGGGAGCCGACCACCGCCGTCGTCGATTCGCCAGCCACAGGACATCCCCGAGCAAGCCGAGCCCCTCTTCGTGATCACTGTGAGCTTCGCCGTCGTTTCCCCTTAACCCCGCGGCCTAGCGCTTGCTGTAGCCATCGTTTCCATCGGCGCCCGAACTCCGGCCGCCGCCTAGCTCGCTGCTGCCGTCACCACAGACCACCCCAGCCCCCTCTGCTTGCTCCATAAGATGCGCCGCACCGCCAGCTCGCCGTAGCCGCAAACTACGCGTGAAGCGGTGATCTGTAGCGCCGTGCCGAGCAACTCCGGCGAGTCCCCGTCGTTGCTGTGGTCGCCGGCGTCAACTGCTGACGTGGCGCCGGTTTAATTAGCACTAATGACCATACTAAACACCACTAGAGCCACTGCCATGTGGGCCCCAGTGCCTATTTATGTTAATTTAATTTCTGTTTAGATTAGTTTATAATCCAACGGGACCCACACGTCAGAGCTGACCGTGCTGACGTGGCTGTTGACCTGACCCCACATGTCTGTGACCCAGACAGCTCTGTGTCACTGACCAGTGGACCCCACTGGTCAGGTTTGACCTGGACGAGGTCAGTTGACCTGCTGACGTCACCCTGACACAATGCTGACGCAGTATTTGATTTCTGGATTTAAAATAATTCAGAAAATTCCAGAAAATAGTATAAACTTCAAAAAATCATAGAAAATAATCTATAACTCAGAATGAAATAAATTATATATGAAAAATGATCAGAAAAATCCAAGGAATCTGAATATGGCATTTTCATGCATGTTTGAACAACTTAACCTCGCTGTTTAGTCCAAAACATGATAATGCACTATTTGAATTCATAGTTTGAATTGAATTTGAACCTTGAGTTCAAATCAACCCAAACCTTTCTGTTACTAGTTGCATTAGCTCAAACCACAACATATTGCCATGTCATGATCATGCATCATATTGTTGCATTGCATTGATTGTGCCCTTCTCTGTTTGCCGGTAACCGTCCCCTCTCAGTAGACGATGCTCCGACGACGTGGTCGATGACACCGATGAAGAACTATAATATCTTCAGAAGTGCCAGGCAAGCAAAACCCCCTTGTCCATTCCGATACAAACCCACTCTCTCGCTCCTGCTCTCTTTTACTGCATTAGGACAACAACGATTCATCTGTTACTTGCTGCGGTAGTTGAACCCCTTATCCTCTGCATGACCTGTCATTGCCACAGTAAATAGATGAAACCCACTAGCATGAGTAGGAGTTGTTTGAGCCCTGATGTGCCTACTCATTCATGCTTGTTTGTCATGCCTGCTATTGCTTAGAGTTGTGTCAGGTCTGATTCATCGGGGATGAGTTGGAATGGTGATGAACATGTCCTACTGTGTGTGAGCTAAGTGTGTGAACACGATTTGGTAAAGGTAGCGGTGAGAGGCCATGTAGGAGTACATGGTGGGTTGTCTCATTGAAGCCGTCCTCAGGAACTGAGTTCTGTGTTTGTGATCCATGATACAGTTACTACCACGCATTGGGCCCGAAACCAATGGACCCTCTCGGCTTCTTAATCACCCTTGTCCTCTGTCCAGGAGTTGCAAGTAGTTTCTGGTGTTTGTAGTATGCTGGAGGCCGTGGGCAGCGCTGACCCGAGGGGTGGGCTGTGATGCGGTAGGCACGTGGCCGGGCATGCCGGGCGCCCGTTTGGTGTCTCGGAACCCTGTACACATCGTTCGGGGCCGTATGTGGAAACCTCGGCCGGACTCCCTGCGGATGGAACCTGAATAGGCGATAAACCTGGACTAGAGACTTGAGCGTTTAGGTAGGCTGTGGCCGACACCCTCGCTGGGCTTCCGCTTGAAGGTTGCCGAGTACATGCTGTGTAAACGGCGGTAAGTGGTGAGAGCGTGTGTGACGAAGTACACCCCTGCAGGGTTAATATGATCTATTCGAATAGCCGTGTCCGCGGTAAAGGACTTCTGGGTTGCCTATAACAGTTCATAGACAAGTGAAAGTGGATACTCTAAAATGCGCAAGATAAGCGTGAGTGCTATGGATGGCGTTCTCGTAGGGAGACGGGAGCGGATCCATAGTGGAGTATTGATATGGTGAATATGTGGACTCGTGTGCGCCACCTCAAAAGAGTTACTTGCAGTCGTAGTTAGGATAGCCACCGAGTCAAAGCTGGCTTGCTGCAGTTAAACTCCACCACCCCCTTTGTTGATACCGATGCATATGTAGATAGTTCTGATGTAAGTCTTGCTGGGTACATTTGTACTCACGTTTGCTTATTTTATGTTTTGCAGAGAGACGTCAGTCTCGCTAGTAGTTCCGTGTGGACTTCGACGTTTAGCTTGATACCTCAGCTACGATCTTGTGCCCTCGGCAGGATCTAGTAAATAGTCAGGCTTCTCAGCCTTTTTCATTTGTAGATGTCTGTACTCAGACATGTTAAGCTTCCGCATGTGTTTGACTTGTATGCTCTGAATGTTGGGTCATGAGACCTATGTTTGTAATATCTCGCTCCTCGGAGCCTAATGAATAAATACTTGAGTCGTAGAGTTATGTTGTGATGCCATGTTGTATTTACACATATCGAGCATATTGCGTGTATGATTAAAATGCTTGGTATGTGTGGGATCCGACAACCTAGTTGTTTATCCTTGGTAGCCTCTCTTATGGGGAAATGTAGTCTTGTGCTTCCATGAGCCATAGTAGTCCGCTACAGCCCGGTTCACCGGAGTCCTGCTAGCCCAGCACTACTGCTCCGAAACACTTGACTGGCCGGCATGTGATTCACTTCATTCCTATGTCTGTCCCTTCGGGGAAATGTCACGCGGTGACATCCGGAGTCCTGCCTAGCCTGCTACAGCCCGGGTTCCCGGAATCCTGTTAGCCCAGTGCTACGGCCCGGATTCGCACGCTGCTGACCGACATGCTCGATGTTGATTCATGTATGCATGTCCCCGTAAGTTAGTGCCACTTTGGGTTCACGACTAGCCATGTCGGCCCGGGTTCTCTGTCATATGGATGCTAGCGACACTATCATATACGTGAGCCAAAAGGCGCAAACGGTCCCGGGCCATGGTAAGGCGACACCCGTGGGAATACCATGCATGAGGCCGCAAAGTGATATGAGGTGTTACCGGCTAGATCAATGTGACTTGGAATCGGGGTCCTGACATGAGGTGGAGCTGCAGCAAGCACTAAGCATATATGGTGGCTAACATACGCAAATAAGAGCGAGAAGAGAAGCAACGGAACGGTCGTCAACTAGTAATGATCAAGAAGTGATCCTGAACTCCTACTTACGTCAAACATAACCCAAAAGCTGTGTTCTCTTCCCGGACTCCGCCGAAAAGAAACCATCACGGCTAAACACGCGGTTGATGTATTTTAGTTAAGTCAAGTGTCAAGTTCTCTACAACCGGATATTAACAAATTCCCATCTGCCACATAACCGCGGGCACGGCTTTTGAAAGATAATACCCTACAGGGGTGTCCCAACTTAGCCCATTATAAGCTCTCATGGTCAACAAAGGATAAACCTTCTCCCAGGAAGACCCAATCAGTCTCGGAATCCCGGTTTACAAGACATTTTGACAATGGTAAAACAAGACCAGCAAAGCCGCCCGATGTGCCGACAAATCCCGATAGGAGCTGCACATATCTCGTTCTCAGGGCACACCGGAGAAGTCAAGCTTCGAGTAAAACCAGGCCTCGAGTTTCCCCGAGGTGGCCCCGCAGCCTGCTCGGTTCGGACCAACACTCGAAGGAGCCCTTGCCTGGGTGGGTCTAAAATAAAGATGACCCTTGAGTCTGCAGAACCCAAGGGAAAAGGGGATAGGTGGTAGCAAATGGTAAAACCAAGGTTGGGCCTTGCTGGAGGAGTTTTATTCAAAGCAAACTGTCAAGGGGGTCCCATAAATCACCCAACCGCGTAAGGAACGCAAAATCAAGGAACATAACACCGGTATGACGGAAACAAGGGCGGCAAGAGTGGAACAAAACACCAGGCATAAGGCCGAGCCTTCCACCCTTCACCAAGTATATAGATGCATTAATTAAAATAAGAGATATTGTGATATCCCAACATATCCATGTTCCATCATGGAACAAACTTCATCTTCACCTGCAACTAGCAACGCTATAAGAGGGGCTGAGCAAAAGCGGTAACATAGCCAAACAATGGTTTGCTAGGAAGGTGGGTTAGAGGCTTGACATGGCAATATGGGAGGCATGATATAACAAGTGGTAGGTAGCGCGGCATATCAATAGAGCGAACAACTAGCAAGCAAAGATAGAAGTGATTTCGAGGGTATGGTCATCTTGCCTGAGATCCCGCAAGGAAGAAGAACGAATCCATGAAGAAGACAAGCAGACGTGGTCGAACGAATCCTCACAACTCCGGAACGAAACCGAAGCTAACGAGAGAAGCAACCCGGAAAGAAACAAACAACATAGTAAACAACCACCACATACACATGGCATGATGCACAAACAAGTATGATGCATGTCCGATTTAATGAGCATGGCATGGCAAAGTGCAACAAACAACACTACAAATTAAATGGAGCTCAATATGCAACGAGTTGCATATTGGAGGAACACCACATCAACTATTTAGTTCTCTCTCGTTTATGTACCCAACAATATTAAATGTTATTAAATATGGCAAGAGGTGAAGCATATGAAAACTACCTATTTAGGCAAGTTTAAATGAGATGGAACAACAAACAACAATTCCGGAAAATCCCCATGTGCATATTTTAGATTTGGTACTGTTCTGCCATAAACACAATTTTAATGTTGTTAAACAGAAAAATAAAGTTCACCATGTTAAACTAGGCATTTTTCTACCCCATTTACATATAAAGTTTATTTAAAACCGAGCTACGGTTATGTAGTTATGAAATAAATCATTTTAGCATGGCATTTTAGCAAATTTAATCAAACAGCATGTTTAAACATTTTAAACATGGATGAGAGTGGCATATTATGAAACTAGATGAAATTCTAGACATTTTTCATATATGAAGTTTTTACATATGATGCACGGTTGTGAAGTTATTATATGCATGAACTCTAGGGGTTTTTCTGTAAAACTGCACTCTCTGGAATAAATAGGAAATTCGCTGATCTGGGAAAAAACGTACGCGGGCCGAATCTGGCTGGCCTGATAGTGTACAGGAGAGGGACTGGAGGGGGCTGCTCACATTGGGCCTTGAGGCCGAATCTGGAGCTGGGCCAGGGGCACTGGGATGAGGCAGCCCACGCAACAAGACGACGCGTCCACGGTGCGGCGAGTGGGCGGTCAACGCGGGCTTGACCTGATGGTTGGCACTGGTCTCGCTCGATGCAGAGGAAGCAGACAGGGGGACTTGGCGCTGGCGTCTCCCAGCGATGGCCGGCAGCGAGCGGAGCTTGGCAAGGCGGCGACCGAGGCGGCGAACTGGAGGAGGTGCTCGGGCGGCTCGGCGGCTTGGCGAGGGGAGAGGTCAACGCGGGCGTGCGGGCACGCTCGATCCCGAACTGCTGCTCGAAGCAGGGGAAGCAGAGGTCACGGCAAGCAAACTTGGCGGCAGCAGCAGGTCCAGGAGGGGTCGTCGGGGCTTGGCCGCGGGGCTCTGGTGACGTGGGAGGGACTTGAAGCGCAGGGGCGGCGAGCACGAGCAGACCCGACGGGTGGTGCTACTCGGAGGTCACCGGACAGAGCAGGTCAATGGCAGTGGCGACATGGGCACGGGGCGGCGGACTTGGACGGCAGGAGGAAGATCCGGGCGCGCGGAGCATGGATCCATCCGTCCCCGCATGAAACGACGACCGAGCTTGATGCAGCGGCCATGGTGGTCTCCTGTGAGCGAAAACAGAGAGAGGGATGGGGAGATCATGAGAAAGAGAGGTAGAGAAGCAGGAGGGGAAAAAGAGCGGGGCTGTCGGGGCACTCATCTCCGGCGATGTTCCGGTCGCCGGTGTCGACCGGCCGACGAGGCGGGGTCAAGGGTGATGGAGAGCTACGGGAGGAGCTCGGG
The DNA here is from genome assembly GCF_018294505.1 of Triticum aestivum. Classification (NCBI taxonomy): domain Eukaryota; kingdom Viridiplantae; phylum Streptophyta; class Magnoliopsida; order Poales; family Poaceae; genus Triticum; species Triticum aestivum. Next base: position 287,423,076 of record NC_057814.1, on the reverse strand, counting down.
CAGAGGCAGGTGCTCGAGGAGGGATCGAGCAGGAGGAGCTCGGGGCCTCGGTTGCGGGATTGGGTGGATCGAGGGAAGGAGGTGGTTGGCCCGATCGAGAAATCGAGGGAGAGAGGGTGGATCTGGAGGGATCCCGAGGTGGGAGATGCTGGCGGGGGCGGGATGGGATTGATGGGACAAGCCCCCTAAAGATTAGGGTTGGTCTAGTTATATAGGTAGGGGATTAGGGTAGGGGTTAATCCGGTCCGTCCGATTATAATCGGGCGGTCGAGAATAAGTAGGCTAGAGCGTCCAACAAAGAAAACGGTGATGTTTTATAGATGTTAGGGGATGATCCGGACCCATCGGTAACAACAACCCGGGTCGGGTTCGGGACAAATTTCGGACGCGCGCAAGGGGTTTTGTGCACTGTACAGAGAGACTCCGGTTTAGGCAAGAGGGCAAACGAATAACAAGGTTTGACTCGGAACGGTCAACGAAAGCAAGGGGGGACACGGCAACTACGAGCGGATGCAAGTTTTAAAAACAATGACGGCAACGAAGTGCCGATGCAATGCGGATGATGCCATGATGAAATGCAACAAACAAATAAATACACACAATGACAACGAAAAACATGGAAGGCGTCTGAAGCGTCGGTCTTGGGGCGTTACAAAATACGAAGGAAAAATTTCCATGTGATGCTCAACTCAAAATCCTACACCTACCAATCCCTTCGAGTGAAGCCATTGGAAATCTCATACAGTTCAGTCAATTTCTTCAGTGATAGAGATGAAGTTCTTCTGGTCACTGAGGAATTTGTTCTGGCTGAGGAGTTAGGAATTCGCTAGTGCGAATTGCCTACGCAGTGAGGAACATGATAGCCCTGAGGAATTTGAGCCTCAAATATCCGACCATTGCTGTGCTACGCGCCAGCTGTCCCAAAATATCTACCCACCTAACGGTCATATCATTTAAGGGCATTTATGTCTTATCATGTCGGGCTGCTCCCTAGGCTATAAATAGCCGCCCCCTACAACCACTAGTTGGTTGGCTGCTCCGAGATAAACTGACACTTGTCAATTGAGAGCATCCCATCCTCTAAGGACTTTGAGCGAAAATCATCAAGTGAGGAAACCCAAACACCTACAAACCCAAAGTGATTGAGCATCACTGAAGAGATTGATCCTGCGTGGATCCGACTCTTGTTACCTTTGAAGATTGTGCATCTTCCAGACGGTTAGGCGTCATGGTCTAGAGCATCCAAGAGGAAATTGTGGATCGCTGAGTGACCGAGTTTGTGAAGGTTTGGAAGTCACCTGAAGACTTACCACGAGTGATTAGGCGAGGTCTGTGTGGCATTAGCTCAAGGAGAATACGGTGAGGACTGTGTGTCCTCCGGTTTAAATACCTAGCTGCTCCAACCAGACGTACAACTGTCACAGCAGTTGGAACTGGTCTATCAAATCATTGTCTTCACCAAGCCCACTCGTTCTATTTCCTCAAGACTTTCTCAATTTCCTCATTATAGTTGTTGTGTGCTTGTTCATATCTGTTTGAAGACTTTGACTAAAGACTTTCTCAATTTCCTCAGTTCAATTTCTTCAGTCTGTTTGTCTTCATCCAGTTTTATCTTGTGTTTACGCTTTATGTACTCTGTGCGTGTCTTCATTTCATCATGATGACCATGCTTGTGTTCTGTTATGTTTACATCTGAGTACTTATTCTGCTGCAAGTAGTTCTTTGCTTAGGAATTTCCTCACCCTAAAATTCCTCAGTGAAGAATTCATAAAAATCACCTATTCACCCCCCTCTAGTCGACATAACGCGCTTTCAATCAAGGATGCTTTATTGTGTCTAGGTTAACTCGTATACTACTAAACTATAGAGATATTCACCAAAATAGTTTCCATAGCGAAACTTATGATGACAAAAAAGAGGAATATCTTCTCTTTACCTTATGCATCGGATAGGGCAAGCATGTTCTCTATGTATCACCAGGATTGCACTACACATACTACAAAACGCATCACACGTGTTGCGTACAAGATAGTTTTCCAGGATGCCTTTTACATAACAAATTTGGCATACTCGCCTTGGTCATACAGGCATTGGTTTGAAACCGAAACTATCAGCAATTCCATTGGTTTATGACTATTATGATGCTAAATTCTAACAGTATTTGTATTTTATGTGCACTACACGTGATGCAGGGAAGCTAATTTTAAGGCTCGTGCACCTTAAAGTCTTCGCTGAACCACTCAGACTCCTTGAATGCATCAAGTCGAGGTAAGTGGCTCTTCCCAACCGTTGACTAGACTATTTAGGTATTCCATGGTTTTTAAAACACACATTTACACGATGGTCTCAAGTGTGTCTTTATCCACACGAAAACCATTGATTGATTATCCTGACCATCAATTTCAAGCAAATCGAATGGACAACGTCATAGAATTCTCCTTCGTGCCTTATTATGGCCCTAGGATTGAAGTTTGCACTCTGTCCTATATGTCTAGACTCAAATTAGTTTGGTAGAATCCTTTATCCAATGAGTTAAGCTGATTCCATGATCTTTACCTCAGAATTGCAACTTACCAACTTTACGTTGGAGTCATGCAGTTTTACACGTTCATGAACAAACTACATAATGTTATTCCCCTCTATCTTTGATACGTGGAAATCTACCAAGTATTTCCCATTTGTCGTAATTCGGTTGCATACCGGTATCACCACCCCAACATACATCATTGGCCCCTCAACATACATTTGGGATCTATGTGAGGAATAACAATAGTTCTGTCAATACCTCAAGCATACATGGGAAGTTATTTATGGCTAGTGTGTTGATTCAATGAGGAACATTTCTAGGCATTAGGGGAGATTTCAAGTACCATAAAGAATGCTAGGAAATTAGTGGAATTCTCAACACATTTCTGCCTCAAGTCCACGTACTCAAAGATCTGAACCATGCATTTAGAAGATTTACAACACATTGCAAATAACCTGCCAGATTCATTTACTGAAAATAGAGTGTCACAATCCTGCAAAAAATATGCCTGAAAGAGTGGAGGTACTGACAAAAACCACTCAAGTACCCGTTCACATCAATAGGGGGAGAAGTATGGCAATAGTACATCAGGATTCGACTTCTCGCAAGCAAGGATATCGAGACCTCTGAATCAGTAAATGCAAGTCAACTTCACGCTGGCAGACACCTAATGGGTAGTATACACCCAGTGGACGGGCAACCTCCACCAACCCATGTCATAGTGCACACAATGACCGGGACATCGAAATACCCGACTCAACTGCATTGGAAATCATGAACAGTCACCATGGGTAACGATATTTCCATCAACTCTATATTGATAGATTCTAGAGAAACATATAACCAGAAGTCTACAATTATCGACATACATTTCTCAACTATATTGAAAAAACCTTTCACATGATTTAGGTCCAAAGACCATGGCCATGGCAAAGTGTGAACAACACTCAGACTGAACTCGAGCAAAGGGTATAATCTAGGTAGAAATAATCTTGCTCAATAAAGGGAAAGGTATTCACATGAGAAATACCTACACCAGTAGAATTGAGAACAACGAGGTGGTGAAACATAGAGCAAGTATTGTAGCACAAGGGTTCACGCAGATACCCAACTATGCTCCAGAGGTGGAATCTCTTTCCGATAACTTATATCATTGGCAGTACAAAATCATCTATCTATGCAGTTGATAGATGTAGTGATTACATATCCATGTCAATCACTAGATTTAGACATAGATGGTTCCCAATGGAATCTCACTTCTGAATCGAAATGCAAAACGCAACACACACTGTGTAAAAATCCAATAAGTCACCATATGAGTTATTGTTGTCGGTACATTTTGGTACAACTGACATAGTGAGTTTCTTATACACAAGGATTACTCCTACAATGATGATTACCCATGCATGTCTGTCATACACAAGGGTTACTCCTGCAATGACAAAGCACATGATCATCTTAATGATGGATTTTGAGATGAAGGATTGGGTAAAACCTCAATCACCTTCACTCATACATTATGGTACGCTATGTTGTCTATATCCAAAATATATTGGAGAAATTCATTGTGGACAAATCTTATGCATCCATAACTCGCATGGCTTCATTCTCTAGACATAGAGAAAGATCCATTAAAACCATGAGTTGATGAGAATGCGATATTGGGACATAAAGTTTCATATCCTAGTGCCATTGGACCCACCACACATAATTGGTTGGGGCTCAATAATATCTTTGATTTCTCCAAGGCATCAAATAGCTTGTCCTAGTTTTCAGTTCAAAAATTTGGACACCAATATCATTGGATAAATCAATTAGATAGATCATACACAAGCTTTGTGTTCCTCCTAGGTGTGGTAGCCATACCATGAAAGTCTTCGAAACATACCTTAGTGGCCACATCCACCAACCATTTTCTCAAAGATAATGTTGCTTGTGTTGTCTGGATGCAAACAGGGTACATAGTAAGCAATATCTTTATATTGTTCATCTTGCAAGTCAAATCATGTGACAACCATGAAGTCTCTACCGGCTTCAACATTCTAGAAACATGTTCATGTAATTGGTATTTGATGGCTTCAAGATATGCAAGTATCAGGGGGAGTATCTTCCTGAATTACTCCTAAATTACTCCTATTCAAAGCACCATATTATACTCTTTTTCCCTTTATGAGCTTACTTTTACAAGTTCTCATCAAGGTTTTTAATGAGGTAATATCAACATGAGATCATATGTCATACTTTCTGTTTTCCCCACCAAGGTTTTTATGAAAGTATACACGGCATATTTATTGTCCTCTGAACACTATGGATTTTCCCATATTGAGTTAAAGAGACAATTATCATGATATGTCATATCTTTTTCTCCTTATATTTTTTCCATTGGGTTTTAAAGGAGTTTTCAATGACATATGAGATTGCACTCTTTTCCCTTATGAGCTTTCCCTCGAAGTTTCTCATAAAAAGGCTTTAACGAGGTGACATATGCAATACTTTCTATTTTTTCCACCAGTTTTTTAAAGGAAAGTATACAAAGCATATTTATTGTTCTCCAAACTCATCAATGAGTTTTGTCCTTTATCAAAGGTTTTCTCATATGAGTTATCAAGAAGACAATAATCATTATATGTTGCACTTTTTCTCCTTATTCTTTTTTCAGCAACATATCTACTCTATTCTCCTCATTTTTTTCCACAAGGTTTTTGGGGGAGACTCCCAAGATTATACGGAAGATTTCTCAAGATGGAAGATCTATGTACAAGAAGTTTTCAATGATGAAACATTCAAGGAGCGGTGTTGTACAAGGGGGAGTGTTAGGAATTAATTAGTAGATTAGTTAGCACATGTTAATTAATGAATGGTCATTAGCAAAGGGGTGTGTCCAACCCTGAATAGTCATGTCTCTTCTCTCGCTCTATTGACAACAGGCACCTGTTCGGCGGGATGCCTCCGAATAGGAACCTCTTCTTCCCACCTCTTCCAGATGTGTATATACTTGAGAATCAATAGAAATCCGGACTAATCGTCAATTCACTGTCAATCTCCCTTTACTTTCCTTTTACTCTAACATAATTGATTGGATATCCCGCATAAGGAATTGAAGGAAGACGCGACATTTTATTCTAGTGAATCCCCAACGAAAAATGCACACTATTTCCTCTTTTCTATCAAATCGGTCATAACTGTTAGTATAGACGAGAGACAACAATCCAGAGAGATGTGAAGTGAATCATTCGTTCTCTTTGATGATGGGATTACACATATATATAGCCTCTGAAGGGTGCGTCCGAAGGGACACGAGGCAACCGTCTCGGTTAGGAAAAGTAGGGATTAATAGGATTAATTAAATCCTAACACTCCCCTAATCCATGCTTGTTAGTGTATCATCATCTTGAAAAGCTTCTCCAAAAACCCTGTGGGAAAAATATGAGGAGATAGGTGTTTGATATGTTGCTAAAACTCCTTCAAACCCAGTGGGAAAATAAGGAGAAAATGATGCAACATATAATGGTTATTGTCTCTTTTAACTCAATACGAGAAAACTCAAAGAGTTTAGAGGACAATAAATATGTCACATATACTTTCCTAAAAAACCAGGTGGGAAAAACAGAAAATATGACATATGGTCTTGTGTTGATATTACCTCATTAAAAACCTTTATGAGAACCTATAAAGTAAATGCATGAAGGGAAAAAGAGTATAATATGATGCTTTTAACAAGAACAATTCAGGAAGATACTCCCCCTGATTCTTGTGTATTCTGAAGTCGTCATATACCAATTCCATGAACACATTTCTGGAACATAGAAGTTGGTAGAGACCTGGTTAACAAATCAGCCGCATGATTTGACTTGCAAGATATGCAATATAGTGATATTGCTTATTATGTAACCTGTTTGCATCCGGGCAACACAAGAAACATTATCATTGAGATAATGGTTGGTGGATGTAGCCATGAGGTATGTTTCCAAGACTCTTCATGATAGGGCTACCACACCTAGTAGGAACACTAAGCTTGACTACAATCTGACATAGTGGGGATTTGATCGATGTATCCAATTATATCAGTGTTCACATTTCTATGAACCTGGAAAACCAGGACAAGATGTTTGATGCCTTGGAGATATCGAAAGATATTCTTGAGTACCAATCAATTGTGTTTGGTGGACCCAATGGCATTATGGAATGTTGAGTCCCAATATCTCATTTCCATCATGTCTTGGTCTAAATAGATCTTTCTCTACGTCTAGAGAATGAACTACCATGAGAGTTATGGATGGATAAGATTTGTCCACAATGAATTTCTCCAATATATTATGGATATAGACAACATAGTATACCATGATGTATGAATGAAGGTGCTCATTTTGTAGTAACGAGTGGTATTTTGGTTTACACAAATCCTTCATTTTAAACTCCATCATTTAGATGATTACATGTGCCGTCATTGCAGACACACAAACATGGATAATCATCTTTGTAGGAGTAATCCTTGTGTATAAGGATCTCGCTACGTCAGTTGTATCATATGTACCGACAACAATAAGTCGTATGGTGACTTAGTTATTTTACACAATGTATGTTACATTTTGTATTTCGATTCAGAATTGAGATTCCATCGGAAATCAATATATATGTCTGAATCTAGTGATCCACAACATGGATATGTAATCACTACATCTATCAACTGCATAGATAGATGATTTTGTGTTGCCAATGATATAAGTTATCAGAAAGAGATTCCACCTCCAGAGAATAGTTGGGTATCTGCGTGAACCCTTGTGCTACAATACTTGCTCTATGTTTCACCACCTCGTTGTTCTCAATTCTGTTTCCAGAAGAAAGCTGGTGTAGGTATTGCTTATGAATACCTTCCCATTATTGAGCAAGATTATTTCTACCTAGATTATACCCTTTGCTTGAGTTCAGTCCGAGTGTTATTCACACTTTGCCATGGCCATGGTCTTTGGATCTGAATCATTTGAAAGGTTTTCGCAATCTAGTTGAGAAATATATGTCAACAATTGTAGACTTCCGGTTATATGTTTCTCCAGAATCTATATATCAATATAGAGTTGATGGAAATATCGTTACCCATGGTGACTGCTCGCGATTTCCCAATGCGGCTGAGTCGGGTATTCTGATGTGGTCATTGTGTGCACTATGACCTGGGTTGGTGGAGGTTTCCCGTCCACTGGGTATACTACCCATTAGGTGTCTGTCAATGTGAAGTTGACCTACATTTGCTGATTCAGAGGCCTTGATATCCTTGCTTGCAAGAAGCTGAATCCTGATGTACTATTGGCATACTTCTTCCCATGTTGTTTTGAATGAGCAGTTGAGTGGTTTTAGTTGGTACCTCCACTCTTTCCAACATATTTTTCAAGATTGTAGGATTGTATGACACATTTATAGTCAATAAATGAATGTGGTGGGTTATTTTCAATGAGTTGCAAATCTTCTGAACGCATGGTTCAGATCTTTGAGTACATGGAGTTGAGGCAGAAATGTGTTGAACATTCCACTTATTTCCTGGCATTCTTCCTACAGAGTCCTTCTCCAACAGCCGTCGCTTTCGTACCGAGCGACCCCCCTACATCCTGCTAGTTGCAGTCACAAGTGCTTGATAACCCACAAGTATAGGGGATCGCAACAGTTTTCGAGGGTAGAGTATTCAACCCAAATTTATTGATTCGACACAAGGGGAGCCAAAGAATATTCTCAAGTATTAGCAGCTGAGTTGTCAATTTGACCACACCTGAAAGACTTAATATCTGTAGCAAAGTATTTAGTAGCAAAGTAGTATGTAAGTAATGGTAACGGTGGCAGCAGTATTGTAGAAATCGTAACAGTGGCAACGGAAAAGTAACGGAGCAAAGATCAATATGAAACGAGCTCGTAGGCAATGGATCAATGATGGATAATTATGTCGGATGGCATTCATCATGCAACGGTTATAACATAGGGTGACACAGAACTAGCTCCAATTCATCAATATAATGTAGGCATGTATTCCAAATGTAGGCATACGTGCTTATGGAAAAGAACTTGCATGACATCTTTTGTCCTACCCTCCCGTGGCAGCGGGGTCCTATTGGAAACTAAGGGATATTAAGGCCTCCTTTTAATAGAGTACCGGACCAAAGCATTAGCACTTAATGAATACATGAACTCCTCAAACTCCGGTCATCACCGGGAAGTGTCCCGACTATTGTCACTCCGGGGTTGCCGGATCATAACACGTAGTAGGTGACTATAACTTGAGAGATAGGATCAAGAACACAAATATATTCATGAAAACATAATAGGTTCAGATCTAAAATCATGGCACTCGGACCCTAGTGACAAGCATTAAGCATAGCAAAGTCATAGCAACATCAATATTAGAACATAGTGGATACTAGGGATCAAACCCTAACAAAAAAACTAACTTGATTACATGGTAAATCTCATCCAATCCATCACGGTCCAGCAAGCCTATGATGAGATTACTCACGCACGGCGGTGAGCATCATGAAATTGGTGATGGAGGATGGTTGATGATGACGATGGCGACGGATTCCCCTCTCCGGAGCCCAAAACGGACTCTAGATCTGCCCTCCCGAGGAAGAATAGGTCTTGGCGGCGGCTCCGTATTGTAAAATGCGATGAATCCTTCTCTCTGATTTTTTTCTCCCCGAACGTGAATATATGGAGTTGGAGTTGAGGTCAGTGGAGGTCCAGGGGACCCACAAGGACGGAGGGCGCGACCCGCGGGGGGTGGGCGCGCCCCCCACCCTTGTGGCCAGGGTGTGGGCCCCCTTCGGTTGATTCTTTCGCCAATATTTTTTATTAATTCCAAAAATGCTCTCCGTGAATTTTCAGGTCATTCTGAGAACTTTTATTTCTGCACAAAAATAACACCTTGGCAATTCTGCTGAAAATAGCGTCAGTCCGGGTTAGTTCCATTCAAATCATGCAAGTTAGAGTCCAAAACAAGGGCAAAAGAGTTTGGAAAAGTAGATACGATGGAGATGTATGAACTCCCCCAAGCTTAACCCATTGCTTGTCCTCAAGAAATTCAGTTGACAAACTAAAAGTGATAAAGAAAAACTTTTACAAACTCTGTTTGCTCTTGTTGTTGCAAATATGTAAAGCTAGCATTCAAGTTTTCAGCAAAGATTATGCACTAACCATATTCACAGTAACATTTAGTTCTCACATTTACTCATATCAATGGCATAATCAACTAGCGAGCAATAATAATAAATCTCGGATGACAACACTTTTTCAAAACAATCATGATATAATATAACAAGATGGTATCTCGCTAGCCCTTTCTGAGAACTCACAACATAAATGCAGAGCACCCCTGAAGATCAAGGGCTGACTAGACATTGTAATTCATGGTAAAAGAGGTCCAGTCACAGTCATACTCAATATAAGTTAATAACAATACATACAAATGATAGTGGTGCTCTCTAACTGGTGCCTTTTATAATAGGATGATGACTCGGCAATAAAAGTAAATAGATAGGCCCTTCGCAGAGGGAAGCAGGGATTTGCAGAGGTGCCAGAGCTCGAGTTTTGAAATAGAGATAAATAATATTTTGAGAGGCATGCTTTCATTGTCAACATAACAACTAAGAGATCTCGGTATCTTCCATGCTACATACATATAGGCGGTTCCCAAACAGAATGGTGAAGTTTATACTCCCCCACCACCAGCAAGCACACTCCACGGCTGGTCCAAAACAACGGGTACCGTCCAACTAACAACAGTCCTGGGGTAGTTTTGTTTGCAATTATTTTGATTTGAATTGAGCATGGGACTGGGCATCCCGGTTACCAGCCATTTTCTCGTAAATGATGAGCAGAGTCCACTCATCGTGAGAATCACCCACCTAGCATGGAAGATATGGACAGCCCTAGTTGGTACATGAGCGATTCGAGCATACAAAACAGATTATCATTTGAAGGTTTAGAGTTCGGCAAATGCAAATTTACTTGGAATGGCAGGTAAATACCGCATATAGGAAGGTATGGTGGACTCACATGGGACAACTTTGGGGTTTATGGAAGTGGATGCACAAGCAGTATTCCCGCTTAGTACAAGTGAAGGCTAGAAAGAGACTGGGAAGCAACCAAAGAGACCGACAACAGTCATAAACATGCATTGAGATTAACCAACATTGAATGCAAGCATGTGTAGGATATAGATCACCATGAACGTAAATATTGTGGAGGCTATGTTGATTTCGTTTCAACTACATGCGTGAACATGTGCCAAGTCAAGCCACTCGAATCATTCAAAGGACGATACCATCCTATCATAATACATCACAATCATTTTAATTTTCATGTTGGCACGCAAGGTAAACCATTATAAACTCCTAGCTAATTAAGCATGGCATGAGTAACTATAATCTCTAATTGTCATTGCAAACATGTTTTATTCATAATAGGCTGAATCAGGAACGACGAACTAATCATATTTACAAAAACAAGATAGGTCGAGTTCATACCAGCTTTTCCTCAGCTCAATCATTTCATCATATATCGTCATTATTGCCTTTCACTTGCACGATCGAACGGTGTGTATAATAATAATAGTGCACGTGCATTGGACTAAGCTGGAATCTGCAAATATTTATTCAAAGGGGAAGATAAGGTAATATGGGCTCTTTGTTAGATCAACAATAATGCATATGAGAGCCACTCAACATTGTCATCGTGGTCTTCTCCTCCCGACCCCCAAAGAAAATAAAAGAATCTCCCAAAGAACAAAAACTAATTGGACCATTGAAGGAGTCACATACCGAAGAATAATCTCCCAAAGCAGTTTTGTGAATGGAGCTTTGAGCAAGGAGATCGAAAATGGCAGCAAAATGAGCAAGAACACGAGTTTGAGCTATGGAGTGATTTTTTCTGGAGGAAGGAGTGGATAGGTGCTGGAATAAGTGGAGGGGGCACGTGGGGCCCACAAGGACAGGGGCGCCTAGGGGGTAGGGCGCGCCCTCCACCCTTGTGGCCAGCTGGTGAGGCCCCCTGGTGTGTGTTTAGTGCCAGAAATTCTAAAATATTATAGAAAAATCATACTGAATTTTTAGGGCATTTGGAGAACGTTTATTTTCGGGACATTTTTTATTGCATGGATAATTCAGAAAACAGACAGAAAATACTATTTTACTTTATTTATTCTAAATAACAGAAAGTAAAAGATGGGTACAAAGAGTTGTGCTTTCTAAATTCATCCATCTCATGCTCATCAAAAGGAATCCATTAACAAGGTTGATCAAGTCTTATTAACAAACCTCTTCCGAATGACATGAAACCGGAGAACTTTCGAATAACACTAGGTTACCTCAACAGTGATACGCATTTCCCCAACAATAAGAATATCATATTTCTTTTTGACAGTAGGAAGAGGAAATTCAGAACCTCCGATAGTAATAGTTGAAATTTTTCCAATAGAATTGATACTATGAACTTGAGGTTGTTTCTTTGGAAAGTGTAGTGTATGCTCATTACCATTAACATGAAAAGTGACATTGCCTTTGTTGCAATCAATAACAGCCCCTTCAGTATTCAAAAAGGGTCTACTAAGGATGATCGACATACTGTCGTCCTCGGGAGTATCAAGAATAACAAAGTATGTTAAGATAGTAACGTTTGCAACCACAACAGGCACATCCTCACAAATACCGATGGATATAGCAGTTGATTTATCAGCCATTTGCAAAGAGATTTCAGTAGGTGTCAACTTATTCAATTCAAGTCTACGATACAAAGAGAAAGGCATAACACTAACACCGGCTCCAAGATCACATAAAGCAGTTCTAACATAGTTTCTTTTAATGGAGCATGGTATAGTTGGTACTCCTGGGTCTCCAAGTTTCTTTGGTATTCCACCATTAAAAGTATAATTAGAAAGCATGGTGGAAATTTCAGCTTTCGGTATCTTTCTTTTATTAGTAACAATATCTTTCATATACTTAGCATAAGGAGGCATTTTAAGCATATCAGTCAAATACATACGCAAAAAGATAGGCCTAATCATTTCAGCAAAGCGCTCAAAATCCTCTTCATCCTTTTTCTTGGATGGCTTAGGAGGAAAGGGCATGGGCTTCTGAACCCATGGTTCTCTTTCTTTACCATGTTTTCTAGCAACGAAGTCTCTCTTATCATAACGTTGATTCTTTGATTGTGGGTTATCAAGATCAACAACAGGTTCAATCTCTACATCATTATCATTACTAGGTTGAGCATCAACATGAACATCATTATAAAAATTATCACTAGGTTCATGTTCATCACCAGATTGTGTCTCAGCATCAGAAATAGAAATATCATCGGGATTCTCAGGTGTATCTAAAGCAGGTTCACTAGCATGCAAAGTCCTATCAGTTTTCTTTTTCTTTTTGTTAGAAGGAATAGGTGCATTAGTATTAGTTCTCTGTCTTGCTCAACTCTCTTAGGATGGCCCTCAGGATACAAAGGCTCCTGGGTCGTTTTACCACCTCTGGTCATAACCCTAACAGCATTATCATTGTTCTTACTATTCAACTCATTAAGCAAATCATCATGTGCCTTAAGTACTTGTTCTACTTGAGTTGTAACCATGGAAGCATGTTTACTAATAAGCTTAAGATCATTAACGGTTCTATTCATATAATCACCCAACTGGTCAAGCATGTAAGCATTACGTTTCAATTGTCTACTAACATAAGAATTGAAGTTTTCTTGTTCAACAATAAAATTATTGAGTAGCAGACTTATTATGAGGAATATCACCTTCATCAAATCTATGGAGAGAGTTTACCTCTACTACCTGTGTCGGGTTATCAAGACCTTGTATTTCCGCAATAGGCGGTAAATTCTTAACATCTTCAGCTTTAATACCTTTTTCTTTCATAGATTTCTTTGCCTCTTGCATATCTTCAGGACTGAGAAATAGAATACCCCTTTTCTTCGGAGTTGGCTTAGGAGATGGTTTAGGAATTGTCCAATCATTATCACTCAATATATTATTCAATAGCAATTCAGCTTGCTCAACTGTTCTTTCCCTGAAAACACAACCAGCACAACTATCTAGGTGGTCTCTCGAAGCATTGGTTAGTCCATTATAAAAGATATCAAGTATTTCATTTTTGTTGAGAGGATGATCAGGCAAAGCATTAAGTAATTGGAGAAGCCTCCCCCAAGCTTGTGGGAGACTCTCTTCTTCAATTTGCACAAAGTTAAATATTTCCTTTAAAGCGGCTTGCTTCTTATGAGCGGGGAAATATTTTGCAGAGAAGTAGTAAATCATATCCTGGGGACTACGCACACAACCAGGAGCAAGGGAATTAAACCATAATTTAGCAGCACCCTTTAATGAGAAGGGAAACAATTTGAGAATATAGTAATAGCGAATTTTTTCCTCATGAGCAAATAGGGTGGCTATATCATTCAATTTAGTAAGATGTGCCACAACTGTTTCAGTTTCGTAACCATAGAAAGGATCAGATTCAACCAAAGTAATTAAATCAGGATCGACAGAGAATTCATAATCCTTATCAGTAACAAAAATAGGTGAAGTAGCAAAATTGGGATCATATTTCATTCTAGCATTCAAGGTTTTTTCTTTCAGCTTAGCTAACAATTTCTTAAGATCCTCTCTATTATTGCAAGCAAAGAAGTCTCTAGCAGTTTCTTCATCCATAACATAACCCTCGGGTACAACAGGCAATTCATATCTAGGGGGAGAATCATAATCTTCAGTTTCAAAAATATCATCAGTTTCAGTAATTTCATTCTCTCTAACCCTAGCAAGTTGTTCATCAAGAAATTCACCTAGTGGCACAGTATTATCAAGCAGAGAAGTAGTTTCATCATAAGCATCATGCATTGCATAGCAGAAATGGCATCATCAATAACATGCGACATATCGGAATCAATAGCAGGTGTAGGTGTCGCAAGTTTACTTAAAACAGAAGGAGAACCAAGTGCAGAGCTAGATGGCAGTTCCTTACCTCCCCTCGTAGTTGAGGGATAGATCTTGGTTTTGTTGTGTCTTTCAGATTCCTCATAGTGATCAACAGATATAAATCCAAAGTGACTCAAAGAATAGAGCTATGCTCCCCGGCAACGGCGCCTGAAAAAGGTCTTGATAACCCACAAGTATAGGGGATCGCAATAGTTTTCAAGGGTAGAGTATTCAACCCAAATTTATTGATTCAACACAAGGGGAGCCAAAGAATATTCTCAAGTATTGGCAGCTGAGTTATCAATTCAACCACACCTGAAAGACTTAATATATGCAGCAAATTATTTAGTAGCAAAGTAGTATGGAAGTAATGGTAACGGTGGCAAAAGTAACAGTAGCAGTACTGTAGCAATCGTAACAGTGGCAACGGAAAAGTAACGGAGCAAAGATCAATATGAAACGAAATCGTAGGCAATGGATCAATGATGGATAATTATGTCAGATGGCATTCATCATGCAACGGTTATAACATAGGGTGACACATAACTAGCTCCAATTCATCAATATAATGTAGGCATGTATTCCGAATGTAGTCATACGTGCTTATGGAAAAGAACTTGCATGACATCTTTTGTCCTACCCTCCCGTGGCAGCGGGGTCCTATTGGAAACTAAGGGATATTAAGGCCTCCTTTTAATAGAGTACCGGACCAAAGCATTAGCACTTAGTGAATACATGAACTCCTCAAACTACGGTCATCACCGGGAAGGGTCCCGACTATTGTCACTCCGGGGTTGCCGGATCATAACACATAGTAGGTGAATATTGACTTGCAAGATAGGATCAAGAATACAAATATATTCATCAAAACATCACGGTCCAGCAAAACGAACTCGATTACATGGTAAATCTCATCCAATCCATCACGGTCCAGCAAGCCTACGATGGGATTACTCACGCACGGCGGTGAGCATCATGAAATTGGTGATGGATGATGGTCGATGATGATGATAGCGACATTCCCCTCTCCAGAGCCCAAAACGGACTCTAGATCTGCCCTCCCGAGGAAGAACAGGGCTTGGTGGTGGCTCTGTATCGTAAAACGCGATGAATCCTTCTCTCTGATTTTTTTCTCCCCAAACATGGATATATGGAGTTGGAGTTGAGGTTGGTGGAGGTCCAGGGGGCCCACAAGGAAGGAGGGCACGCCCCAGGGGGTGGGCGTGCCCCCCACCCTTGTGGCCAGGGTATGAGCCCCCTTCGGTTGATTCTTTCGCCATTTTTTTATTAATTCCAAAAATGATCTCCGTGAATTTTCAAGTCATTCCGAGAACTTTTATTTCTGCACAAAAATAACACCATGGCAATTCTGCTGAAAATAGCGTCGGTCCGGGTTATTCCATTCAAATCATGCAAGTTAGAGTCCAAAACAAGGGCAAAAGAGTTTGAAAAGTAGATACGATGGAGACGTATCAGTGCTCTGAGCGCTCATGGCTCCAGCGCTGGGTCAGGCACGCCGTGGCTCTTCAGGTCGCGGCTGTGCAAGTGAGGACACTCGAGCCCGACGAGCCCGCCCTTGATCTCTTCAATTGTCTCTGCGAGGATTCCACGGATGGATCCGAGTGTGAGAGCATTGAGTCCATGATAGAAGTTCTGATGGTCGGCATGGAGCAGCATGGTCCTCCAGGGTACGCGCTGACGATGGCCTCGAGGGTGCGTCGCGCGGGCACACCAACGACGACCTCGGTGCTGACCACTCGGCTCGCCAACCACTCACTCGAGAGTAGAGAAACGAACATCGGCGGAGGAACGAACAGGCTCTATGCACCCCCATCATGGGAATGACTCATGAGGCGCTGGCAGCGGTTGTTTCCGGGTGATCAGTCTCAGAATTATCGAGTGCTCAAGACGCCACTTCAGAACTTGGCGGCGGCAACCAAAATCGCTAATTCCATCCAGCCCTCGGGCTCCATGGCTGGAGAAGGGATTCATCATATTTGGTCCCTCCTGAAGACGGCTCCGTACTTGAAATCTCCCCCTAATGCCCGGAAATATTCCTCATGAATCATCATACTGGCCTTGAATAACTCCCCATGCGAGGGGCTCGAGGTGTTGACAGAAATATAGTTATTCCTCCCATAGATCCCAACTATATGTTGAGGGGCCAATGATGTATGCTGGGTGGTGATATCGGTATGCAACCGAATTACCGCAGATAGGAAATACTTGGTAGATACCCACATATCAAAGATAGAGGGGAATAATATTATGCAGTTCTGTCATGAGCGTGTAAAACTGCATGACTCCACCGTAAAGTTGGTAAGTTGCAATTCCAAAGTAAAGATAATTCAATGAGCTTAACTCTTTGGATAGGATTCTACCAAACCATTTTGAGTCTAGACATTAGGACAAATTGCTAAACTTCAATCCAAGGGCCATAGAGAAGGCACTCAAGGAGAATTCTACAATGTTATCCATTTGATTTGCTTGAAATCGATGTCAGGATAATGAGCCAATGGTGTCATGTGAATAAAGCACACACTTAAGACCATCATGTAGATATGCCTTTTAGAACTATGGAATACCTGAATACTCTAGTCAATGGATGGGAAGAGCCACTTACCTCAACTTGATGCATTCAAGGAGTCTGAGTGGTTCAGCGTAGACTTTAAGGTGTGTGAGCCTTAAAATTAGCTTCCATGTGTCACTTGTAGTGCACATAAAATCCAAATGTTGTTAGAATTTAGCATCATAATAATCATAAACTATTGGAATTGTTGATAGTTTCGGTTTCAACCCAATGTCTCGATGACCAAGGCGAGTATGCCAAGTTTGTCATGTACAAGACAGTCTGGAAAACTATCTTGTACCGTCGTACGCAACATGTGCTACGTTTTGTGTTGTATGTGTAGTATACATTGGTACATCGACGTGCTATACAAACGGTTTTTAACCCCTTTCCGCGACGGCATTTGGAATCGTCGCCAAGTGAGTGTGGGCGATAGGGGGGTCCTTCCCACACGATCCAGAAATCGTCGGGGATAGGCCCTCCTGGGACCCAGGCTGGGGCCGTGTGCGATCGGGCGAGGCATCGAAACCCAATCATTTTCGTAGGTATGTACATCCCACACGGTGAATCCCAGAAAATCACTTCTGTAGGTATGTACATCCCACACGGTGAATCCCAGAAAATCACTTCTGTAGGTATGTACATCCCACACGGTGAATCCCAGAAAATCATTTCCGTAGGTATGTACATCCCACACGGTGAATCCCAGAAAATCATTTCCGTAGGTATGTACATCCCACACGGTGAATCCTAGAAAAACATTTCCGTAGGTATGTATATCACACATAGTTCTTTGTGTGGAAACGTTTGTGCAAGGTGGCCTAACGCAAACAGTTCGCTGCCGGAAGCCGTGTGTGATTGTTAGTTGATCAAACACGCCTACTTTCTAGAAACCGTGCGGGTTATTTGAGTTCATCGCCCATGGTGCTGTCTGAGTAACCGTCTGCAATAGAAAACCCAATAAGCAGTGTAATTAACCTATTATTGATAATCCATGTACTAATCAAACTGATATTTCTTATAAAACACGCCAGATATTTCATATCCGTATAAAAGCAACCAGGATTTCATAATCGAATTACATCAGATAGCTTCGGCACTCGGTTACGCCATTACACAACAGCACCAAGTTTCACATGCAGCATCAAAAACCTTTGGAAAGTAGAATCATACACGGTAAATAGATAGATGAATCTCATCTGGGAAACTGCAGAAGCGGAAGGCAAATATTGAGCCTTCAGTGATGTTGAATGTCCTTGCAACTTTCGGCCAGTGGCTATGGATAATTACCCGCCCAACCTTCATCCTCTTTAGCAAGACTTCAATATTGTACTGTGGGTGTTGAATGAATACCTTCCTCGCCTCTTGACCATGCAGGTGGTTTGAGAGGTAATCATCGGTGAACTGCTTTGAAAAGTACTGAAAACAAAGCTATGCATAAATCGCTGTTGTAAATTTTGAAATGGCGCAAGGGGTAAAAACAACGTAAAAGAGTTGGTACCATCCTATAGTTGACTGATGTCTTCTTCTTGTGCAAACAAAGATCTTGCTGTTATTTGTCGCAAGTTTCTTCATCCTAACAATCTTTCTGAGTTTCTTGACTTGACTGATATTCATGGACATCTCATTTCCCCATATGCAAAATGGGACGAACAGTGGGTCTAAGCCTTTGACAGCAGGACATACATGTGCAAGACCAAATTGTAAGAAACCTAAATATTAGAATGATTCCTACAACTGCACAATAATGTGCTATTAGCCAAAGAAACCTGCTTGAACAAACCTCGATGGTAAACCGCAGTGTGTCCCATTGTTTCCCTACAACACACATAAGGAAGATCTTGATCAGGTTAACTGAGAGTTGCCATACTATTAGTAGAATATGTATTGAGTACAGCCAAATTAGATTGGTGTCACATGCATAACAATACAAAATTGTACCCACAGCAAATGAAAATCAAATTGCAGAACTAAACCAAACAGTTAAATGGACAGCATACCAAATGAACCAAAATAGTTAACTGAGCACGACATTGCAGAATAGAAACATGTACTAGAAGATAAGACAGTTAACAAAACAAAGAATGCTTGAGAACAGTACTACAAAATGTAGCAATTGTTGGACCAAAGTGTTAACTGAACATTACATTTCAGAGGACCAAACTGTTAACTGAACATCAGATTGCATATTAACATTACAGAGGACAAATCACTAGAAGGCACTGGTGGTGGCCTCGAGAAAACAACACGAACTATATTTTAAAGTAGACAACCGCGTGGCGGTGTCGACGGTGGCCTCGAAGACGAGGTGCTCCTCCAAGATCTGGCGGTCGACACGCATGACAGCCATTGCGACCTCGTGCGCGTGTGCGGCCGCATGCTAATGAGCTCCACGTTATACTGCATGCAAAATGGCTGTGAGCGACGCTTAATTGGAGGAGGGGGGCAGTGATTTCGGTGAAAGGTGTCGCGCCGTCGGGGCATGTGGGACGGGAAAGGAGGAGGATGGTGTGGGTGGGGTGTGGATTACCTGACCATATCGACGAGGCCGCGCAGCAAGAAGAAGGGTCGCCGGCGAGGAGGCGGCGCTGCAAGAAGAAGGGTCACCGGCAAGGAGGCGGCGCTGCAAGAAGAAGGGTAGCCGGCGAGGAGGCGGCGCTGCAAGAAGAAGGGTCGCCGGCGAGGAGGCTGGGCTGCCAGTAAGCAGCAGTGAAGGTTTGAACTTGGAAAGCAAGGAGGAACAGTGGAAATGTGGCTTTTGGTAGGAGGGAGGGGGCGGGGAGATAAATATTTCCGCGGTGGCAAAAAAATCGCTCGGTGCCGCGAGAAACTGGTGTGCAAGTGTGGTTCAAGCGGGGGCGATGAACTGTAGACGACGAAGCTTCCTGCGTAAGCCAGACAAGACGGTGCGCCAAGATATTTTATATCGCATCCCACACGATTCTTTCTAGTAAACTGTTTGTGGTATACCTGATTTTTTTCATTATGTTTTGAAAGACAAAATGGTGTTACGGAGGGAAAGGATGGTGTTTGAATTGCTAGAACATTTACGTACAGTGAACATGCAACTAGTACATGAGTGTCGTGTTTAAATTTGGAATTATTCCGGGTTCGTTTGGCATTTTTATGCATTAATTGAATTCATGGGCATTTAATGTGCATAATTCAAATTTGAACTACAAGCACATGCTCCAATGCACCAAAGTTTGTTGAAAAATCACATGTGTGTCTTTGGGTGAATTTATAGGTCCCATGCAAGAAATGGGAATGAAATTTAAACATCTGGGCATCGTGGCTCGGCCGGAATGATTGAGAAACTTGGTTTTTAATTCCTGTAAATCCAAAACACGGCTGAAAATCATGAAACTTGGCATGGTGTCATGACATGGCACCAACATGTTGCAGTAAATTTTTTGGCCGAATTGGGACAAGCTTTGGTGTAAGCTTCTTGCAAACCGGAGCTTCCCTCAAGAAGGATCTTGGTTCCGAGAGGGAACGTGTCACCTCCGTGTCTGAAACGACATACGTACACTGCCTTCTCCCACCTGGCAGATTAGACCAAATAGAAGTATCGTGCTAAATTTTGGAATTATTCTGGGTTCGTTTGGCCTTTTTTATACATTAATTGAGTTTCACGGCATTTAATGTGCATAATTCAAATTTGAACTACAAGCACATGCTCCAGTGCACCAAAGTTGGTTGAAAAATCACATGTGTGTCTTCGGGTGAATTTATAGGTCCCATGCAAGAAATGGGAATGAAATTCAAACATCTGGGCGTCATGGCTCGGCCGGAAAGATTGAGAAACTTGGTTTTTTAATTCCTGTAAATCCAAAACACGCCTGAAAATCATGAAACTTGGCATGGTGTCATGACATGGCACCAACATGCTGCGGTAAATTTTTGGCCGAATTGGAACAAGCTTTGGTGTAAGCTTCTTGCAAACCAAAGCTTTCCCTCAAGAAGGCTCGTGGTTCCGAGAGGGAACATGTCACCTCCGTGTGTGAAACGAGATATGTATACTGCATTCTCCCGCCTTATTTTTTTTACACAGGCTAGACCAAATAGAAGTTCGTGCTAAATTTTGGAATTATTCCGGGTTCGTTTGGCCTTTTTTATACATTAATTGAGTTTTTGCGCATTTAATGTGCATAATTAAAATTTGAACTACAAGCACATGCTCCAGTGCACCAAAAGTTGGTTGAAAAATCACATGTGTGTCCTTGGGTGAATTTATAGGTCCCATGCAAGAAATGGGAATGAAATTCAAACATCTAGGCGTCGTGGCTCGGCCGGAAAGATTGAGAAACTTGGTTTTTTAATTCCTGTAAATCCAAAACACGCCTGAAAATCATGAAACTTGGCATGGTGTCATGACATGGCACCAACATGCTGCGGTAATTTTTTTTGGCCGAATTGGGACAAGTTTTGGTGTAAGCTTCTTGCAAACCGGAGCTTCCCTCAAGAAGGCTCATGATTCCGAGAGGGAACGTGTCACCTCCGTGTGCGAAACGACATATGTACACTGCCTTCTCCCGCCTTAATTTTTTTACACAGGCAGATTAGACCAAATAGAAGTATCATGCTAAATTTTGGAATTATTCCGGGTTCGTTTGGCCTTTTTATACATTAATTGAGTTTCTACGCATTTAATGTGCATAATTCAAATTTGAACTACCAAGCACAGGCTCCAGTGCACCAAAGTTGTTTGAAAAATCACATGTGTGTCCTTGGGTGAATTTCTACGTCCCATGCAAGAGATGGGAATGAAATTCAAACATCTAGGCGTCGTGGCTCGGACGGAAAGATTGAGAAACTTGGTTTTTTTAATTCCTGTAAATCCAAAACACGCCTGAAAATCATGAAACTTGGCATGGTGTCATGACATGGCACCAACATGCTGCAGTAATTTTTTTGGCCGAATTGGGACAAGCTTCGGTGTAAGCTTCTTGCAAACCGGAGCTTCCCTTAAGAAGGCTTGTGGTTCTGAGAGGGAACATGTCACCTCCGTGTGCGAAACGACATACGTACACTGCCTTCTCCCGCCTTAATTTTTTCACAGAGGCATATTAGACCAAATAGAAGTATCGTGCTAAATTTTGGAATTATTCCGGGTTCGTTTGGCCTTTTTATACATTAATTGAGTTTCTGCGCATTTAATGTGCATAATTCAAATTTGAACTACAAGCACAGGCTCCAGTGCACCAAAGTTGTTTGAAAAATCACATGTGTGTCCTTGGGTGAATTTCTAGGTCCTATGCAAGAGATGGGAATGAAATTCAAACATCTGGGCGTCGTAGCTTGGCCGGAAAGATTGAGAAACTTGGTTTTTTAATTCCTGTAAATCCAAAACATGCCTGAAAATCATGAAACTTGGCATGGTGTCATGACATGGCACCAGCATGATGTGGTAATTTTTCTGTCCGATTTGCGAAGGCGCACACATTAACAATCAACAAAGTCATTTTGGAACAAGTGCTATCACGTTACAAATCGGAAACACAAGTATTATTGAAACTGTGGGCGTTCTACTTACCAATTGCGTGAGGCCATGCGTCCTCTTTTTTTATTGGCTAGGAGGTGCCGTGTGGGGTAGCTATTTGAGTACGGGAGGCGTGCGATCAGGCCCATGCGCATGCTCATCGGGAGGAGAGCCCTTTGACCGCTACCCGCCGCGCACCTCCCTCCCTACGTCTCCATTAATGGCGCCCGAGCACCTATTCTACGGCGTGGCTATATGTCTCACTGGACTGAGATTTAAGAGAGAAAAATGAAAATCCAAAAAAAAAGTTTTGCACGGATCTTGATGTAAGATCCGACGGACCTATATAGCATTGACTGCGACTTATAGCAAGCATGATGAATATAAGGACGATGACAGCGGATAATAATTGTCTTACATATTTAGGAACATAATTTAAAAAAAGTCACATGTGGCAACGCCCGAAATACACAAGGGCAAAAGAAGAAGGAAGATAACGATCTGGCTCGCTGATCTCTACTTTCTTGATGCGTTGCTGCAAGCCGCAGGAACTAGTCTCCGCGGCGAGCGGCGATGAGCTCTTTCTTGTCCTCAAGATGCTGCTTGAGAGCATCCATGGATTCCTCCACCAGCCTTCTGCGCTCGATGCGCAGCATGGCATTCTCGTCCATAAGTTTCACGACGATGACGCCGGTCCTCTTCAACAAGGTAGTGGTCTGCTCCTGCTGCTCCGCACTTCCGACGATCTTCACCCTCAGCAGCTCGCGCTCGGCCCGGAGCTTCGCATTGCTCTCATTTAGTTGCCAGATGGCGCCGGTAGACTGTTCCAACGAGGCTTTTAGGTCATCCTGCAACCTCGCCCAGCTGGAGATCTGATCCATCTGCCTAAGGACGAGGGCCTGCATGCGCCTGTAAGAGTCATCGCCTACCCGCGAGACATTTTCCCAGGCCGCCGCGGCGCGGGAGGACATCTCTGCTGCATTCGCGGTGCGGCGGGACATCTCTTCTGCTTCCGCGGCGCGGCCGGACCAGTCTGCTGCATCGACGGCGCGGCGGGACCTCCGTGCTGCTTCGGTGGCGCGGTGGGACCTCTCTGCTACTATGGCCGCGTGGCGGGACATGTTGGCTGCTTTCGCGGTGAGGCGGGACATCTCTCGTGCTTCTGCTTCCAGGCTCGCCTCTCCCTGGTGGCAATCTCTTGACCCAGAACTCACGCTGGCCATGGCAGACGCAAGGGAACGATGATGAATGACTTGTTTGTTTTTATGGATGAGGAGTTGAGGAGGAATGTGCAGTCATCTTGGAGTAGTAGTATTTATAACCGAGTAGTAATACGCTCTTAAGTGGGAAACCGTTTAGGTTTTGATCGATGTGAACAGGTTTGTAATTTGGAATGTGATGGGACGCTGCCTTCCTGTTCTTCTAAAGAAAATTGTGACGGGACGCATGCTCAAAATTTACTGACGGTTATAAGTGCGGCACTATTCCCGGAAGGTGTAACGTGGGCACGTACGCCTTCTCGGCCGCGTACGTGGCGTTTGCACCATAGGGTGCACCGCAATAGGCAATGTTAGCACACATCTTGTTCCAACAACCGTGCGCGCTCGTCATTACCATCGTGCACGCTTCTTTTAATTAGAATATGTGTGCCCGTCTAGCGCACACACGTTGATCTATCTAACTGTTTCAGTTTGTTGTGGCTAATCGCAAACAGTTCATCCATGTGAAGTGTATGCCATCAATCGCAGACACTTTGATCTGGCTGACCCGTTTCTGTCATGTTGCCTAATCGCAAACAGTTAATCCTTCTGAAGCGTATGCCCTCAATCACACACACCTTGATCTGGATGACCGTTTCTTTTGTGTTGCCTAATCACAAACAGTTCATCCGAGTGAACTGTATGTTGTATATCGCACACGCCTTCATCAGGCTGCCCGTTTCTTTTGTTCCGCCTCATCGCAAACAATTCATTGGACTGAACCGTATGCCCTGGATCGCACATAGTTTCGTCGAAGGGTCTCTGATTGTAGTGTCGTGTTAGCAGCATCCTGCGGTAGTGATAATCCAGATGATACACAGAGAATGTGCTTGCCATATCCGTTGCATATGATAAAGAGAAGTTATTTCTCTTTGTTGTCATCATAAGTTTCGCTATGGAAACTATTTTGACGAATACCTCCATAGTTTAGTAGGGTATGAGTTAAACCTGGGAAGCAATAAAGCATCCCAACATTACTCGAGTACCCACAGAGATAGTAAATATGACTCGAGTTGATCCAACAAATACCTCATCGCGTCTAGCGATTTTAAAATATCTCATTTCTCTCAATGAGAGTGGAAACATTGGACTTCCCTGAGTATAGAGTTTGTGGTGCATATGTCCACATGGCACATATCATTTTTCATCGGATTAACTCCCGTAGAAATCTATATATAGACATGAAGATTCCCAATATCAAAATCACTGTCGGATATATAGAATACATACAAATGTATTTGTACCAAAGTGCTCATACAATATATTGTGATATACAATATATGATGACAACAATACTTATGTTGTTGTTACAACATCATAAATGGACATTAATTATATTGACCACTCAGGAGATTGAAAGACTATTCATAGACTCCAAACATATCGGTTGAGGCATATTCAACCATCACATTCTCCGTGCCCATAGGGTCCCGTCACAAGTGGGGATGTCGGATTGAAGGTTGAAGTAAGATTCAAACCTTTGCCCTTGAGGTTCATTGTATCCCAGAAATTGCTGATACAGAATAACCAGATGTTGAGATCTGAATCTAATGTCTTATGATATATAAGACACTATTTTTCTGTTAGCGGTGTGATCCTGACTAGAGGTGAATCCAGGATTGCACACATTATCCAACGAGGCACAAGAGCGATCAAGATGTCCATGGCCCAGATAGGGCAGTTGTGGCCATTGAGGGCGAATGCCTCAAACTCTATAGCCATATGTTACCTCTATGGGTAAACCAGAGATAATTAATATACAACCAGTAAATTAAAGACCATCGTGGTTGATGTTGTAATGAACTTAGCAAAATCAATGGGTATTTCAAGAAGTTGGCTTGAAACCATTAGTGTGAATCCCAAATTGCTAAGTATGACACCATGAAGATAATATCCAAAATAGATTAGATCTGCAGTATAGGGAGTATAATCTGATTTGATGAAATCAGTAGATGCTCACTCCTGATGCCTTATGTCATGACTTAGTAAAATATGTGGGAGAGCACTTTGTAAAGCAATTATAATGTCGAAACGACAAAATATAGGCTTTATCAATAGTCATCAATAATCTGCGTACGCAGTACATCCATATGACCACCTTGTGATCTCAAGCATCAATTTGAAGAAATCACCTTGAATTTTGCATCCGTATTTGCAAGAAATTAAAAATCTCAATTGCAAATAGACGTATTAATCTCGACATATGGGAATATGGAAATAGATACATCATGTCATGAAATATTCCGGAATACCTTGTACTCAATAGAGAAACAGTACTGGAGAGGTACTGAATTTATCTTTGCAAGAGAAAATTCTCAATTGCAAATAATAGATGTAATTAATCTCAACATGTAAGAAACATGAAGATATATTACATCAACATATTATATGGAATACATAGTACTCAACATATTTACAGTACTGAAATTTAAGTACTGTAATTAACAGTGTCTAAAACAGAGTTTTGTTTTTGAAATTGTCTAAAACAGAGTTAAACTACTGTTAATAGAACAAAATGCGAAATTAATCAAGAAAAATGTAGGATTAATTTGGCAAAATCATCCAGGATTTAAAATGGACCGAAAACACATGGGCCTTCTGGCCCATACGGCCTTACAGGCGGCCCAGCCGCCCACCACCTGGAGTGGATAAGGCAGGCGGAGGAGACGGTTTCGTCCCCCGACCCCTGCTGCCGGCGACCGTCTCGTCGGCGAGGAGCGGGAAAAACCGGCGCGCCGTCATCTACGCTGCGGGGAGCCACGCGGAGGGCGCCGCCGCTCCGCTTGCCTCGGGCGCCGCCTGCGCGGATGCGAGCCAAGGGCCGCGTCGTCGCCTCGGTCTTTCATACCGCGTCACGGTTGTGGGCCGTCCTTGCGGGCGCCGAGGCCGAAGGACGCCGCTGTGTGCGCGCCCGAAGGAGCCGCACCAGACTGCGTCGCCTTGCCTTGCTTTGCTTACGCGCATGGAGCAAGTCACCGACGCCGGAGGGACGAGCCGCCGCGGCGCGCACGCTTCAGGCGTCGCCGGCCGGAAGCCGCGACAATTCCCTCGGGAGGCGAGGCCATGGACGAAGTCGCTCCGCGTCAGATGCGGTGGCCGCGTCGTGCGCCAGGGGGCTTCACCGCGGAGGACGGTCCAGGAGCCGCGGCCTCGGGTGCCTCCGCGCGTCTCCGTGCGGGCATCGACCGCGTCGCGGAGCGTCTGTGAAACAGGTGGTTCCGGTGTCCCGGTCTAGCACGGGGCCAAGGCCAGAGGAAGCTGATGCCATCGCGATGCGACTCGATGTGCGGCAGCGCCCTCGCCGAGGAGTGCGTCGCCAAAAACGCTCTGCCGGGCCGCGCCAGAGCCGGAGTACGGCGCGCACGCGCTGGACGCCTGGCTGCACGCTGGAGGGTGTTGCCTCGCTCGCGCTGTGGCATGCGAGGATGCAGGCCGCTACCAGCCTAAACCGAGCGCCGTCGGCTGTTGTGGTCTGGCGAAGAGCCGACGTCGTCTAGGACGATCCCAGGTAAGAGCCGAAGTGAACGATTCCATGTCGGAAAAACTAACGCCCACACGTGCACATCACCCACGCGCCTCCATCACCACTCATTTTGCCACGTATGAACAGATGACATCAGCAGAAATCTTTTTGGTTTTCGGCTTAAAAATCTTTTATCTCCTAATTAAAAAATTGAATTAAAAATCCGTTTTCACCATTAAATCCGTCTCGATGAGATCTTCAAAACTAGACCACATGTTGATATGTTTCGACGAAAATTTTTTTTGCCCAAAAGTTGCCATGATGTTTACACTGTAGTTGCCATAGTGCTTAAACTAAAGTTGCCATGTGGCAATTTTAGTTTGTAGAGCATGGCAATTTTAGTTTTTTAATGATGGCAATTCCAGTACTTTGACTATGAAAATATTTTTTTTATGAATCTTGGCAATTTTAAGTGCATGTATCATGACAATTTTAGTTTATGGTGCATGGCAAGTCTAATTTCTTAATTCTCCGTTTTATAATATGTCAAAATTTACTTTTAAATGTAGAAGAAAATAGTTGAAACATATCATGGCAACTTCAGTGTAAATATCATGGCAATTCGTGTGCAATAGACATGGCAACTTTTAACCCAAAAAAATTCGAAATATATTGATACGAGATCTAGTTTGAAAGATCTCGTCGCGAGGGATTTAATGGTGAAAACGGATCTTCAATCAGATTTTTCATTTAAGAGATAAAACATTTTATAAACTGAAAATCCAAAAAGATTCCCACATGCATACATGCAGTGACATGGCGTAATCTGTGTGTTATAAGTCGTGTGGGCGGTTTTGGCTCCCACCACACGTGTGGGCGTTAGCGTTGTCCTTCCATGTAGCATTTGCTGTGTGCGGGAAAGAAATCGGAAAGGAAGCACCTTGTTTCTTGTCGATCTTTGATTTCGTTCCTAATCCTTCCCTCGTTCTTGGTATTCTAAAGGCTAACGGCTCCATGGGAGGATAGAATGGGTCCAGGCTGCAAGTGGGACTGAACTTGGACATCCCACCACAACCCACTTAGAAGCAAACTCCGCATTTTGCCGAACTGTAAACTGTGTTTGCAGGTTGCACGGGGGCGCTTATGCAAGTTAAAAAAAGCGGCGGCAGAATAGAAACCGTAAACAAACCCATAATATTTAAAAAAAGTTGTTTCGTGCGAGAAATTTAATCAGCAGCTCGCCGGAGCTCGCTCGCATAGATGGTTCTTCTTCGCATAAGTTCGTACACTCCACATACATACATATTAAAGGTCAGAAATGCTAGACAGGGCCTACGCTACCGCACCACTACAACAAAATTGAGCTCACCGGAGCTCCTGCGGTAGCTGCCCACCGGCGGCGATCAGTCGGAGTTGGAGGAGTCGGAGTCGAGGTCGATGTAGATCTTCGCCTGCTCCGCCTTCATCACGCGCATGTCAGCCTCCTTCGATGCGTGCACCTGCGATGCCGTGACGCCCGTCTCGAAGAAGAGCCGCTCGTACTCGAGCTCGCGCCGGATGCGCTCTTCCATCTCCTCCTGCTCCCTCGCCGACCGCTCAAGGAGCTCCTCCTGCCCCGGGGGAGGTAGTCCTCGGGCCCGATGACGCCTCGGCACGGCGGCGCATCGGGCACGGCCTCCTCCGGCTCCCTCTTCACCGGAACGAGCCGCGAGCTCGATGCGCCCGCGGATGAGCACCCCGCGGACCAGTGGCCGGATGAGCTCCCCACGGACCAGTTGCCGGATGAGCTCCCCACGGACCAGTTGCCGGATGAGCTCCCCACGGACCAGTTGCCGGAGGAGGCGTGGCGGCGACGGGCGAGCTCGAGATCGAAATCCTCGAGCTCGCGGCGGTTGAAGGCCGGCGGCGGCCGGGTACCGCGGTTGAGCCACCGACGTGCCCCCAGCTTGCGCGCGCCATCGGATCTGGCGCGGCGGCGACGCTCCGCCTCATCCCCCAAGTCGTCCATGGCGGTCGAAGGCTCCCCGGCGGCGACAAATCGAGCGGCGCGGTGGGGAATTGGGGGCAAACGCGGCTGCGGGGGGATAGAGTTTCGACCCGCATCTGCCCCGCAAACCCGCAGTTATACTGGCTCGAGGGTAGCGTTTGCGGGCTGCGGCAAAAATATTTACAGGCCGGACACTGATGCGGGCCCTGGTCTGGCCAGAATAATGGGCCGAGCCCGTATAATCGCCGGAATTATGCGGATTCGCGCCGGATGCAGGGTTTGCTAGAGTTGCTCTTATTCCCACCAAGGTTTGGTGGGTGATAACTAACAACCCAATAAATATTAGGTGAATTATCTGGGCATAAGTGGGATCCCACTAAACAAACATACAAATGATGGCTCCTCTTCACTGAATCACACTTCGCACATAGCCCAAGCAGGCAGAGGACTGGACGAGATCAAGCAACATGTTCCGTGCGATGCAGGTCATCCTCAGGTACGATGCATCAAATCGATCTAGCTAGGCTCTGCGTACTGAGTAATGTTTGTGCTAATGGATCAATCACTGGCTCTACATGCTAATATTGATGTCTCTGTGTTGCAGGGGGGGAGTCGTCGTGCTGCGCCGCGGTGGTGGCTGGCCTCATCGGCCAATGCGGCTACTCCACTGCCTTGAGCTCCCAGAGGTTGGCCAGGAAGGTGGCCGTGATCACCGGCGCCGCTAGCGGCATCGGCAAGGCGACAATGGCGGAGTTTGTCAGGAACGGCGCCAAGGTCGTCCTCGCAGACGTCCAGGACGATCTGGGCCGCGCCCGGACGGCTGAGCTCTGCGCCGACTCCGCGTCGTACATCCGCTGCGACGTCAACGACGAGGCGCAGGTCGCCGCGGTGATCGACCTTGACGTGGCCTGCCACGGCAAGCTGGACATCATGCTCAACAACACCGGCATCATGGGCTCGTTGGCGCGGCCCGAGCTGGGCGCGCTCGACCTTGCGGATTTCGACGCCATCAACAACCGGGCATCATGGCCGGGGTCAAGCACGTGGCCTGCGCCATGGCGCCGCGCCGCTCGGGCAGTATCATCTGCACGGCCAGCATCGCCGCACAGCAACGAGCCATGCCCTACGTTGCCAGTGGTTTGTCTTTTTTCTGGAGAAGACAGTGTACACGAGGATACGTTGGTGGCGAGGTGGGTTTACAGTGGGCTAAACGGGATAGTCCACTTAATTATTTTGTTGTCCCACGGGTGCCCACCAAGGTGATTAAGTGGGATGGGCTGTGGCAGTCCCACTTATGCCCACCCCCACCTGCAGCGTGAGAACGGGATGTCTGGAAGATGGAATTGAAGATCTTCTGAGTTGATGGCGCTCTTCTTTGGATTTCTTTTCTGTCAAGAGTGTTACAGCCACGGCGGCCTGGCCGGCGGCGTCGGAGTCCGCTGCGATCCAGGGCCATTGAGTTCGTGGAATAGCCCTCGCCTCTGTGCGTGTGTAACCGCCGTCTCGGCATGGCCCTTTTCTTTCGTTGTACGCTGATAGAATCGCTCCGCCGGGAGCGTGTTGATAATGTGGTACTCTCTCCGTCTAGGTGTATAAGTCATCTTACAAAAACCAAATAATCTTAAAACACTTAGCCAAGATACATTAACTCTCTCATCGTTTCTTGTTTCATGACATATCAATCAATAAGAGATGTGGATTGTGCATGCTTTCAATGAGTTGAGACTTTCAAACATGACATGCAGTGGTTAATTTGCATGCTATTAACTAGCAAAAAAATATTAAGTTCTCTCGTTTTCCCCTCCGCCTTGACCGCGATGCACAACCTAAGATGACTTAGAGTATGGTTAACAATACAGCCAACAATCGGCTATAAGGAGTTGCCATGTTATATGTAGCCAACCTTGTAGCCGGCATGTACAATAATACGTTTTATATGTGCACTACTTTATTAGTAGTTGGCCCACCTTACAACCTCACAAAGCATCTTGGGTCTCATGCTAGAGCCGGCTACTAACCAAGAGCCCGCTTTTTTTCTCTCTCATCTTCTCTCTCCTCCAACAAAGCAAAGATATAATATTCTAGTCCTTATAGCCTGCTTATGTCACATTATTGTACTTGCTCTTATACACCTAGACGGAGGAAGTAGTATAGACGAGAGACAACAATCTAGAGAGATGTGAACTGAAGGGTGTGTCCGAAGGGACACGAGGCAACCGGTTAGGAAAAATAGGGATTAATAGGATTAATTAAATCCTAACAATAACCATTACCTACATTCCACAAAATAGTACTCCCTACGTTCCTTTATGTAAGGTATATTATTTTCGGCACGGTAATCAAGGCACATAATTATAGAGGTGTTAGGACAAAATTACCCTTAAAAAATTTGTTGGTTAGTGGTAAGTAAATCAATGAGTCCAAGAAAGTAAGATATGCATACAATTGAGAGAGAGATAGTTTCTTTCTTTTGATACAACGAGAGATACAGTCAATCAAATGAGAAGAGATAATTTCCTCTTTATGCAGGGATAAAAAAGGAACTACAAGAATTTAGAAGAAATGCATTTTATATTGTGGAATTTTATCAAAAAACAATACATCTTATATAGAAGAACGGAGGGAATACACCACTAGGAGCTAATGTACACGCTCTAAGTACAACCAGGTGGAATTGCTACGGTTTAAAGGATGAAAAATTATATTTTTGAGGATTATACAGTTTGAGGATATGCTATGTAGGCCTTGATCCCTCAAAACCGAAAATTTCCCCTTAAATATAACATTTGGGGAACCTGCGTGAGATGTCCTTGTACTTTGTGTTCTTTCTTTTTTGAACTGCTGTACTTTGTGTTCTAACCTCAAGGCATAGTTTCAAAAACCGAACTGGTGGGGCTGTCGTTTCAGGTTTTTACTCGTCAGACCGTTGATTCATCGGTTATTTGCGACCAAAAAACAAATATTTAAGGTGATTATTAAAAAAATCGACACATATAATATTGTATGTTTTTTTAGGGGCATATAATATTGTATGTAAACCATTAATAAATCACGAAATGTTAGCCTAGTTTGTTATTGGGCCTTTACCATGCCTTGCCTCAAGGTTGCCTCAAGGCTAGGTGTTTGATTCCTTGTTGATGCACCTTTTTTAAAACATATTTTTGGTTTTTTACTAAGAGACCTGTACATATTAAAATTAACTTGGCAAGGCGCCAGTTTCCTGTTTTTCTGGTCGTACCGACAGTTTAGCCCAGTTTTTAAAACTATATATGCCTCGAGGTAGATTATGCCCACATGCACGTCAGGCCAAAAGAAGGAACAGTAAAATAATCTGTTCTCGGGATATGGGATGGACCATCAGGGCAAGAGAGGAACAACATATGCCAACATGTTCATTTAAGACTTCTAGAAAATTTGCATGCTCTCAAAACTACACACCTACGAAGCCATTGAATAATACAAATATAGAGAATGACGATGTAAAATTCTAGATGGTGACCCTGCAAAGTGTTTACATCAAGTATAAAGAAAGCAAAAGGCAACTACAAGGCGATTGATAATTTCTAAAACCAGACTCTGAACAGAGCAGTCACAAACGAGCTTGATCTGCATCCTCCAAAATTCTCCAAGGTGCTGAAAAAACAGGACAGCAACAAAATTGCATGAATGCAACTGCGTGATTAAAGGAAAATGATCCATATCTTCTTCTTGATTAGAAATGCTTGCATGAAGTTCCTATTTCTTTTTAGGAGAGATACCACATCCCATATATCTCAAGTCATAGGGTAACAAGATAAGGTAGTTCACTTACATTTCTGAGTATTACATTTGGATTGCATCTTCACCACCACTCAGTACAACAGAGCTAATTTTCACTTGCTCTTAACCATTCAACAAAATTGTCTAAAATTAAAGGCCAAGCTTGGTCTGCATCGTAATTGTCAAGTGATGGGAAGTTTATCTGAATGAAATGTGATTCGGCGTTAGTAGTGTGAGAAGGAAATGTTATTAAGTACTGTACACAAAAAGGAAGCAAAAGGGTAAAAAAGATGCTGGGACATGGGGGTGACGTTTAAATCATGACCTCATTGCAGAACCGAAGAAATCCCATCCATTGATCCATGTTTATAACCTTGTACTCATTTTGATGCTGAAACCCAAACTCATACAAATAAGCACATCAACCAAAATACGAGTCCCTTAGATGAATGGGACCAATAAACTAAAATATCGAATCAACCGTTACCTTGAGGTAATTAATAAGTTTTTCAACCTGCGGGCGGAACTGCAAGCTCAACACTAGATTCAATAACTCACAAGCAACAGGTATTTCTATACACTTCTTCTTGTCCTCTGAGCAAGCACAAGTGCACAACCAAGTCATAAGTATTTATCAAAGAAAAACTGTGTCATAAGAATAGCAAGTGTGACTACCTGTTAGGCAATAACGGAATGCATATGGATAGAAATCCTGGAAATTAGAGGACCTCGTAACCTGGTTTGTAAAGAACACGTTATGAGCAAGCCGGTTACAATACAATTAAAAGTATCATCGTTTAATGGTAGCTCATTGTTCCATTCCCATGACAAGCCTTCCGTACTCAAATTCTGTTTAACATAACTAGTAGGGCCCATCATAGGTAATTTCCACCCTCAGAAAAGTATAAACCTTTCAAATATATTTAATATACTAGTTACTAAATATTTGTGGAATAGAACACTAACTTCTTGGACCAGTTCAGGAAAGGCTTTCTTCAGTTTACTGATGCTATCAGCTCGCAGAGCTTTCATCCCAGTTCTCCATTCATCCTATCAACAGAGTACTACCAGTCAAAACTCAGAAAGCAGTGCGATATATCATACCAATAAACATTTTGAACAGTTTAAAAAATATAATGCATACCAGAGTAAAATAACCTTGCTTTTCACAGCCCATTTTCCTGATACAAGATAGATGTCCATTAGATATTTCAGTAAATGATATCACCACTAAAGAATTTTAGAGAACAGTGACATACCATGCTAACATCAGAATCCGAACATCTGTATGTGGAACTTCAAGATGAGAGCAGAGTGTTTCGATGCCTTCTGGGCTGTTCAGGCAGGTTAAAAAAATCATTCGAATAATGTCGAGCAACAGCATTGGAGCAAACAATGGGGCAATATGGTGGTGGTCGTGGGAGGGGGGGAGGGGTAACACAATAAAACCCTAATGTCGCTACCAAAGATGAAATTATAGCATTAAAAAATCATTAACATCTAGCTGCATCAAAATGGTATGTATCAACTACCAATACACATTTACGTGAATGGACGGTATACATAGACAACTATTACATCACAATTTACAATGATTCATATAAAACAGCTCGTATTTTTACCATGTGCGATAATTCCCTAATTGGAAGGTATACATAGAATTTCTAAATGGAAGGATGACTACCATGAGTATACAGCAAAAATAATGACAGGCAAGTGTTTGAGAAAAACTGAGAAAAAACTTACTCAATCATGCTGGATGAGCCATCAGCATATGTATAGAAAAGTTGGTCAATCCGCTCTATTTCCTTTGAAACCGCTTTAGTGGGAACTGGAGATAATAATGAAAATGTTATTACAAATAGATCTAAGGAACATGTGGTTCCCTATCAATATACAGTATCTTGATTTTGCATACCACATACCATATGATAGAATTTAGCTTGCAAGCAAAAAGTATGCATTTGGTATTTCTAATGTGCAAACAAAACTTGTGCATGTGGAAGAAGCAGAAGTAAGGAGAAGACCAACACATAGCTTGACATAAACCAAATGACTGAATAACACGCACATGCACATTCTTACACCCAGATGGATAAGTGTATAGGGTTCAACAAGTAATTCAGAAAGAAAAGGAATCAATGCATCTCACCACGTTGTGCTTTCCTGCTGGTCAGGTTTGTACTGACTCCTTTTCTTTTTCTGTTTTGTTTTTCATTTACTTGTTCCTCACCTAAATATAATCGTTTGCTTAGTACTCATTCAGATATACATACCCTCAAAAGAGAATATGATAGCTCCTACACCAACCCATTTGGAAAAGAAGTAATGCGACAACGAATTTAAAGAGAAGGTAAGAATCAAGAGTTCAAGACACAAACATTTTAATAACCTAAAAAAGAAAGCCTATTAGGACAAAGTTTGAGCCAATGGGCAGCTATTCTAGAGTTGCTTATGAAACTTCTATGTATACACACGCAATTTCAAGATAAGCTTCTTAATCTGTCTTTTACATTTACTGGGGTAAAATTCAGCATTACAAATTACAAAATGGCACTAAAACCCAATGGGAGCAGCAAACTAACCACCAAATGAGTAAGTTAAAGTAATCGCTTGAGATATGGAGCAAGACAGCATGTAGTGATTAATCATTCCAATAAGGGAGTACATACGGAGCAAAATGAGTGAATCTACACTCTTGACATATGTCTATATACATCCATATGTAGTTTTATTGAAATCTGTAAAAAGACTTATATTTAGGAACAGAGGGAGTATATCATAGAAACAATTACAAAATGAATGGGTGTAACTAATTTTGCTGATTATATAGCTTAAAAGTGATTGAAGGTACTGTATTCTAGTGCATCCATTCACATTTAATTATTTATGTGTCATATTGGTATAACAGATCATAATTCTCTAGTGCCTTCTAATTCAGTTGCAATTAGAACAAACCACTGCTGCTGTGCCCATCTCTTTTCATTTTGTTTGATATCATAGTTATTGGTACAGGATTTTTTCAGTGCGTATCGTAATTGCATGTAAAACATTGATATGTCATACAAACCTAATAAACTTTAAAACAATTATTTTAATTAAAATAAAGTACTACAAAGCACAAAAAGCAGAGTTACTACCAGATAGTAAAGTCAATGAGATTCAGTGATGAAACTGTTTAACAGGCACCATAATTTTAGGCTGCACACTACTAACCTGATTTCTGTAGTCACAGAAAAAAGGTAAAGATTTACCGCACAAGGTACATGGCGAATTTATGTTATTAGTGGTGTAAAATTGATGCAAAGACAACAAATCGCCACGGAGATTGCAGAGCTGAACCAGAAACCCGGAACACGGTGTTAACAGGTAGCTGCTCTTTAGATTTTACTTACAAAGCGTTTCGGCATGGGTAGGCACACAATTAATAAACCTATGAA
The DNA here is from genome assembly GCF_018294505.1 of Triticum aestivum. Lineage (NCBI taxonomy): Eukaryota > Viridiplantae > Streptophyta > Magnoliopsida > Poales > Poaceae > Triticum > Triticum aestivum. The sequence goes on along the minus strand of NC_057814.1, from coordinate 287,386,643 downwards.
TTGCCATCTGCTTACATTACGAATGTAAATCTGCTAGCGAATCCACACCCAATTCTGCACCAGGCGATCCAAACCGAGGATTCAGCTCCTTCTCTTTACCACCATGACAGATTCCCAAACCCTGAATCTACCCCGACCCTTCCCATCCCATAACAAGCGATCCGAACCCCACATACCGGCAATCAACGAGTCGTACCTCGTACGCTCCCGCACCGGACAACTCAAGATTGGATCTTCCCGAGACAAGGCACCACACGGAATCTCGCAAGACAACGAACGGACCGGGGACCTGCCGAGGCCACCAGCAAGGCCTCGCACGCAGCCTAATCACGAAACAAGGAAGACAACCAGGGGGGTGGGGGTGGGGTAGGGGTTGAGGGGAGGAGCATTACCGGCCGCGGCGGACGACGACGACGACTTCTTGGAGGAGCGCCTCATGGTGGCCCGTCCTCTCGCCTTCTCGTCGCGCCTCCCTCTCTTTCTCTCTCGGGTACCTACTTCTCCCCTGCGCGCGGTCGCCGAGTTATCTTCCCTCGTCTCGTCTTCTCTGCTGTCCCGGTTGAGAGTTCGAGTTTGCGGAAGGAACGGGGGCGCAGTTGGAGCCTCCCCTTTACTTATATTAACTACGATTCGGCCTGGCTAGGAAGTTGTGTCCCACGTGCGGGCCCTGGATACCTGCGCCAACACGGCTGCCCCTATTTTTTCCTTGGCGGAAGACATCGTACTCCCTCCGGTCTTTTTTAGTTTGCACACATATAAATTTTGTCCGAAATTAAATCATCTGTACTTTAATCAAGCTTATATTATATAAAAAAATTAACATTCACAATGTTTAATTAATATTGTTAGATTCTTTATGAAATATAGTTTTATATAGTATATATATTTGATATTGTAGATATTGGTATTTTTTAATATAAATTTACTCAAACTTTGCAAAGTTTGACTTGTCACAAATCTATAACGTGGAGTAAAAAGGACCATAGGGAGTACCAATTTGCGAGTTTATATCTGCCTAAAAAAATTGAAAACATATTGCCGAACGCTCAGATTTTAAAGATCTGGGTTGAACGTCCTCTTCACCGCTAGATTTTGAGCATGCATGCTAAAGCAGAGAACACAATCACGTTGGTGAACGAGATCTTTCGGTAAAATGGAAGTCGTCATCGCGAACGCCTCTCGACTCCTTTGTTCCCTTATCCATCCACACGACCTCCCCAAGCATGCTATACAACTATGTTGCGAACCCGCACGGGGATTAATTCCTTGCCTATCATATAGAGTTGTTGCTTGTCTTACCCGACGGTCCTTGATTTTGGTTCTGGTTGGCGCATGGAAAGAAAGAGGCGGTATACTATGTCAGAGCTTTGATTTAGCAAAGCTCACATGTTCAACTATTTTTTACTCTTTAGATGATTATTGGTATACGACAGTTGTCACTCGTTCTACCGAGCAGTCCTTGGTCTTGTTTCTGATCGGCGCATGGAATAAAAGGGGCAGAATACTACGTCAGAGCTTTGATTCAGCAAACATCACATGCTCTACTATCTTTTAGTCTTTAGATGATTACTAGATGACCCGGTGCGCCAAATGGCGCAGAGACCCATTTGAAACCATGTTCGTGTTGAGAAATATTGGCCTTTTTTAGTAATTTTATGTTTGATCAAGGATAGATAACGTGTCAAACCCAAAGTGTTTTGAATGTGTATTTGAACAATGTGCCATTTGGCTCTATGTTACCCAAGTAAGGTGCAAGGTCCAAATTCAAGCATCAAGGGTAATGATTCTAAACCTTTTGTAACAGAAACGTTTGCATTTGTTAGTAACTTCGAGTTTTAGCACCGAGGGAAATAATTCTAAACCTTTTATGTGAAAAATTAAGGAATACCTATGTAAAAACTATATACCATGTGAAGCTAATTCAAACTGTGCAAGTTGAAATATTTAGAGACCGATCATAAAATTGCCGGCTCCACTCTACTGCAACGCGAGGGCCGGCTTACTGCACCTTCCCCACATAATTGGCCAGAAGGTATTTTAAAATTTTGAATTGTCTACATTAGTATTTCTTAGACACCATATAGGAGATGAGAGAACAGTAAAAAAAATTGTTAAATGAAAACTATGTACCTTAGCTATCTAAGGCTTATGAAAACTGCAATCTTGAAAGAGGAAAACAACATTAGAAATCGTAATGTTCCTGGTCCTGAATAGTGTATTTGTCTAAATATGTAGTTGATCACCCGGTGCAAAGTAAAAAACTTCTCATGATATACCACTGGGAACCTAAAAGCAAGTGATCACACATACAAACATTCCAAGGAAAAATGCGTAAACTCACAACTCAAACAAATTACTAACAGGACTATGTATGATTTTGCAGCTTAGAATCTACATAAAACAGAACAGTGCAGGTAACCTCTACCTAAATCTCACTACTAACTTTATTCAAACATTTATTCCTAGATCATCCGTACTCCTTCTATGTACAAATCATGCAATATCTCTGTCTAAATCAATGCCAATGCATGCACATGCACAAGTCTAAACTAAACAACATATATGATATAGCATAATTATATGATCTAAAATAGATGCATGATCAGGGGAGGAAGATGGTGAAGCCAAAGATGAGCAACTGAGATTGGGGAACGACGACCGGCGAGCAGCAGCCCATAGTGATGGCCAGCTCCATTCGACCATGACGCGAGCAACGCCGGAGCTCCGGCCTGGCTGCTCCTTCCTCATGCTCGTCCTACTCATCCTCCCGTGCTTCTCCACGCCAAGCACGAAGACCACACCAGCCAGGCTCTCTTATGGCGACGACCTGCGCCCGATCCAGAATCACGATATGTGGCGGCGCCGGATCGAGAACGCGGGGAGACGCTGTCCTGTGGGGAAGAGAAAGAGGATAACATGGTATAAAATAAAGTAGTCATTTTTCATGTAGTGAAACTTTAGTTTTGGGCAAGATAATCAAAAATAAAAATATAACTAATGCAATAGGAGAACCACATATGGAGGCACTCAAGTGGACAGACACAACAGTTCAAACAAACCCAAAAATATCTCATTGTTCACCTTAAACCTTCGGAGGTTTAAACTGCTAGTTGAACTGAAAGGCACCGTTGCTAGGTGAAAAAAAATCAGTACGCTCTGCAGTAATTTGATATGATAAAAACCAGTTGGATAAAGACCAAATAAAGTTATTACCTAGCGAAGTTAGGGCTGCCATAAAAATCTGAACAGTTCCATAAGTTGTCTCTTGATATTATATGATTCATAAAGGAACATGACACATGATTGTGCAAAAATGACTATTGATTCAGTGCCACACTACAGGAAAGGGGATATTACTTACTACTTCTCTCATCTAGCTACAGCTGGTTTAGCAAAGAGAACCCAATACCCAAAATCATGAAATGGGTGTTCTCTTGGTTAGTATACAAGACTGCTAATTATCTCTGTTGCCTCACCACAGAGCAACCAAGCAAAGGGCCATGGAGCACCTCACAACAAAAGGAACCTAAAACCTACAAACAGAGGAATGATTTTTCTTGTAACATGAACCATCAAATTAACTACACTCGGTCGCACAGCATGCGATCGCCACCATAGAAAGGCTACCCTACTACTTAACTCTCTCCACAAACTACAAAAAAGCAAGAAAATCAACCCAAACAACATTGTAGGAACGATATAGACAAGACAAAAGAATCTCAACTTGTTCGCTCTTTTTTAGTTGAGTAACTCCTTCCAGAGTAAATGGTCAAGCTGGCCGCAAGAAAGAAACACACAAAAAACCCGAGAATAGTGCACCAACAAGAAGGAAAAAAATCTACATATGGACAAACTGACAGGGTTTGTGCTTCAGGAACCAAAAATTTGGGGAGAGAGAGAAGCATACCTAATAGAACTTCACGGGCATGTCAACCCCTTGTTTATTCTCCAATTTCAGCCCTAGCATTGAAGGAAGCACAACCCTCTCATGAACAGACTTTAGAGTGAAGCTCATTGATGATGGCACTGTTAGTAGTCAGAAACTGTATAAGCGAGGCTATTCCGCCTTCTTGGCCCTTTTAAATAGCTTGTACATACCTGTTTTAGAGTCAAGAGAAAAAAATGATATCAACTAAGCATATCTAAAATCCATCGTAATACATACAAAGAATGTGTTACATCTGAAATAAAATGGAACATGCAAATTAGATAGTTACTTATAAGTGAAATACCATTTTAGGTGTGTTTTCACCAAAGAGATACAGTGAACAGTCGAGCACGTAATTATAAATTGATAATTATCAGTAAGATCTTCACACTTCTCGGGGAACAAATAAAACAGGAAACTAGGTGGTTTACCTTGATACAAAAGTGACCTTATTCAAATTCATTTTCAGATGAGAAACACTATAGTGGAAGCACCAACCCTAGCGAAATACCATCAAGAAATGGTGCTACTTAATCATAGTAGAAAGGATAAAAATGCATATAACAAAAAAGGAATAATAATACCTGTCAGGCCTGCTCTTGCATACCAAAATAACATGGCCTCTTGCAAAATATAGAGATCTAGGAACGGCCCATAACACCAAACGATGTAGGAGAGGAAGGTACCAAACTTATCACAAGCATCTCCATTATGACTGGAATATACCCTGGAAATTAATACAAGCTAGGTATATCACAGATGCACCATAATAATTTCAAAAGAAGTGCAAAAATATGTACCCAACATAGAACATAGGTCGTTGTGTATAAGAAACAAAAAGTAGTTTGCATACAAGGATAATACATGAACAACCGCGATTGTGTGTGTGTAAGAGAGAGAGAGAGAGAGAGAGAGAGAGAGAGAGAGAGAGAGAGAGAGAGAGCATTGTGAGCATTGTCCCAGTACACATTTATAGGAATGAAACACACACAGTTCAGCTGCTATATAGGGTAATATCTTTCCATTCATTATGAGCATTGTGATGTTTGCTGGCAAACTTCGTGATGCAAAAGTATATATAAACGCGTGTATATCATTGCTGCCTAGGTTCAGAGCCATGCAAATCAAATCACGACAGATGAGATTTATGCCAATTAACTCCCTTGAGTGCTAAACCTTCATATGTTCTACAGTAGTGAAAAGGGAAGCTGTCTCCATCGCTGGTATAGACTAATGGCCTCTTGAGTGAACAAATATAAAAAATCCGCAACTGAGGTTGCTTAAATGTAAACATTTTCCCATGTACTCCTAGGCAGATTTGTAATGGGCAATGGCACGTAGTGTCTGCAATATCCAGGAGGAAAATTCCTCTCGACATCTCCTGCCTTGCCATGGCCGGGTGCACCTCGGGGTCTTGTAGGTAGCTCGAAGGGCCAGTACTCTTGTTTCTCCATAGGATGGTCTTCAGTAGGATTCAGAGTGAACAGGTTGGAGGTTCTATATAGCTTATTGATCTGCTGATAATTAGGTAAAACTAAGCAAGAAAAGCAAAGGATTGTCTCTGTATTGGCTTGTTTAATATATGTTGTCTTGGTCATTGTAAGGGTAAAGTAAATTCATATAGGTGCATAGCAAAGGTATTGCAAGGAAGGTATTCAGCAGGCCAAAGCAAAGACATGAAATATCTGTTTTTTTTGTTTGTAGACACATCATTAAACATCTTGTGTGCATGACAAAAATAGGAAGTATGTAAAATCTGGGAACTATCTAAGTGAGTTTACTACACAGTTTATTTTTGGTGAAGAATATATGCTCTGGGGCCTAATTACTTAGATCGAATGAAATATTAGCATAGTAAAGAGCAGAGAGCAGGAGAAACCAATGTGTAGACAATTAGTATGGAGAGGCTAGCTGGTACTCACCTGTGCTTTTCTGGGTCGATTAGGAATTTAGGATGATGATCTTTAAAACTGAGGTAGTGCAGTACAACAATCAATATAAGATAGGAAGTGAGCCTGGTAGAAAACGATGTCGGTGGCGCTAGATGACCCGCGGACGCAAGAAGCCAAGAAGCCAATTAAAACCAATAATTCTATGGGTATTGGGAACCATTATATATGTGAATACCTTAAATCAATCAAAAGAGAAATAAAGAGCCTGATTTAAACCATGATTTATTTGCCCATAGACCATTACATTATTGGCCGGACAAAAAACAAATGCTTTGATGCCATATTGTTCCAAAATGGGTTCAGTATCACAAAGCAAAGGAGATCCACAGACATACTGCAAGTATATCTTTCAAGCTTCGAAAAAATAGATACGGATCAAAAGAGGCTATCACATCATCCTGGTCATTAACATCAGAACCATAATTTTGGATTTCTGAAGTTGCAAAATACTTTCTGGAAGCTGTTGTATTTTCAATTCACATTTATCCTACAACATCCATAGATTATACAATAAAATGGAGAAGGAAAAACAAATGAAAACATACAAATTAACATTAGCAAGACGAGCGGTAAACCTGCTCGAAAGGTAGTCATCATCAACAATTCTTGCTTCAGTAATGACAACCAACCATCACATATATCCATCCATGATACATAAAGGGGGGAAGTAAATTACTTTGGATGAGAACGAATTAATTGTCAGGTTGCTGCAGCTGCCAAAAATGCCCCAGTTTAATACATGGATTCTGTCAATGCAAGTCGCATAGTCACCTGGGTACACAGAAATAGACAAAAATAATGCATCAATTAAAAGGAACCAAAACAAGCAGAGCAGATCACGGGAAAGATAGGGTGGGGGAGAGAGAGTTAAATCAAGGGAAGGAGGAGGGGAGTGGGGAGTACCTATGCGTGGGGAGGGGGAGGCTGGCCTTGCCCGCATCCATCCATGGTGGCAAAGGCCTCGAGCAGAAGAATGGCGACGGTGACGGATTTGACGGCCTCGGGCTGCAGTTGTCACGGAGAGAGCCGCGCACATGAAAGAGCACAACCAGGGTTGAAACAGAGAGGAGGCGGATCCACCACACCAGTACGCCGGGTTGACGACGAGGAAGATCCGGTAGGTCGGCGCCGCTCACCTACGAACGCAGCGGCGACGACGGGGCCGGCGGATCTGCGAGCGCCATGGCCATGGCCGTCACCTGACCCGCTCGCTCTTCCTCTCCTCTTCCCTTCCCGTCGCCTGACCCGCTCGCTCTCCCTCTTCTCTTCCTTCCCTTACCTTCTGAAAACGGGAGGGGGGATGTTGCAGGCGGAGGCTGGCCGGAGGAGACGGGCGCGAGTGGCGGCGGCTGGCCGGGTGGAGGAGGTGTGGCGGCGACTGGCCGTGTGGAGGAGACGATGACGGTGGGGCAGGGAGGCGGGCGCGGTCTAGCTAGGGTTTGGAGGGAGAGAGAGGAGAGGGGCGCGGCGCGAGTGCGGGATGGGCAGAAGGCTAGGTTACCTCCACTGGAGCGGCTGCCTTTTATACGCCGGATACGAAATGACGAAAATGCCCTCGGCGGGGCACGAAAATAACAGGCGGTGGCACGAGTACTGTTCATGGCGAATTAAAGGCGACGTGGCTGACTTTGTTGTGACTACCACTTCTTCAGGGTTTATATGTTCCATTAGCACCTATGAGTATATTTTAACCAGAAACGGTCAATTTCAAACAAACAAAAAACTGTCGGTGTACTAAAGTCTAGGCCTTTAGCACCCCATACTTGTGCGCGGGCAGTCGTAGCCACACCTGCGGCAAGGCCTGAAAAGGACGATCAAGGATAAAAAAAGATCACTAGAGAAGCAGTCAAGCCAGTGATCAGAGAATAGAAGACCAGAAGCTGAGGCCCCGGCAGATCCTTGCCGGGGTGGCTCGTGAAGCCCCCGGCGAGATCCTTGCCGGGATGAATTGCTAAGCCCTCGGCAAGGTCCTTGCCGGGGCAGAGTACAAGGCCCGGCAAGATTCGTGCCTGGCCAGGTTCCGCCACCACCCCAGCGCAGCGACTGGCCTGACAGCCTAGCAAGCACCTGCGTGGTGCATGCAGATCTTCGTGAAGAGCTTACCACCGTTCCAGCGCAGCGGCTGGCCAGCCAACTTGCAATTGCATGCCTTCTCGGCCTGGACGCGTGTCAAGACAGGGCGGGCGGCGACGGACGGGACGGGCTCTATTCCCGGAATGTCGGGGATGCCAGATGGTTGCCATGCAAACATATTTACATTCGCCCGTGGGAACGTAATGAGCGCGCTTTCCTACTTGCTGTCTAGGGTGGCACTAATGGTGAAGGTACCACCAGTGACATCCTCTCTTGCCGGCACCTTCCTCGTTGCACGTGGAGTGGCTTTGGATCTCTTGCTAGTAGAGCTTTCTGGCAAGTCCTCAACTGGTGCGCAACGCTCCGAAGAGGTGCACTTCCCGGAAGTCCCACTGGATGTCTTGCCAGGCTTTTTGCTATTCTTCAGCTTGGTGGGAGCTGCTTTCTTGTTGGCTTCTGCTGCAACCGCATCTATGTAGAGCTTGTCCATACAGATGACTGCATATTTCTGGTCGGAGCTAATTGAAATGACACCCATGAGCCCTGGCATCTTTAGCGTATTGTAGGCATAGTGGGATGCCACCATGAACTTGGCCAAGGCATGGCGGCCAAGAATTCCATTGAACGGCAAGGGGATCTTGACCACGTCAAACACGGTCTTCTCGGTTCGGTAATTTAGATCTCCGCCAAACGTTACCGGCAACGTGATCTTTCCTTTTGGCTGGCTCCTTCTTGGGTTGATTCCCTGGAATGTCCTGGTTTTCTTGAGCTCTTCCTCACGTATCTGCAGCCTCTCGGTCACCTCGGGGGAGATCAAGTTCAAGCCGGTGTTGGGGATCGTAGCAGAATTTTAAAATTTCCTACGCATCACCAAGATCCATCTATGGAGTATACTAGCAACGAGGGGAAAGGAGTGCATCTACATACCCTTGTAGATCGCGAGCGGGAGCGTTCTAATGAACGGGGTTGATGGAGTCGTACTCGCCGTGATCCAAATCACCGATGACCGAGTGCCGAACGGACGACACCTCCGCGTTCAACACACGTACGGAGCAGCGACGTCTCCTCCTTCTTGATCCAGCAAGGGGGGAGGAGAGGTTGATGGAGATCCAGCAGCACGACGGCGTGGTGGTGGAAGTAGCGGGATCCCGGCAGGGCTTCGCCAAGCTTCTGCGAGAGGGAGAGGTGTTGCAGGGGGAGAGGGAGGCGCCAGGGGCTGTGGTGCTGCTGCCCTCCCTCCCCCCCACTATATATAGGCCCCCTGGAGGGGGGGCGCCAGCCCTGGAACCCATCTACAAGGGGGGGCGGCCAGGGGGGGAAACTTCCCCCCAAGTCAAGTGGGGCGCCCCCCACCCCCAGGGTTTCCAACCCTAGGCGCAGGGGGAGGCCCATGGGGGGCGCCCCAGCCCACTAAGGGCTGGTTCCCTTCCCACTTCAGCCCATGGGGCCCTCCGGGATAGGTGGCCCCACCCGGTGGACCCCCGGGACCCTTCCGGTGGTCCCGGTACAATACCGATAACCCCCGAAACTTTCCCGGTGGCCGAAAATGGACTTCCTATATATAATTCTTCACCTCCGGACCATTCCGGAACTCCTCGTGACGTCCGGGATCTCATCCGGGACTCCGAACAACTTTCGGGTTTCCGCATACTAATATCTCTACAACCCTAGCATCACCGAACCTTAAGTGTGTAGACCCTACGGGTTCGGGAGACATGCAGACATGACCGAGACGCCTCTCCGGTCAATAACCAACAGCGGGATCTGGATACCCATGTTGGCTCCCACATGTTCCACGATGATCTCATCGGATGAACCACGATGTCGAGGATTCAATCAATCCCGTATACAATTCCCTTTGTCAATCGGTACGTTACTTGCCCGAGATTCGATCGTCGGTATCCCAATACCTTGTTCAATCTCGTTACCGGCAAGTCACTTTACTCGTACCGTAATGCAAGATCCCGTGGCTAACTCCTTAGTCACATTGAGCTCATTATGATGATGCATTACCGAGTGGGCCCAGAGATACCTCTCCATCATACGGAGTGACAAATCCCAGTCTCGATCCGTGTCAACCCAACAGACACTTTCAGAGATACCCGTAGTGTACCTTTATAGTCACCCAGTTACGTTGTGACGTTGGGTACACCCAAAGCACTCCTACGGCATCCGGGAGTTACACGATCTCATGGTCTAAGGAAAAGATACTTGACATTGGAAAAGCTCTAGCAAACGAACTACACGATCTTTTATGCTATGCTTAGGATTGGGTCTTGTCCATCACATCATTCTCCTAATGATGTGATCCCGTTATCAATGACATCCAATGTCCATAGTCAGGAAACCATGACTATCTGTTGATCAACGAGCTAGTCAACTAGAGGCTTACTAGGGACACGTTGTGGTCTATATATTCACACATGTATTACGATTTCCGGATAACACAATTATAGCACAATAGACAATTATCATGAACAAAGAAATATAATAATAACCATTTATTATTACCTCTAGGGCATATTTCCAACAGTTGGCCCCATCATCAACTAACATTTTTGTGACCTTCAGGTTGCGTATCCTTGGTGTAACGCCCCGAGACCGACGCCTCAGACGCCTTCCATGTTTTGCATGTCAGTGGTGTTATTTATTTTTTTGTTGCATTTGCATCATGATCATCATTGTAGTGTGCATATTTGTTGTGTGCTTGTTATCTTTCTGTACTCCTTCTCCTCATCTTCTTTGCTGTTTCATCTTGCCCTTTTCTTCTAAACCATCATCAAGTGCAACATCCCATCAAGCTTCTTCCTTTCAATTCTCATCCATTTATTGCAAGTGATTTTTTCCTATCCCAGTAAATGTTCACTTATTTTCTGTTAATCTTAAACCATGCCTACACCCTCTCTGCCAAATTGCAGCTCTTTTGGACTTGATTTGGTTGGAATCAAAATTGCCTCAAGTTTGAATTTAATTCAAACTTGCGGTAATTTCTTACTCTAAAAATGCCCAAACCAATTTTATCAGATGGAGCATAGTTCCAGGAGTCCAAGTATATCTCCACTTCATTCATATTCTTCCCCAAACCTCCTGGACATTTTCCTTTGGGGACTGTTTATTTATTAAACAGAAAAATAAGTAAAAGGAGACTTACATTCTCCTTACCCGACCCTCTCCTAGACTGTAGCCCACAGCACCACAGCCCACCTCACTTACCTCTTTCAGCCCGACTAGCCCACCAGAACCGATCTCTTCTGTTCTTCTTCTACCTCCTGTACGGCAGGACATCCACGCACGCCACGTCGACCTCCCGAGTGATTTGACGGCCGGAGAGCCCCCCTAGGCCCCTATATAACATGCCCCGGTGCCCTAGTCCTCCTCCTCCCTCCGTTCCGCCCCTCTCCTTCCCTTCCCGCCGCCAGGTGAGACCTCTCCACACCATAGCCGTCGCCATGGCCGAGAGGAGCCCGAGCTTTTCTCCGGCGTGATCCAGCCCGCTGCTACCATCTTATTCCTCGGCAGCGACACGAGCATCACCATCGTCTTCCTCGACTACGCACGCTTCCACAAGGACCCCGGGAGCTTCCTCCTCGACGTCCCCCTCCCCTGCTTCAACTTCTTCACGGACTCGAGGACGCTGCCCCGATCAGCGTCCCACCTCGCCTCTGCATCACATCTCCGGCATCCTCATCTTGTCCTACGGGACCTAGGTGAGCAGCCATTCCCCCCAGCCCCTCTCCGGTTCGATTCTGTCGTTGTGGTTGCCGATCTCGTCGCGTCAGAGGCCATGTCCGGCATGGACGATCATGGCAGCGAGCCCAAGCTCGTGTTCTAGCCCCTGCTCGCTTCACCTATTGCATGCATCCTCACACGCACTCCATCTTGCTGCACACGCTCACGCACTCAGCCGCAGCCCCTGTGTTTCGCCTCGCCGCGCCCGGCTTCGCCCCTGCATCGCCGCGCTTCGCCGTGGCCTGAGACGAGCTTCTTCTCGAGGCTCACGCTGTGGACTCCTCCCACAGCCCTCCGCACGCACGCGCACCGCCTTAGCCTATTCCGCACGCCCGCCGCTGCCTCTCAAGCCCCACCATCGCCACGGCTGCCCTCGCCGGCGCCGTCATCGCAGCCGTCGTCTTCTTTGTCTAAACAGAGAAGCTCGACCCTGGGTTATCTCTTAGAAGGCCGCGCCCTATCCTATCAATAGCAGCCGCGGCAGTGCAGTGGTTTGCACCACGCTGCTCCAACCGAGGGGTCTGGGGATCAAATCCCAGGCGCCCCTGTTTTTGCCCTGTTTCTTTTTCATCTTGTTTCTGTTATTTTCAGTCAGGTTCGCTCGAACTGTTGTTCAGTTACCGTTTCTCTGCGATTTGTCTCAAGTGGACTCCTGTTGCTACTGGTTAGACTGGCAGGTTTGCACCTAGGCGACCAGGGATCAAATTCCCACGGGCGCAACTTTCTTTTCCATGTTTCCAACTGTGAGGTCCTGGGTTCGAGCCCAAGTTTTGCTCCTTTTTTCTTTTCTTTTGCACACTCAGCCGCTGGGCCAGATCTCCTCCTGGGCCACTGCCACTGTTTCAGATTCGGCCCGATGATATTTTTTTCAGTCTGTGATCTTGTCATATATCCCGTGCCTGCATATTTTCAGAACTGCCATTGTTTTGCATTGCTCATATCTAAATATGCATGCATCCAAACTAAACAAACTATATATGTAAAATGCTTAGAATTTTATCTAGTTTCATAATATGCTATTTTCATCCATGTTCAAAATGTATAAAATGCTGTTTGCATATCATTTGCATGTTTGACATGTTAAAATGGTTTATTTCATAACTAAATAACCGTAGCTCGGTTTTAATTGTTCTTTATATGTAAATGGGCTAGAAAAATGCATAGATTAACATGGTAGCATTACTTTGCATGTTTAACAACTCTAAAATTGTGTATAGGGCAGAACAGTAGTATATTCGAAATATGCACATGGGGATTTTCCGGAATTGTTGTTTGTTGTTTCCGGCCTTATTTAAAATTGCGTAGATAGGTAGTTTTGTTATGCTTCACCTCTTGCCATGTTAACAACATTTAACCTTGTCATGCATCATACTTGGTTGTGCATCATGTCATGTTTATGTGTTGTGTGTTTACCATGTTGTTTGTTTCTTTCCGGTTTGCTTCTCTCGTTAGCTTTGGTTTCGTTCCGGAGTTGTGAGGATTCGTTCGACTACATCCGTTTGTCTTCTTCATGGACTCGTTCTTCTTCCTTGCGGAATCTCAGGCAAGATGACCATACCCTCGAAACACTTCTATCTTTGCTTGCTAGTTGTTCGCTCTATTGCTATGCCGCGTTACCTACCACTTGCTATATCATGCCTCCCATATTGCCATGTCAAGCCTCTAACCCACCTTTCCTAGCAAACCGTTGTTTGGCTATGTTACCGCTTTGCTCAGCCTCTTCTTATAGCGTTGCTAGTTGCAGGTGAAGATGAAGATTGCTCCATGTTGGATTATGGTTATGTTGGGATATCACAATATCTCTTATCTTAATTAATGCATCTATATACTTGGTAAAGGGGGGAAGGCTCGGCCTTATGCCTGGTGTTTTGTTCCACTCTTGCCGCCCTAGTTTCCGTCATACCGGTGTTATGTTCCTTGATTTTGCGTTCCTTACGCGGTTGGGTGATTTATGGGACCCTCTTGACAGTTCGCTTTGAATAAAACTCCTCCAGCAAGGCCCAGCCTTGGTTTTACCATTTGCTACCACCTATCCCCTTTTCCCTTGGGTTCTGCAGACTCAAGGGTCATCTTTATTTACCCCCCCGGGCCAGTTCTCCTTCGAGTGCTGGTCCAAACCGAGCGATGTCCGGCGCCCCCTGGGCAACCAGGGTCTATGCCAACCCGACGTCTGGCTCATCCGGTGTGCCCTGAGAACGAGATATGTGCAGCTCCTATCGGGATTTGTCGGCACAGCGGGCGGCTTTGCTGGTCTTGTTTTACCATTGTCGAAATGTCTTGTAAACCGGGATTCCGAGACTGATCGGGTCTTCCCGGGAGAAGGTTTATCCTTCGTTGACCGTGAGAGCTTATAATGGGCTAAGTTGGGACACCCCTGCAGGGTATTATCTTTCGAAAGTCGTGCCCGCAGTTATGTGGCAGATGGGAATTTGTTAATGTCCGGTTGTAGAGAACTTGACACTTGACTTAACTAAAACGCATCAACCGCGTGTGTAGCCGTGATGGTCTCTTTCCGGCGGAGTCTGGGAAGTGAACACGGTTTTTGGGTTATGTCTGACGTAGGTAGGAGTTCAGGATCACTTCTTGATCATTACTAGTTGACGACCGTTCCGTTGCTCCTCTTCTCGCTCTTATTTGCGTATGTTAGCCACCATATATGCTTAGTGCCTGCTACAGCTCCACCTCATTACACCATCCTTTCCTATAAGCTTAAATAGTCTTGATCTCGCGGGTGTGAGATTGCTGAGTCCTCGTGACTCACAGATACTTCCAAAACAGTTGCAGGTGTCGATGAGACCAGTGCAGGTGACGCAACTGAGCTCAAGTGGGAGCTCGATGAAGATCTTGTTCGTTGTGTTGTTTCTTTTCATATTGATCAGTAGTGGTGCCCAGTTGGGACGATCAGGGATCTAGCAGTTGGGTTGTCTTCTTTTATTTTGGTTCCGTAGTCGGACCTATGTGTGTATCTCTGAATGATGTATGTTTTATTTATGTAATGTGTGAAGTGGCGATTGTAAGCCAACTCTTTATCCCATTCTTGTTCATTACATGGGATTGTGTGAAGATGACCCTTCTTGCGACTAAACCACAATGCGGTTATGCCTCTAAGTCGTGCCTCGACACGTGGGAGATATAGCCGCATCGTGGGTGTTACACTTGGTGAGACCAATGACGGAAAACACCCGACCGCAGTTATGCGATCAGGGTGGTCCTCGGCATCCAAAATGATAGGCGTGTGGGACCACTTGAGGGGCTTTCATGCATTTGCTGTTGGTTTCGCTGCAATGACTTCCCGCGCCCACTGCTTCAGCTGGCGGTGGGAGGAGTGCAAAGATGCACCTCCGTCAATGCACTTGGCCTCTGTTGCCTTCTGAAATTCTTGTTCGCTAGACTCATCATCCTCATCCTCACTTTCCTTGTCTTCTTCTTTCTTCTCCCTGCCACTGGCGGGCTTTTCTTTCTTCTGGCCAGTGTTGCCGCAACGTCCTCCTCGGCCACCACGGCCCTTCTTGCCGGACCCACCTGCACCGTCCTGGCCTTTCTCTTTATCTCGCTTCTCATATCAGCTTTCTGCTTCTCAACCAGTTGCTCGACTTGGCAGCACTCTTGGAGGTCGTGTCCTTTGGTACGATGGATCTTGTAGTACGGCCCATCGGGTTTGCCAACTTTCTCTCCTGCCGCGGTGACCTGGCAATCAGTGCATGAAGCTGCTTCCTTGCCATACTCTCCATTTTGGGTTTCTTGGTGGGGCTGGAGTTTCCGGATCCTTCCACAGGCATAACTGCCTTGCCTCTACACTTTCTATTGCGTCTTTGGCCTTTCTTTCCCGGGGCGGTTGCGTCGTCATCGACAGAATCATCTTCGGTGGCATCGTCCTCCCCGGGAAGCCTTCTCCCTTCTTCAGCACACACACATTTGTCCGCCAATGTATAGAGTTCGTTAACGGTCTTCGGCAAGCAGATATGCATCTTCTCCCGCATCTTGCGGTTGTGCACATTTGTGTGGAATGCGGCAACCACGGCTGCGGGGTGGATATCCAATATGCCACGATGTACGCGGCTGAACCTCTGAATGTACTTGCGCAAGTTCTCTCCTTCCTTCTGTGGGATCACCTGCAAGTCACTGGGCAATCCTGGACCTTTCCGTCCTTCGATAAAAGCACCAACAAACTCATTGCAAAGATCTGACCACGAGGAAATGGAGTTTTCCAGCAAGTTCATTTGCCAAGACCACACATTGGGCTTGAGGACCAATGGGAAGTAGTTGGCTAGGATGTTCTCGTCTCTTCCCCCGGCAACTTGCACAGTGATCGTATAAATGCCCAAGAACTTTGTCGGGTTTTGATTGCCGTCATGCTTTTCTGGGACCTCAGGCT
This sequence comes from Triticum aestivum, assembly GCF_018294505.1. Classification (NCBI taxonomy): domain Eukaryota; kingdom Viridiplantae; phylum Streptophyta; class Magnoliopsida; order Poales; family Poaceae; genus Triticum; species Triticum aestivum. The sequence continues at coordinate 287,370,586 of NC_057814.1, read as the reverse complement.
TGAACGCGCGGACGGACGGCCAGCGGACTTGCCGCAGCTCACGCGTGAAGGCAGGTCACCCAAGCTCATAAGGTAAGTAACTACCAACAATGGGCGCTAGCTCATCAACAACTGGGCCATTGCGCTCGTCTGGCTGACGGCGCGCCTCCCGGCGCCGCTGGATGGTGGTGCGGGCGTCTTCCGCTCGTCTGTCCAGCAACACTTGCCTCTGATCTCGCTGCGTCCGCGGGTCTGAGGAAGCCATTGATGCGTCATCGGGTTGTGCGTCTTGCTGGGCCGGCTGCGAGTGCAGGTGTTGCCGCTTAGATTGTTGCCGAGGAGGTGATTGCACCGTAGGTGTACCGCCTGCCACAAGGCCCTCAGTTCGAGGCACAGGCGCAGTCGGTGGCCGCCGCGAAGGCTCCGCCAATTGGGACCTGTTCGCATCGGCAAACTCGATCAAGCTGCGGATGGTGGCTTGATAACCCACAAGTATAGGGGATCGCAAAAGTTTTCGAGGGTAGAGTACTCAACCAAAATTTATTGATTCGACACAAGGGGAGCCAAAGAATATTTGCAAGTATTAGCAGCTGAGTTGTCAATTCAACCACACCTGGAGATTAATTATCTGCAGCAAGGTGATCAATAGCAAAGTAGTATGATAGTTTTGATAGCAGTGGTAACACTAACAGTAACGGTAACAATGATAGGAATGATTTTGTAGCAAGTGTAAAAGTAACAGTAGCAGTAGTAACTTAGCAAGAACAATATAAGAGAAATTCGTAGGCATTGGATCGGTGGACTCGTTGGATGACATTCATCATATAACAGTCATAACCTAGGGCCATAGAAAACTAGCTCTAGTTCATAAATATAATGTAGGCATGTATTCCGTAAATAGTCATACATGCTTATGGAAAGAACTTGCATGACATCTTTTGTCCCACCCTCCCGAGGCAGCGAGGTCCATATGGAAACTAAGGGATATCAAGGCCTCCTTTTAATAGAGAACCGGAACAAAGCATTAACACATAATGAATACATGAACTCCTCAAACTACGGTCATCACCCGAAAGTATCCCGACTACTGTCACTCTGAGATTTACGGATCATAACGCGTAATAGGTGAATATAACTTGCAAGATCGGATCTAGAACATAGATATAATGGTGATAACATAAATGGTTCATATCTGAAATCAAGGCACCCGGGCCCCAAGTGAAAAGCATTAAGCATGGCAAAGCCATATCAACATCAATCTCAGAACATAGTGGATACTAGGGATCAAGCCCTAACAAAACAAAACTAACTCGATTACATGATGAATCTCATCCAACTCCTCACTAACCAGCGAGCCTACGAAGGAATTACTCACTCTGGGTGGGGAGCATAATGGAATTGGCGATGAAGGAGGGTTGGTGATGATGAAGATCGAAGATCCCCCTCTCCAGAGCCCAAAACAGACTCCAGATCTGGCCTCCCTATGAAGAACATGTAGGGAATCGTAGCATAATTTAAAATTTTCCTACGCTCACCAAGATGCATCTATGGAGTGTACTAGCAACGAGGGGAAAGGAGTGCATCTACATACCCTTGTAGATCGCGAGCGGAAGCGTTCCAATGAACGTGGATGACGGAGTCGTACTCGCCGTGGTCCAAATCACCGATGACCGAGTGCCGAACGGACGGCACCTCCGCGTTCAACACACGTACGGTGCAGCGACGTCTCCTCCTTCTTGATCCAGCAAGGGGGAAGGAGAGGTTGATGGAGATCCAGCAGCACGACGGCGTGGTGGTGGATGTAGCGGGTCTCCGGCAGGGCTTCGTCGAGCTTCTGCGAGACGGAGAGGTGTAGCAGGGGAGGAGGGAGGCACCCAAGGCTGTCGGTTGCTGCCCTCCCTCCCCCCCTTTATATAGGCCCCCTGGGAGGGGGGGCGGCGGCCAAAGCCCATCTAGGGCAAGGGGCGGCGGCCAGGGGGGTGCCTTGCCCCCCAAGGCAAGTGGGAAACCCCCCTAGGGTTCCCAACCCTAGGCGCATGGGGAAAGGCCCATGAGGGGGCGCCCAGCCCACTAGGGGCTGGTTCCCTTCCCACTTCAGCCCACGGGGCCCTCTGAGATAGGTGGCCCCACCCGGTGGACCCCCGGGACCATTCCGGTGGTCCCGGTACAATACCGGTAACCCCCGAAACTTTCCCGGTGGCCGAAACTGGACTTCCTATATATAATTCTTCACCTCCGGACCATTCCGGAACCTCTCGTGACGTCCGGGATCTCATCCGGGACTCCGAACAACTTTCGGGTTTCCGCATACATATATCTCTACAACCCTAGCGTCACCGAACCTTAAGTGTGTAGACCCTACGGGTTCGGGAGACATGCAGACATGACCGAGACGCCTCTCTGGTCAATAACCAACAGCGGGATCTGGATACCCATGTTGGCTCCCACATGTTCCACGATGATCTCATCGGATGAACCACGGTGTCGAGGATTCAATCAATCCCGTATGCAATTCCCTTTGTCAATCGGTATGTTACTTGCCCGAGATTCGATCGTCGGTATCCCAATACCTTGTTCAATCTCGTTACCGGCAGGTCTCTTTACTCGTACCGCAATGCATGATCCCGTGACTAATGCCTTAGTCACATTGAGCTCATTATGATGATGCATTACCGAGTGGGCCCAGAGATACCTCTCCGTCACACGGAGTGACAAATCCCAGTCTCGATCCGTGCCAACCTAACAGACACTTTCGGAGATACCCGTAGTGCACCTTTATAGTCACCCAGTTACGTTGTGACGTTTGGCACACCCAAAGCACTCCTACGGTATCCGGGAGTTGCACGATCTCATGGTCTAAGGAAAAGATACTTGACATTGGAAAAGCTCTAGCAAACGAAACTACACGATCTTTTATGCTATGCTTAGGATTGGGTCTTGTCCATCACATCATTCTCCTAATGATGTGATCCCGTTATCAATGACATCCAATGTCCATAGTCAGGAAACCATGACTATCAGTTGATCAACGAGCTAGTCAACTAGAGGCTTACTAGGGACATGTTGTGGTCTATGTATTCACACATGTATTACGATTTCCGGACAATACAATTATAGCATGAACAATAGACGATTATCATGAACAAAGAAATATAATAATAACCATTTATTATTGCCTCTAGGGCATATTTCCAACAGAACAGGAGGTGGCGGCGGCTCCGTATCGCGAAATGAGATAATTCTTCCTCCCTCATTTGGAAAAATAGGTATTTATGGAGTTGGACTCGGGGTCTGTGGGGCCACCAGGTGGGCACGACCCACCTGGGCGCGCCTGGGGGGGCGCCCTGGTGATTTGTGCTCCCCCAGCCCCCCCTCCGGTGATTCTTGGCTCAAGTATTTTTCTTTGATTGTATAAAAATTCTCCAAAAAGTTTCGTTCCAATCCGATAACTTTTATTTCTACACAAAAACAACACCATGGTAGTTCTACTGAAAACAACGTCAGTCCGGGTTAGTTTCATTCAAATCATGCAAATTAGAGTTCAAAACAAGAGGCAAAGCGTTAGGAAAAGTAGATACAACGGAGACGTATCAACTCCCCCAAGCTTAAAACTTTGCTTGTCCTCAAGCAACTCAGCTGATAAATTGAAAGTGGAAAAGAAAAACTTTTGCGAACTCTTTTGCTCTTGTTTACATAAATAAGCTTAAGTAGCACCCAAGTTTTCAGCAAAGATTATAACTAACCATGTCAACAATAACCCTTAAAAATTATATGAACTCATATCAATGACATAATCAACTAGCGAGCAATAATAAAAATATCTCAACTGACAACACTTTGTCAAAAAAATCATGATATAATATGACAGCAGTGGTATCTCGCTAGCCCTTTCTGAGACCGCAAAACATAAATGCAGAGCACCTCCAAAGTTCAAGCAGCGACTAGACATTGTAATTCATGGTAGAAAATATCCAGTCATGATGCACCCAACATTAGCTATACACAATGCATGAGGATGACAATAGTGCTCTCAGATCTGGCGCTTATTTGAGAAGGTGATGACTCAACATAAAATTAAATAGATAGTCCCTTCGCAGAGGGAAGCAGGGATTTGCAGCGGTGCCAGAGCTCAGTCTTTAAAACAGATGTAAATGAAATTTTGAGAAATGCACCCTTCCTGTTTACTTCGCGACCATTAGTTATCGATATCTTCCAGGCTAAACACATTAGTGGTGGTTCCCAAGCAATAAAAATAAAGGTTTACTCCCCCTCCACCAACAAACACACTTCAAGCTAGCCGAATCCACGGGTACCGTCCATACCAACAACAATCTTGGGGGAGTTTTGTTTAATTATTTGCAATTTGATTTTGGGACAGGGAATCCCTATTACCGCCCCTCTCCTGCAAGGATGAGTGAATAAACACTCATCGTGAGAATAACCCGCTTAGCATGGAAGATACCAACTACCTCCTATCGCTCTAGGGACCACCACTAGGGCGCACCTGGGGGTGCTGGCGCGCCCACCTGGTGCACCCCCTCTGATGTTATTTGCACCAAAAATTCTTTAATATTCAGAAAAAATCGTATAAAATTTTCAGGGCATTCTGAGAACTTCTATTTTTGGGTCATTTTTTATTGCAAGGAAAATCCAGAAAACAGGATAAACATGGCATTTTATTTTATTTAACTAATAAAAACATAAAATAAAAGGTAAGGACAGAAGGTTGTGCCTATTAGATTCATCAACTTCATACCTCTCAAAGGTGATCCATTAATAAGGTTGATCAAGTCTTATTAACAACCACCTTCAATTAGCATGAAACCAAAGAACTTTCGTAAAACACTAAGTTACCTCAACGGGGATATGCATGTCCCCAACAATAAGTATATCATATTTCTTTTTGGCGGTAGGTAGATGCAGTTGAAAACTTCCAATAGTGAGTGTCGGAGATTTTTCAATAACATTTATACCATTCACTTGGAATTGTTTCTTCGGAAAGTGCACGGTATGCTCATTACATTGATATGAAAAGTGACCTTGCTTTTATTGCAATGAATAACAGCCCTTGCAGTATTCCAAAAGGGTCTACCAAGGATAATCGACATGTTGTCATCCTCGGGCATCTCAAGTATAACAAAGTCTGTTAAGATAGTAACATTCGCAACAACAATGGGCACAACCTCACAAATACCGATAGGTATCGCAGTTGATTTATCAGCCATTTGCAAAGATATTTCAGTAGGTATGAGTTTATTCAAATCAAGTCTTTTGTATAAAGAGAAAAGCATAACACTAACACCAGCTCCTAAATCACACAAAGCAGTTTTCACATAATTTCTTTTGATGGAGCATGGTATAGTTGGTATTCCCAAATCTTCAAGTTTTTTAGGAACTCCATCCTTAAAAGAATAATTATCAAGCATGGTGGAGATTTCAGCTTCCAGTATTTTTCTCTTATTGGTGATGATGTCTTTCATGTACTTTGCATAAGGGGCCATCTTTAAAATATCAGTCAAGCGGGTACATAAAAAGACTGACCTAATCATTTCAGCAAAGCGTTCAAATTCTTCATCATCTTTCTTCTTAGTTGATTTAGGTGGAAAGGGCATGGGTTTTTGAACCCATGTGTCGGATCACGGGTTCCGGCAAAACCCTCAAGGTTCGAACACTGGGGTGCGCGCGAAGATCTTCCCCTACCGATCCACGTCCTAGCTTGCTAAGATCTCAAGGACTAACTCGACGAACTCACAACACAAAGGACACAAGATTTATACTGGTTCGGGCCACCGTTGTGGTGTAATACCCTACTCCAGTGTGGTGGTGGTGGATTGCCTCTTGGGCTATGGATGAACAGTACAAGGGGAAGAACAGCCTCCTGAGGTCGAGGTGTTCTTGTGCTTGATGTGTGGCTAAGGATTGGCTCAAGATCAGATCAGATCCTAAGGCTTCGTTGTCTCTCGATCCGTTCGTTTCCTACGGTGGTGGCTAGTCCTATTTATAGAGGCCCTAGTCCTCTCCCCAAATATTGAGTGGGAAGGGAGCCAACAACGGCCAATTTGAAAGGGACAACTAGTACAGCTTATCCTGACAAAAGCAGTCTTCGCCTGCCAAAGGCTCTGGTGGTGACGCCGCCTTGGGCTCCATGGTGACCTCCGTCTTGCCGTCCTGCTGGTCTTGGTCTCGTTGCACCGATATGGAAACCTTTGGTTGACGCCTCGGTACTCCGCGCCTGCGCTTGCTTCCTTAGCACCAAAGAGGAAACAAGGACGCTGCGCGGACTGGCGCCCGCCTGGCCTCGATCGTCATGGCTCACGTCACGAGAACCTCGTGAGGTTTGCCTTGCCTTGAACTCTCCGCCCCTCGCGAGCCAACCTGGTGAGGCCGCTCCTGAGGAGGTCTTGTGGCGTCCGCCTCGCGAGGCTTGGCCCCTCGCGAGGGTCTTGGATGCTTGTTGGTGAATATGGGCCGTATGGGCCCGCTCGCAGAGCCACGCCGTGGGCCGCAGGCAGGCAATTCCGGGGACCCCCATTCCCAGAACGCCGACAGTAGCCCCTGGGCCCAAGGCGCGCTCGGGCTTGGCTTCGAGGCGAAGCCAAAGGTCAAGTGCGGGGCGCCGTGGGCCCCAATAGCCTGCGGCCTTGGTCGACGCGTGGCGGTTGATTGGACGTGGGCGTCTCCGCTTCCCCACGCTGCCTTGATACCCGCCTGGCTAGGCGGCCACCGCACCCTACACAGTTATTCTTCCATCACCTGCGCCGTACTTCTCCGATTCCTCTGCTTCCCCGGGACTCCGCCCTACTTTCCGATCTGACCTGAGCTCTGCCTACTCCATCGCCATGGCGCCGAAACAAGCGGATAAGGGGAAGAAGCCTTTGTCTTCGACAAGCGCGCCTCCGGCCGTCGAGCCCGCAGTTGGCCGATCGCTGGTGCTCAACGATGAGGCCATGGGCAAGGTGCGTCCCATGCTCGCCACCAGCTTCAACGAGTGGGGGAAGACGGTGGCTTGGCCTACGTCCCGTGCTCGCATTGACCGGGCAACCACTGAGGCCCCGTTCTTCATCGACGCCCTTTGGGCCGGCCTGGTCCCTCCTTTCTCTGCCTTCTTCAACACAGTGCTGGAACACTATCAGATCCACATGCTGCATCTTGACGCCCAATCCGTGACCCTTCTTGCCGTCTTCGCCTTTGTGTGTGAGGCCATGGTAGGCATTGCCCCTTCCATGGCCCTTCTTCGCCACTTCTTCTCGCTGCATCTGATTGACCCTCGGTAGAGCTCGGGGTGCCTGAGCTTCCATGTCGTGGCTGCGACGGCAGGCGCGGGGATCGACTTCGAGCTTCCTCCAGCCACGAGCGGGTTTCGGACACGGTGGGTGTTTGTTGATGTCGGAGTGCTCAGCCCTCTGCTGCATCCTTCGCCGGCGCCTGCCGTCCCCAACTCCGGTTGGAGCCACGAAAAGCTCGGGAGCCCCTGCCTTTTCCCCATCTGGCTCAGGCTGAGGAGGCTGAAAGACCGTGGCGTGACTGCGCCTATGGTGGTGAAGGAGTTTGTCCGATGCCGAGTTGCTCCGCTTCAGCGCCATTCCCGGCCGATGTGGGCCTTGCTCAACAGCAAGGACCATATGAGGCTTCAGTAGTCCGGGCTCCCTCTTGAGACGTGGCAGATGGTGCTTGGGGTCTTGGTGGGTGTCCCGCTGCCGGATGACATGCCTGGGAAGAGTTGTCTGTTGTACCGCTGCTCGAACAAGGAGGAGTTTGTGGAGCACATGCCTTCCTTTGACGAGTGGGGGCTGCGGCGAGACGGCCTGGTGGGGCCCTGCGAGAACCCTGTCAACGTGGTTCCCCTCTTCGCTGCTGGCGCCGAGCTCGCCCCGAGTGTGGAAGCAGGGGGACGAGCACCGTTCGAGGCCGTCGGCCCTAGCATCGAGGTGCTGACGCCGCCTGGGGCTCCCGAGGCCTCATCCTCGGGAGTCCGTGATTCTTGTCCTGGGGCAGCAGCTGCGGGGGTGGCGCAGCGCGCGACTCCAGAGGCCGAAGCTCCTGAGACCTCAGCAGGCCGCCACGAGATGGCACCCGACAACTCCCCTCAGCTCGGCGCCCCTGAGGCTGTCCCTTCAAGAACTTCTCCTGCTACACCCCGTACTGGCCGCCATGTCCAACGCTTTGGTCGGCTCTGCGTGGACTTTGAGGAGCTCCGGAAGAGGAAGAGGTCTCCGAGCGGCAGCGGTGGCATCTTCGGGCCGTTGAAGCGGAGGAAGTACATCACCATTGACGAGTAAGTTCGGCACCCTTGTGGCTTCTTGAGTGCTGCCTTCCTTCCTGACGTTGGTTCTTCAGGGTCCCTTCCGCCTCAGCCGTTGAGTCTTCCGAGAAGCAGTCTCCTCTCTCTCCGACTCCCCCACTGGCCTTGAGCGCCACGAGCCCGCACACCGCTCCCGGTGCGGGGTCGGTTGGAGAGGCGCGCTTGCCTCCACGGCGCCTTGAGCCCGCGGCCTTGTCGCCCCTCCTTTGCAGCCTTGCTTGGAGCTTGGCGGGCACGCCCAGGACCCCTCCTCTGGTCATGGACGGTGGCTGGTTGGCTTCGGTCTTCGGCTCTTCTTCAAGCGTCGGGCCCCGACTAGCTCGGACCCCTCGCGAGGCCTGGCTGGCGCCTGGGGCAGTGCCAGCCCCAGCCCCCTGCTGGGAGGGGGTGCACCACTTCAGGCCTCACCCACAGCCCCCATGGTGGAGGATGAGGTGGGCCGTGCGCTTGAGTTTGAGCACGAACGAAGCGTCGTTCGCCACGAGCTCTTCCAGGAGGCGATGGGCGCGATGAAGCGGCTCGGCGGTGAACTCGCGGACGTCGACGCACGCCTCAAGGCCGAGGGTCTTCGGCTGGCGGAGGAACGACGTAAGCTGAAGGTGGCTATCAACCTCGGCCGCCATCAGCGCGATCTTGACAATGCGAAGGCCGAGGCGTCTCTTGAGGTCTCTCGTGAGGCTTGCTCCCGAGCTTTGGAGGAAGCTTGCGAGGCTGATCGCCGTCGCGAGGCTGCGGAGAAGCGCGCGTGGGAGCTCCAGGCCTGGAGTATGTTCCTAGAGCAACAGGTGGAGGCGCGCAAGGCCGCCCTTGCGTCGCTGAGGGGGACGCCCGCCGAAGAAGAAGAGATCTGAAGGCGCGAGGAGGCATTGGCACTGGAAGCCGTGGAGCGTAGCCTCGAGCTTGAGCGGTTGGAGAAGAGGGAGCGTCAAGTTGCCCAAGCGGAAGATGCCGTTGGTGCACGCGAGGCCAAGGCTCAGGAGGAGGTCGATCACCGGGTGGCCGAGGTTTGCGTGGGTCTTGAGGGTAGGCATGACCTGAAGCTGGAGCTTGCAGAGAGGAGGCTGCACGTAGGGCCGCTACCCTCAGGCCCAGGCCTGCTGAGGTAGAGAGGCGCGAGGAGGCCACGACGGCCATCCTGGTCACGGCGCAGGCGGAATTGGCCTCCGCCCGTGCCGAGCTGCTCTCCCTCCAGAAACGGGTTGACGACGCCGAAGAAGTTGCGCGGCAGAATAGGGAGGAAGTGCTTCAGCGGCGGACATTGGAGCGCGAGCACGCCCCCATGCTCCAGAGACTCAGGAACAGGGCCAACACCGCGCTGGGCCACATCTGCGACGAGAATGCCCCTCATCCCCACATAGACGACTACGCCAGTCATCTTCGCTTCTTCGCAGAAGTGGTGATGCGCCTGGAGAACCGTTCCGAGAGGGCTCGCCAGCTTGTCGAAGAGAGGAGTCGCAGCTTGCTCGGGCGCGCGTTCTCCCGCGTTTTCAGCCATCTCCAGAACACCTACCAGGACGTTGACTTTGACGCCGCCATTGGCCCCGTACCCGCGGCCATCCGGGGCGACCTGGCGCGATGGGTGGAGGACAACGTGGATGCGCTGGTCAGGGCCTTCGCTTCTGAAGACGACGCGGTGGTAGTCGCGGCAGACGAAGGAGACGTGGTTGGCAACGGCGATGTCGGGGCCGGCGAAGGTGGAGGCGACGCCAGCGGTGCGTCTGAAGACGACCTGGGCGATGCGGCGAGCGACATATCCGGCTGATCCCATGTTCCCCTGCTGTTTTACCCTGTATGCAAAAACTTGGGCGCGACCCCTAAAGATTGTAAGAGCATTTTGAGAGGGGGAGCCCCTCGTGTAAACAAACCGCTGCCTTTATTCCTTTATGTCAAGCTGAGTGTGCGTCTTTGTGAATCCATGAGTCTGGTGGCAAGTTTGCTGTCGCGGCTTACCTTAGCTGAGGCAAGCCCCGAACTGGATCGTGAGGTCGTGAGCTCCCGAGGAACTCCTGAAGGGTCTGCCGATTCGCCCGAGAGGGCCTCGCGAGAATCAAGCGCCGATCATGGTATCGACGCACGCGGTGCGCATGCTGCGTCCAGCCCCGCTCGCGAGGGGCTCGCGAGGGGGAGGCAGCGAGCGCGAGCTTCGGAATAAGGCAAGAACCAGGCAGCAAGAAATCGCTCGAACAAGAAAAGGCACCCCCCGCGCGCATCATTGAAAATTCAACTTAAATCCAAATCCAGAAGGCAAGGCTACAGAAAAGAGATCCAAAGCAAATGGCCGCGTCCGGCTCCTAGTCTAGTCTTCTTGTCTTCGGGTCTTCTCATCAGCGTGGAGCTAAGTGCTGCCACTAGGACGTGAGAGGGAGCCCTCGAGGCCCGAGGGCGGCACTCCTGAGACTCCGGGGCATGTACAGCCCCACTCGTTATTACATGAGAGCGTCACGGGCGGCGATCTTCACAGGCGTGAGCCTTACTTCATATCGCCAGACGAGGGCCCCGCCTTGCGCCACCCTCTACCACCGCTGGGACGACTGGAGACTAGGACGGCACCAAAGGGGCAGAGGGGACGCCAGCGGAGCCCTCGGCGACCATGGGTCCTCTGCCGGGGTAGGGCTCGCCGGCACCTCCCCGGCAGAGGGCCTACCTCCGGGTGACGCCTTGCTCCGTGCGACGCGGGGAGGGGCCTTGCTCCTGGCTCCTCCCGTGCAGCCCCCAGCGGGTCTCTCCTGATGGGGCAGGCATCGCCGTGCCGGAACCATCGCCTGGTGATGTGACCTGGTTCACCTGTGACTCATGGTTAGCGTAAGCTTGTCCCTGAGGGATTAGTGGTAGCCTGTATCTGTTGTCGACGGCGCGGTTGGTGGGGCTCTCTGGCGGCTCCTAGAAAGCTTCAGCTCCTAACGCCTCCTCCTCCCATCCTGGTCCGAGGAACGAGCCGGGGTCATCCTCCGGCGTGTACTCCTGGTCCATCATGTGGGGCACGTAGGCCTCCGAGGCCGCTGCCCCGATGACCTCGCCAAACTGCCCCACGCTCCATGTCGCCCGGCCCGTTACACCGTCCTGAGGACGGCAGGGCAGTGCTCCGATAGGGCCATATGCGTCAACGCTCGTGCCCGCACCCACCTGGGGTGGTGCGGGCGTAACAGGGCGCCCTCCACCATGGATCGTGTTGATGTCGACGAGGCCCCCGGGCGCTCCCGGGAGCACGCGGGCGTGGCGAGGCCCGCCGTGGGGTCCAGCCGCCGCCTAAGGCGTGAGATGATAGCAGAAGGGCGACGCTCCCGTGGCCGCTGCGTCCAGTAGCTCGGCGACGCGTTCCAGCAGCGCATCCCGGCCGCTCTCCAACAGTCGGCACCACAGCAGCTCCCGCGCCACTGTGAGTGCAACCCGCATGTTCGCCTGCTCCCGCCGGGTGTGTGGCGCCGTTGCCGCGGCGTGGCTTGCGGCCCTTGCAGCAGCTTGTGCTTGTCGTGGAGTAAGGGTGGACGATGCCTGGCCGCGCCACCCGCGCCTAGCAATGTTGGGTGGCGCCCGTGCCGCCTGGAGCGCGGGGTTGAGGTCTTCCTGGGTAGGCGGCGCCGCCTGGGCGGGCCAGGCTGCCCAGCGGTCGGCGTCAGCCCTCGGGTCGCCGGACATCGGAACCGCGGAGCGTCGGTGGATCGACAAATGGGGAAGAGGCTCTGGCGCACCCCTACCTAGCGCGCCAAATGTCGGATCACGAGTTCCGGCAAAACCCTCAAGGTTCGAACACTGGGGTGCGCGCGAAGATCTTCCCCTACCGATCCACGTCCTAGCTTGCTAAGATCTCAAGGACTAACTCGACGAACTCACAACACAAAGGACACAAGATTTATACTGGTTCGGGCCACCGTTGTGGTGTAATACCCTACTCCAGTGTGGTGGTGGTGGATTGCCTCTTGGGCTATGGATGAACAGTACAAGGGGAAGAACAGCCTCCTGAGGTCGAGGTGTTCTTGTGCTCGATGTGTGGCTAAGGATTGGCTCAAGATCAGATCAGATCCTGAGGCTTCGTTGTCTCTCGATCTGTTCGTTTCCTACGGTGGTGGCCAGTCCTATTTATAGAGGCCCTAGTCCTCTCCCCAAATATTGAGCGGGAAGGGAGCCAACAATGGCCAATTTGAAAGGGACAACTAGTACAGCTTATCCTGACAAAAGCAGTCTTCGCCTGCCAAAGGCTCTGGTGGTGACGCCGCCTTAGGCTCCATGGTGACCTCCGTCTTGCCGTCCTGCTGGTCTTGGTCTCGTTGCACCGATATGGAAACCTTTGCTTGACGCCTCGGTACTCCGCGCCTGCGCTTGCTTCCTTAGCACCAAAGAGGAAACAAGGATGCTGCGCAGACTGGCACCCGCCTGGCCTCGATCATCATGGCTCACGTCACGAGAACATCGCGAGGTTTGCCTTGCCTTGAACTCTCCGCCCCTCGCGAGCCAACCTGGTGAGGCCGCTCCTGAGGAGGTCTTGTGTCGTCCGCCTCACGAGGCTTGGCCCCTCACGAGGGTCTTGGATGCTTGTTGGTGAAGATGGGCCGTATGGGCCCGCTCGCAGAGCCACGCCGTGGGCCGCAGGCAGGCAAGTCTGGGGACCCCCATTCCCAGAACGCCGACACCATGGTTCTCTTTCCTTACTATGTTTTCTAGCAACAAAGTCTTTGTTATCATATCTTTTATTCTTGGGTTGTGGGTTATCAAGATCAACAGTTGGTTCTATTTCAACATCATTATCTGGTTCTTTATTGTTTATTTGAGTGTCTTCATGAACCTCATCATTATCTTTTTAGTTATCACTAGGTGAGTGTTCATTACCAGATTCAGTTTCAGCATCAGAAATAGAAATATCATTATTAGCTTTAGGAGGTTTTTCTATTTCAGATTCACTAGAGGTATGCAAAGTCCTATCATTTATATTTTTCTTTTTCTTTTTAGAAGAACTAGGTGCATCAGTGTTAATTCTTTGAGAATCTTGTTCAATTCTTTTTGGGTGTCCCTCGGGATAAAGTGGTTCCTGAGTCATTTTACCTCCTCTAGTCATTACTCTAACAACATGATCATTGATATTATTGTTCATTTCATCAAGCAATTCTCTTTGAGATTTAGCAACTTGTTCTAGTTGAGTTGGAACCATAGAGGCATGTTTTCCTACACCTCTAACATCATTTGAGATTCTAAATAACAAGTCACTCAAGCGAGCAATCGTATCAGAATTGTATTTCAATTGTTTCATAACATTTGCATTGAAGTGATCTTGTTTTCTAATGTAGTTATCAAACTCATAAAGGCATTGACTAGGATGCATATTATAAGGATTGTCATTATCATTGAATTTCATTAAAGAGTTAACCTCTACCACCTTGGATGGTGATGTATCAAGCCCATGTATTTCTTCAATAGGAGGTAAATTTTTTACATCCTCAGCTTTAATACCTTTTTCCTTCATACATTTCTTTGCCTCTTGCATATCTTCAGGACTGAGATATAAGATACCCCTCTTCCTCGGAGTAGGTTTAGGCGGCAGTTCAGGAAGAGTCCAATCGTCATAGTTTTTCAATATGTTATTCAGTAATTCTCCAGCTTGTTCAACAGTTCATTCCCTAAACGCAACTAGCACAACTATCTAGGAAATCCCTGGAAGCATCGGTTAGTCCATTATAGAAGATATCAAGTTTTTCATTTTTCTTAAGAGGATGATCAGGCAAAGCATTCAGCAATTGGAGAAGCCTCCCCCAAGCTTGTGGGAGACTCTCTTCTTCAATTTGCACGAAGTTAAATATTTCATGTAAAGCAGCTTGTTTCTTATGAGCAGGAAAATATTTTTCAAAGAAGTAATAAATTATATCCTGGGGACTACGTACACAACCAGAAGCAAGAGTATTATACCAAGTCTTAGCATCACCCTTTAATGAGAATAGAAATAATTTGAGAATATAATAGTAGCAATTTTTCTCATCATGAGCAAATAGGGTGGCTATGTCATTCAACTTAGTAAGATGTGCCACAAAAGTTTCAGTTTCATAACCATGGAAAGGATCAGACTCAACCAAAGTAATTAACTGTAGGTCGATAGAGAATTCATAATCCTTATGATCAACAAAGATAGGTGAAGTAGCAAACTTAGGATCACATTTCATTCTAGCATTCCAAGATTTTTCTTTCAGTTTGCATAGTAATTTCTTAAGATCATCTCTATCATTGCAAGAAAGAAAGTCTCTAGTTGTCTCCTCATCCATAACATAACCTTCTGGTATCTTAGGCAATTCATATCTAGGAGGACTAGGTCTAATAGGTGTCTCAATATTTTCAGATTCAGGTATTTCATCAGTTTCAGTAATTTCATTCTCTTTAGCTCTAGCAATTTGTTTATCAAGAAAATCACCTAGTGGCACACCTGTTGGGGAACGCGGTAATTTCAAAAAAAATCCTATGCGCACGCAAGATCTATCTAGGTGATGCATAACAACGAGAGGGGAGAGTGTTGTCCACGTACCCTCGTAGACCGAAAGCGGAAGTGTTATGACAACGCGGTTGATGTAGTCGTACGTCTTCACGATTCGACCGATCCTAGCACCGAAAGTACGGCACCTCTGCGAACTGCAAACGTTTAGCTCGGTGACGTCCTGCAAACTCTAGATCCAGCTGAGTGTCGAGGGACAGCTTTGTCAGCACAACGGCGTGGTGACGATGATGATGAAGCTACCGGTGCAGGGCTTCGCCTAATCACTGCAACGATATGACCGAGGTGGAAATCTGTGGAGGGGGCACCGCACACGGCTAAGACAACTGTCAACTTGTGTGTTCTAGGGTGCCCCCTGCCTCTGTATATAAAGGAGTAAGGGGGAGGCCGGCCGGCCCTATAGGCGCGCCAAGGAGGGGAGGAATCCGCCTCCTAGTAGGAGTAGGATTCCTCCTTTCCTAGTCCTACTAGGAGGGGGAAGGAAGGAAAGGGAGAGAGGGAGCAAAAGAGGGGGCTCCGCCCCCCTCCTTGTCCAATTCGGACTCCCCAAGGGGGGGGGGGCGGCCAGCCCTAAGGCCCCCTCCTCTCTCTCCCACAAGGCCCGTGTTGGCCCATTAGTTTCCCTGGGGGTTCCGATAACCCCCCGGCACTCCGATAATTATCCGGTGACCCCCGGAACTCATCCGGTGTCCGAATATAGTCCTCCAATATATCAATCTTTATGTCTCGACCATTTAGAGACTCCTCGTCATGTCCGTGATCACATCCGGGACTCTGAACTACCTTCGGTACATCAAAACACATAAACTCATAATACCAATCGTCACCGAACGTTAAGCATGCGGACCCTACGGGTTCGAGAACTATGTAGACATGACCGAGACTCATCTCCGGTCAATAACCAATAGCGGAACCTGGATGCTCATATTGGTTCCTACATATTCTACGAAGATCTTTATCGGTCAAACTGCATAACAACATACGTTGTTCCCTTTGTCATCGGTATGTTACTTGCCCGAGATTCGGTCGTTGGTATCTCAATACCTAGTTCAATCTCGTTACCGGCAAGTCTCTTTACTCGTTCTGTAGTGACAAATCCTAATCTCGATCTATGCCAACCCAACAAACACCATCGGAGACACCTGTAGAGCATCTTTATAGTCACCCAGTTACGTTGTGACGTTTGATAGCACACTAAGTGTTCCTTCAGTATTCGGGAGTTGCATAATCTCATAGTCATAGGAACATGTATAAGTCATGAAGAAAGCAATAGCAATAAACTAAACGATCAAGTGCTAAGCTAACGGAATGGGTCAGTCAATCACATCATTCTCTAATGATGTGACCCCGTTAATCAAATGACAACTCATGTCTATGGTTAGGAAACATAACCATCTTTGATTCAACGGGCTAGTCAAGTAGAGGCATACTAGTGACACTCTGTTTGTCTATGTATTCACACATGTACTAAGTTTCCGGTTAATACAATTATAGCATGAATAATAAACATTTACAATGATATAAGGAAATATAAATAACAACTTTATTATTGCCTCTAGGGCATATTTCCTTCAGTCTCCCACTTGCACTAGAGTCAATAATCTAGATTACATAGTAATGATTCTAACACCCGTGGAGTCTTAGTGCTGATCATGTTTTGCTAATGAGAGTGGCTTAGTCTACGGGTCTGCAACATTCAGATCCGTATGTATCTTGCAAATTTCTATGTCTCCCTCATTGACTTGATCGCGGATGGAATGGAAGCGTCTCTTGATGTGCTTGGTTCTCTTGTGAAATATGGATTCCTTTGCCAAGGCAATTGCACCAATATTGTCACAAAAGATTTTCATTGGACCCGATGCACTAGGTATGACACCTAGATCAGATATGAACTCGTTCATCCAGACTCCTTCATTTGCTGCTTCCGAAGCAGCTATGTACTCCGCTCACACGTAGATCCCGCCACGACGCTTTGCTTAGAACTGCACCAACTTATAGCTCCACCGTTCAATATAAATACGTATCCGGTTTGTGACGTAGAGTCATCCGGATCAGTGTCAAAGCTTGCATCGACGTAACCATTTACGACGGGCTCTTTGTCACCTCCATAAACGAGAAACATATCCTTAGTCCTTTTCAGGTATTTCAGGATGTTCTTGACCGCTGTCCAGTGATCCACTCCTGGATTACTTTGGTACCTCCCCGCTAAACTAATAGCAAGGCACACATCAGGTCTGGTACACAACATTGCATACATGATAGAACCTATGGCTGAAGCATAGGGAATGACTTTCATTTTTTTTCTATCTTCTGCAGTGGTCGGGCATTGAGTCTGACTCAACTTCACACCTTGTAACACAGGCAAGAACCCTTTCTTTGCTTGATCCATTTTGAACTTCTTCAAAACTTTATCAAGGTATGTGCTTTGTGAAAGTCCAATTAAGCGTCTTGATCTATCTCTATAGATCTTGATGCCCAATATATAAGCAGCTTCACCGAGGTCTTTCATTGAAAAACTCTTATTCAAGTATCCTTTTATGCTATCCAGAAATTCTATATCATTTCCAATCAACAATATGTCATCCACATATAATATTAGAAATGCTACAGAGCTCCCACTCACTTTCTTGTAAATACAGGCTTCTCCAAAAGTCTGTATAAAACCATATGCTTTGATCACACTATCAAAACGTTTATTCCAACTCCGAGATGCTTGCACCAGTCCATAAATGGATCGCTGGAGCTTGCACACTTTGTTAGCATCCTTTGGATTGATAAAACCTTCGGGTTGCATCATATACAACTCTTCTTCCAGAAATCCATTCAGGAATGCAGTCTTTACATCCATTTGCCAAATTTCATAATCATAAAATGCAGCAATTGCTAACATGATTCGGACGGACTTAAGCATCGCTACGGGTGAGAAGTCTCATCGTAGTCAACTCCTTGAACTTGTCGAAAACCTTTCGCAACAAGTCGAGCTTTGTAGACAGTAACATTACCGTCAGCGTCAGTCTTCTTCTTGAAGATCCATTTATTCTCTATGGCTTGCCGATCATCGGGCAAGTCAACCAAAGTCCACACTTTGTTCTCATACATGGATCCCATCTCAGATTTCATGGCCTCAAGCCATTTCGCGGAATCTGGGCTCATCATCGCTTCCTCATAGTTCGTAGGTTCGTCATGGTCAAGTAACATGACCTCCAGAACCGGATTACCGTACCACTCTGGTGCGGATCTTACTCTGGTTGACCTACGAGGTTCAGTAGTAACTTGATCTGAAGTTACATGATCATCATCATTAGCTTCCTCACTAATTGGTGTAGTAGTCACAGGAACTGATTTCTGTGATGAACTACTTTCCAATAAGGGAGCAGGTACAGTTACCTCATCAAGTTCTACTTTCCTCCCACTCACTTCTTTCGAGAGAAACTCCTTCTCTAGAAAGGATCCATTCTTAGCAACGAATGTCTTGCCTTCGGATCTGTGATAGAAGGTGTACCCAACAGTCTCCTTTGGGTATCCTATGAAGACACATTTCTCCGATTTGGGTTCGAGCTTATCAGGTTGAAGCTTTTTCACATAAGCATCGCAGCCCCAAACTTTAAGAAACGACAACTTGGGTTTCTTGCCAAACCACAGTTCATAAGGTGTCGTCTCAACGGATTTAGATGGTGCCCTATTTAATGTGAATGCAGCCGTCTCTAAAGCATAACCCCAAAACGATAGCGGTAAATCAGTAAGAGACATCATAGATCGCACCATATCTAATAAAGTGCGGTTACGACGTTCGGACACACCATTACGCTATGGTGTTCCAGGTGGCGTGAGTTGCGAAACTATTCCAAATTGTTTCAAATGAAGACCAAACTTGTAACTCAAATATTCTCCTCCATGATCAGATCGTAGAAACTTTATTTTCTTGTTACGATGATTTCCCACTTCACTCTGAAATTCTTTGAACTTTCCAAATGTTTCAGACTTATGTTTCATCAAGTAAATATATCCATATCTGCTCAAATCATCTGTGAAGGTCAGAAAATAACGATACCCGCCGTGAGCCTCAATATTCATTGGACCACATACATCAGTATGTATGATTTCCAACATATCTGTTGCTCGCTCCATTGTTCCGGAGAACGGAGTTTTAGTCATCTTGCCCATGAGGCACGGTTCGCAAGTACCAAGTGATTCATAATCAAGTGATTCCAAAAGTCCATCAGAATGGAGTTTCTTCATGCGCTTTACACCAATATGACCCAAACGGCAGTGCCACAAATAAGTTGCACTATCATTATCAACTCTGCATCTTTTGGCTTCAATAATGAATATGTGTCACTACTATCGAGATTCAACAAAAATAGGCCACTCTTCAAGGGTGCATGACCATAAAAGATATTACTCATATAAATAGAACAACCATTATTCTCGGATTTAAATGAATAACCGTCTCGCATCAAACAAGATCCAGATATAATGTTCATGCTTAACGCTGGCACCAAATAACAATTATTCAGGTCTAAAACTAATCCCGAAGGTAGATGTAGAGGTAGCGTGCCGACGGCGATCACATCGACTTTGGAACCATTTCCCACGCGCATCGTCACCTCATCCTTAGCCAATCTTTGCTTAATCCGTAGTCCCTGTTTCGAGTTGCAAATATTAGCAACAGAACCAGTATCAAATACCCAGGTACTACTGCGAGTATTAGTAAGGTACACATCAATAACATGTATATCACATATACCTTTGTTCACCTTGCCATCCTTCTTATCCGCCAAATACTTGGGGCAGTTCCGCTTCCAGTGACCAGTCCCTTTGCAGTAGAAGCACTCAGTCTCAGGCTTAGGTCCAGACTTGGGCTTCTTCACTTGAGCAGCAACTTGCTTGCCGTTCTTCTTGAAGTTCCCCTTCTTCCCTTTACCCTTTTTCTTGAAACTGGTGGTCTTGTTGACCATCAACACTTGATGCTCCTTCTTGATTTCTACCTCCGCAGCCTTTAGCATTGCGAAGAGCTCGGGAATCGTCTTATCCATCCCTTGCATGTTATAGTTCATCACGAAGCTTTTGTAGCTTGGTGGCAGTGATTGAAGAACTCTGTCAATGACACTATCAACCGGAAGATTAACTCCCAGCTGAGTCAAGTGATTATGATACCCAGACATTTTGAGTATATGCTCACTGACAGAACTATTCTCCTCCATTTTGCAGCTATAGAACTTATTGGAGACTTCATATCTCTCAATCCGGGCATTTGCTTGAAATATTAACTTCAACTCCTGGAACATCTCATATGCTCCATGACGTTCAAAACGTCGTTGAAGTCCCGGTTCTAAGCCGTAAAGCATGGCACACTGAACTATCGAGTAGTCATCAGCTTTGCTCTGCCAGGCGTTCACAACGTCCGGCGTTGCTCCTGCAGCGGGTCTTGCACCTAGCGGTGCTTCCAGGACGTAATTCTTCTGTGCAGCAATGAGGATAATCCTCAAGTTACGGACCCAGTCCGTGTAGTTGCTACCATCATCTTTCAACTTAGCTTTCTCTAGGAACGCATTAAAATTCAAAGGAACAGTAGCACGGGCCATTGATCTACAACAACATAGACATGCAAAATACTATCAGGTACTAAGTTCATGATAAATTAAAGTTCAATTAATCATATTACTTAAGAACTCCCACTTATATGACATCCCTCTAATCATCTAAGTGATCACGTGATCCAAATCAACTAAACCATGTCCGATCATCACGTGAGATGGAGTAGTTTTCAATGGTGAACATCACTATGTTGATCATATCTACTATATGATTCACGCTCGACCTTTCGGTCTCAGTGTTCCGAGGCCATATCTGCATATGCTACGCTCGTCAAGTTTAACCCGAGTATTCTGCGTGTGCAAAACGGGCTTGCACCCGTTGTATGTGAACATACAACTTATCACACACGATCATCACGTGGTGTCTCGGCATGACGAACTTTCGCAACGGTGCATACTCAGGGAGAACACTTGTACCTTGAAATTTAGTGAGAGATCATCTTATAATGCTACCGTCGAACTAAGCAAAATAAGATGCATAAAGGATAAACATCACATGCAATCAATATAAGTGACATGATATGGCCATCATCATCTTGTGCCTTTGATCTCCATCTCCAAAGCACTGTCATTATCACCATCGTCACCGGCGCGACACCTTGATCTCCATCGTAGCATCGTTGTCTTCTCGCCAACTATTGCTTCTACGACTATCTCTACTGCTTAGTGATAAAGTAAAAACAATTACAGGGCGATTGCATTTCATACAATAAAGCGACAACCATATGGCTCCTGCCAGTTGCCGATAACTATGTTACAAAACATGATCATCTCATACAATAAAATTTAGCATCATGTCTTGACCATATCACATCACAACAAGCCCTGCAAAAACAAGTTAGACGTCCTCTACTTTGTTGTTGCAAGTTTTACGTGGCTGCTACGGGCTGAGCAAGAACCGTTCTTACCTGCGCATCAAAACCACAATGATTTTTCGTCAAGTGTGCTATTTTAACCTTCAACAAGGATCGGGCGTAGTCACACTCGATTCAACTAAAGTTGTAGAAACTGACACCCGCCAGCCACCTGTGTGCAAAGCACGTCGGTAGAACCAGTCTCGCGTAAGCGTACGCGTAATGTCAGTCTGGGCCGCTTCATCCAACAATACCGCCGAATCAAAGTATGACATGCTAGTAAGAAGTATGACTATTATTGCCCACAACTCTTTGTGTTCTACTCGTGCATATAACATCAACGCATAGACCTGGCTCGGATGCCACTGTTGGGGAACGCAGTAATTTCAAAAAAATTCCTACGCACACGCAAGATCTATCTAGGTGAAGCATAGCAATGAGAGGGGAGAGTGTTGTCCACGTACCCTCGTAGACCGAAAGCGGAAGCGTCATGACAACGCGGTTGATGTAGTCGTACGTCTTCACAATCCGACCGATCCTAGCACCGAAAGTACGGCACCTCCGCGATCTACACACGTTCAGCTCGGTGACGTCCCGCAAACTCTAGATCCAGCTGAGTGTCGAGGGAGAGCTTCGTCAGCACGATGGCGTGGTGACGGTGATGATGAAGCTAACGGCGCAGGGCTTCACCTAAGCACTGCAACGATATGACCGAGGTGGAAATCTGTGGAGGGGGGCACCGCACACGGCTAAGACAACTATCAACTTGTGTGTTCTAGGGTGCCCCCTGCTCCCATATATAAAGGAGCAAGGGGGAGGCCGGCCGGCCCTATAGGCACACCAAGGAGGGGAGGAATACTCCTCCTAGTAGGAGTAGGATTCCTCCTTTCCTAGTCCTACTAGGAGGGGGAAGGAAGGAAAGGGAGAGAGGGAGGGAAAGAGGGGGCGCCGCCCCCTCCTTGTCCAATTCGGACTCCCCAAGGGGGGGGGGGGCGGCCAGCCCTAAGGCCCCCTCCTCTCTCTCTCACAAGGCCCATGTTGGCCCATTAGTTTCCCCAGGGGTTCCGATAACCGCCCGACACTCCGACAATTATCCGGTGAGCCCCGGAACTCATCCGGTGTCCGAATATAGTCATCCAATATATCAATCTTTATGTCTCGACCATTTCGAGACTCCTCGTCATGTCCGTGATCACATCCGGGACTCTGAACTACCTTCGGTACATCAAAACACATAAACTCATAATACCGATCGTCACCGAACGTTAAACGTGCGGACCCTACGGGTTCAAGAACTATGTAGACATGACCGAGACTCATCTCCGGTCAATAACCAATAATGGAACCTGGATGCTCATATTGGTTCCTACATATTCTACGAAGATCTTTTTCGGTCAAACCGCATAACAACATACGTTGTTCCCTTTGTCATCGGTATGTTACTTGCCCGAGATTCGATCGTCGGTATCTCAATACCTAGTTCAATCTCATTACCGGCAAGTCTCTTTACTCGTTCCATAATGCATCATCATGTGACTAACTCATTAGTCACATTGCTTGTAAGGCTTATAGTGATGTGCATTACCGAGAGGGCCTAGAGATACCTCTCCGAAACACGAAGTGACAAATCCTAATCTCGATCTATGCCAACCCAACAAACACCATCGGAGACACCTGTAGAGCATCTTTATAATCACCCAGTTACGTTGTGACGTTTGATAGCACACTAAGTGTTCCTCCAGTATTCGGGAGTTGCATAATCTCATAGTCATAGGAACATGTATAAGTCATGAAGAAAGCAATAGCAATAAACTAAACGATCAAGTGCTAAGGTAACGGAATGGGTCAAGTCAATCACATCCTTCTCTAATGATGTGATCCCGTTAATCAAATGACAACTCATGTCTATGGTTAGGAAACATAACCATCTTTGATTCAACGAGCTAGTCAAGTAGAGGCATACTAGTGACACTCTGTTTGTCTATGTATTCACACATGTACTAAGTTTCCGGTTAATACAATTCTAGCATGAATAATAAAAATTTATCATGATGTAAGGAAATATAAATAACAACTTTATTATTGCCTCTAGGGCATATTTCCTTCAACACCATCATCAAACAAGGTACTAGCATCATCATAAGCATTATCCATAGCAGAAGTAGCATCATCAATAACTTGTGACATATCAGAATTAATAGCATGTGGTGGTGTTGCAAGTTTACTCAAAATAGAAGGTGAATCAAGTGTAGAGCTAGATGGCAGTTCCTTACCTCCCCTCGTCTTAGAGGGAAATATTTTAGTCTTGGTATCCTTCAGATTCTTCATAGTGATAAATTGATAATAATCTCAAGTGACTCAATAAATATAGCTATGCTCCCCGGCAATGGCACCAGAAAAAGGTCTTGATAACACACAAGTATAGGGGATCGCAACAGTTTTCGAGGGTAGAGTATTCAACCCAAATTTATTGATTCGACACAAGGGGAGCCAAAGAATATTTGCAAGTATTAGCAACTGAGTTGTCAATTCAACCACACCCGGAGATTAATTATCTGCAGCAAAATGATCAGTACCAAAGTAGTATGATAGTTTTGATAGTAGTAGCAACAACAATAGTAACGGTAACAATGATAGCAATGATTTTGTAGCAAGTGTAACAGTAAAAGTAGCAGTAGTAACTTAGCAAGAACAATATAAGAGAAATTTGTAGGCATTGGATCAGTGGATTCGTTGGATGATATTCATCATATAACAGTCATAACCTAGCGTGATGCGGCACTAGCTCCAGTTCATAAATATAATGTAGGCATGTATTCCGTAAATAGTCATATGTGCTTTGCTGAAGAGCATGCTCCTGGCGAACCACAAATAGGTACAAAGCATCACCAGAGGGCTGATAGCGCTGGCAAAGATGAGTCCACATCTCAAAGACATTACTGAGCCCCATAAACTCAAAAGCAAATTGAGGTAGAACACTAGAAGCGAGGATGGCCGCAACACGAGCATCATCATCACATCACTGAGTGTAGGCAGCCAGATCATCTTGATAAATGAAAAGAGCATCTGAATAATCCAAGACCTGCTAGTTATAAGCAGATCAGGAGCAATCCTAGTTGCATCCCTCTCAGCATCAGAAGAACTGGACATTGCACTCTCTCTTTTTATGAGCAAGCCAACTAGTCCTCAGAACCAAGACAGAGAGCAGTCCAACAATCGAACAAGCAGAGCCGAGCAGGACATGAGAGCTGAGCCAGGCTGGTCACATGAGCCGAGCCGGTCAGAAGCAGATCACAAGACGCCCGCCCGGGATGGACCAGGGCCGTACCTGAGAATCTGGAGCCCGGTGCAAAATTTGAAGTTAGGCCTTTTATATGAAAAATACTAATTATAAAGTAATCCAATCAAAAATTTCCTGGTCTTCAGCTCGTAAAGCTTATGTAAGTTTCATCGATGTAGCATTTCTCATATGATATACTTCCTCCGTTCCTAAATATAAGTCTTTTTGGAGATTTCAAATGGACTATCACATACGGATGTATATAGACATATTTTAGAGTGTAGATTCACTTATTTTGCTCCATATGTAGTCACTTGTTGAAATCTCTAGAAATACTTATATTTAGGAATGGAGGGAGTATATTAGCATACCATAAACATAATCTTCATAATAATAATACAAGAGTAATAGATGATGGGAAGAAAACCAAATTGATGATAGCAGAGTGTTTCTCGTAAAAATAAGATGAGAGCAGAGTGTATGAATCTTGCTTGCCTCAAATTTCTTCAAAAAATTTGCTGCAAGGAGAACGGAGAACTGGAGAAGAATATGTTGTAGTACTAGTTCCGAAGACGTTTGTTGGGATTGGAAATATGATGTAGGGGATATTTTCTAATCGAACTTGACGTTGATTAATATCATTAATTGTTACTTAAGATGGAGAGAGAGAGGAGAGCATGTGCTTGTGTCATCGTGTGGGATGGGTAATGGTTGGCGTTGGAAGTTGGAATGTTGCACAGGAGGTTAAACATTCATTTTTAATTACTCTCGTGATTAATATGGTTAATTGCTATTTAAGATAAATCCAGGGGCCCAAAAATTTTAGGGGCCCTGTGCCATTGCACATGCTGCACCTCGCCTAGCTCGCCGTCAATCGCACCCCCGTTGTACTCTCAAGTTGTGCCGCCAGTTGCCATCGTACTACGCAGCTTGCTGCCTTCACACCTCACCGCCGGCACACCATCCACCCACTCTGCCCGGATTTGACCCCCCCGCTCCATCTCCCACACGTTGGGCCCCCAAGGAGACCTCGCCGGTGAGCCATCCCGACATTAGGGGGACGTGCCAGCCATCTCCTCTACGTTTGATGCGGCGGTTGGAGAACAAACAGATGCATCCAGCCTTTTCCCCTCTTTGAAGCCTCCCTCTCAGAATAGAAGGTGTCGTCAGTGCATCAATCTTCTCCCATTCCATCATCGTTTTTACTTGGTTCCCATTGTTCTCCGTGTGATGATCTTTAATTTCAACACTATAATTAGGTGTCAGTGTTGGGTGTCGTATATTCATAGGTACACATGTTTATTGTGCGCCAAATATTGACTATTGTTGGCGTGAAATTGTTCTATCCATTATATTACGTCATTAAATCATCAACAATTTAGTTGTTTTCGGTTTTCAAATCACCCTAACTTCCATAGCTATGTTGACGACAATCGTTGTTGTTTTTTAGTGTCGAAGTTCAATGCTTCCAATGAAGTTGAGAATTGTTGAGATAACAACCTTCACATGCTTAAAGATGCATCTGCTTGTTTGTGACAATGTTGTTTAATTTCAATTTCAATTTTATGCTTCCAGTTAAGTTGGCTCCTACTGACATAGCACATGCATCGTACCCAATAATTCCTCATCCGGAGCACCCTTTTCATGCTTCATATTGATATGTTCTAATTTCAAAATTCCATGCTTCCAAGTAACACTTGTTCTGTTCCTTGAGCTCTCCTTCCTTTCTTCTTTTTCAATGAGCCATGGCTTTGGGCTAGAAAATATGCTTCCATTTTCAATGCTCTATGATTCCATTAAAGATGAATCATATGTATATATCACAATTTCATGGTCCCTGCAAATTATGCTTCTGAATCACCCCTCGACTGCTTCAACCAATATCAGTTTGTGCTATAGACACAACAATGTTGCATCTTTTAATAAAATTATTGTTCATACATTTTTCTTGCAACAATTTTTTTGTATGAACCACTACCAATGTATGCTTCATTGAATCTCATTTATGTTTCCATGAAAAATATACAAGATGCTTCTAAAATTTACTTATAAATGTTTCCATGGTAGTGAACCTCGGCTTCAAGCATTGTTAATGTGTGCTTCTGTTGTTGTCTAGAGATATTGGTTCGAGCAAGTGAGTGCTTGAACCAATACATGTGAGTCTTCTTTTAGTCATATTATTGTACATGCATGTTGCTTCTTGCGGCAATCTTTTTTGTTTCAACCACTACTGAGGTTAGCTTCATTATTTCTTTCTCATGTTTTCCATGTACAGATATTTTTCCCACGCGTCTTTATTTCCAACATAATGCTAATAGTGTTGAGTGTGCTGGACCAAGCATTACTTCTTATCGGAGGCTATCTTGTTGAAGAAAAACTTGTGACGGTGCAGAGGTTTCATATGATCAGTTAATTGAAAACGTACATCGAAGCTGACTATGCATAAGTGAAATTAGTGTTGTTGTTGTTGTTGTAAAAAGAATTGTTTATGATTTGTATCACATAAATTTTGAGGCCCTATATATTTCTATTTTGTGTTTCCACAGATGATTCCATTAGCGAAGCAAATGTTTCTATCAAATGTGAATATTATTTTTGGTACACCAACTAATGTTTCCAAAGCAACTAAAAAAAATTCTTCCACGTCATAGAAATAATGCTTCCATGGATACAAAATAAAAGGATTTCTATTGCATAGTTGAATGATATGTTTCCATCGCAACGTGAAAGGGTGCTTCCAACGATAAAAGTAATGCTTCTATGATTGAATAATATGATTGCAACTTGAAAGTGTGCTTCCATTGACAAAAGGTAATGCTTCTATGCAAAGTTGCCATGAAAAAGTTCTAAAAAAAAACTTGCCATGAAAAAAATGCATCTACGAAAATATTTTTTTGTATTTGTTTATTGGAAGCACATCGCAATGTAAAAGAGATGTTTCCTTGCACAAAAATGCATCTTAAAAAATAAAAATATATTTGTTTCCTAGAAGCAAATCACAATTATTATTCGGAAAGTAATTAGAGATTAATGCATAAATCCCCTAACTAACAAAAAGCATCCATTAATTAAGCAATCCAACACACCAAACGTGGGGTTTGTACTACCAAATCTGATGGCGGTGATACGGTCATGCACTGGTCTGATGGGAAGCAAGGGATCAGTAGTCTGATCCCTAGCGGCTCTCTTTAACATTACAGGGGAAACGCTTTGTAGCAATAGTCTCAGGGAAACCAAGAGCGACCAGACTACTGATCCCTGTGCTTCCATCAGATCATTGCTCTACCATGCCGTTGGATAGGAGAGCGTAGGATGGCGCCTCTATGTCTAAGTTTCCACTTTATTGGTAAGAAATACTCCTTTGATGACACCCCTTAACTATCCCGAAAATTACTCACGGTTAGTGCTCTGCGCTACCTTCGAAATTTGCTCCCGTAAACAAACTACCCCCAAAATTACTCATGGTTCGTTCCTTCAATGTTCAAAGCAAAACCCAGATGTAGGTGATATGGAATATTTGACGCATACTGCGCTAAGGTTGGAAGCATGAGTAATGGGTGCTTTATTTGGCTGTTTATGAAGCATATTGCACTAATGTTGAAAGCATGAGCAGTACCCAATAGAAACTTTTGTTCAAGTTTAGATGTGTTGCACCATTTGGCTGTTGTGTAATGCTCAACCCGTCCCAAAATAATCATCGTTGATCTAGTACAACTTTAGAATAAAGTTGTACCAAATAAATGACATTTATTTTGGGATGGAGGAGTAGATAATAGAAGCATCGTTCTTATGCATAAGAAGCAAAAATATAGCAAGGACGGATACACCATTGACAAAAAAATTGAAGAATTTACATCTGGGAAGAAGCAATTAGATCTGTTTCAAACACAGTGAAAAAATGCTAAAAATATGTTTCCAGAAACAATTACATGTATTTCTGATGTGAATGCATGGTTAAATATATGCTTCCAAAATATTGGAAATCTATTCAGGTACATTCCCATCGAAGAGAAAGAGTTGGAGAGTTACACTGTTATCGGGTAGCATAAGGCTTCGGCCAAAGACGTGTCCGATGGACCATAGCGACAACAACGCAACCTGGGTGCCACCACCAACCACGTTGGCAAAGGGAACAAGAGGGATCGATGTAGCGCACTGACAAGATCGAAGCAATGGTGGTTAGCACCAAGGCGTGAACACAACAAAAACGAATCGAATGTGGTCGTCGCCGGGCAGCAAGCCGAGGGAGATGGAGCACGGTGGTGGGACAAGGCGGCAGAGATCTTATGCGCATGACGTCCTCTTGTGTGGGCTTCGTCGCTTCGGCTGCGACTTCTGTGGAGTGTCTCCTCCATGTCGCCATAGGATGAGGGTGCATGATTGTAACACCCCGCATGTAACTTGCCATATTTGTAACTCCGACTCTTGCCATTTCCGGCTATGTGATATGTTTTTCCCTCCATTGTCGGGTTTTGTCTTTCGTTTTGTATTTTGTCATGTCATGCATTTTCATATCATGTCATCATGCGCATTATATTTGCATATGTGTTCGTCTCATGCATCCGAGCATTTTTCCCGTTGTCCGTTTTCCAATCCGGTGCTCCTATCTCCTCCGGTGCACCCCTCTAGTTTTCTTTCGTGTGCGTGTGTCAAACTTTCTCGGAATGGACCGAGGCTTGTCAAGTGGTCTTAATATACCACCCGGAGACTACCGGTCAAGTTTCGTTCCATTCGGAGGTCGTTTGGTACTCCAACGGTTAACCGGGCATCCGCAAAGTCCATTTGAGTGTCCAGCAAAAACCTCCTCTAAAACCAGCCCAAAACCCACCAAACTCTCTTCCATGCTCTAGGTCGTTCGATCACGATCGTGTGGGCGAAAACCGTACCTCATTTGGAGCCTCCTAGCTCCCTCTACCTATTTATAAGTGGGCATCCCGAAAAACGGAATCGCAGTCTAACCCTAGCAAAAATCCCTCGCGCCGCCGGACAGCGTCCGCCCGCGCCGGCGGACGAATCGCCCGTCGCCACGTCACTCCGCCGCCGCCCGGACCCCGCCAGCCCGCCGGGCCCGCGCGCCGGCCCTCCGGCCCGTCTCCTCCGCCGCCGCCTCGCCTCCCGCCGGGCGCCGCCGCCGCCATCACCGCTGGGCGCCGCCGCCATCACCGCCGCCACCGCGCCTTGGGCTCCGGCCGCCGCCCGCAGGCCCGCCGGCGCCGCCCCCGGCTGGCGACCGCCGCCCCCGCCGGCGGCCCCCCCTCCTCCGGCGCCTCCTCTCCTTCCCACGGCCGCCGCCACCGCCTCCTTTCCTCCTCCCGCCGGCGACGAGCTCGGGCTCGAGCAAGTCCCCTCGATCCGATCTGGTACAGCTCACCCTCGTTGACTTTCCTAGCCTTCGTTTTTTTCCCGAGTCCTAATTTATCTCAGCACATGCTCCTGTTCGAGATGCGATAACTTCTTGCATGTAGCTCCGATTTGCGCGTATAATATGTCAAATTGTTCGTCTCGTGATGCTCTTCATTTTGTTCAATTTCACCATTTTCATTAGAGGTCATCTTCATGCCCAGATCTTCGTTGGAAGAGGGCTAGTTGCTGTTAATCTCTGGTTCTTATCAGAACTTGGAGATTTGTCATTTTTGTATCATTTATTCTGTGCATCTTTTGAGCATGAGCTCTACATGTGTTTTGAAGTATGCCATGCCATCTTTCCAGTGGTATAGTACATGTATTTTTGTGATCTCTGTGGTGACTAGCACAAGCATGCAAAGTAGGTCCCGTAATAATTCTGATTTCAGGGACTTAGTGATTTATCTGTCTTTGTCTGCTGTAATTTTGTTGCCATGTAAACTTGATGCTACAGAGAGATCCATGCATATTTTGGAGATGTTCAGTAAGGATGTTTTGTAGCTATAGTTGTAATTGATCCATTCCTGCAATTGTTTGCAATTTTAGAGTACCATAGCATGACTCAATATTGCTCTACTTTTGCTATAAAATATTTCTGGCAGATTCTTAACATGATTTGCAATCTTGCCAAGCTTATTGTAGTTGGTCCATACATATTATGCAATTGTTCTTGCCATGGATAGCTTTATAAACATGCCATCTTGCTGTAGGTATGCTTGGTTTGTCATGCATTGCTCTGTAGTGAGTGCATCAAGCTCACAAAGAGGCCTACATATTAATAAACTCTGCCATGCTCTGTTTTCTGCTAAGTCTGAAACCTGATAACGAAACTTGCTATGTTTACATGCTTGCCATCATATCTTCTGGTCCTTTTTGGCTTATGGTCAGTAGGGACTTTTGTCCTGTGCTTTTAGTAGAACACTACCATGCCTTGTTTTGCTATGTTAAGTTTCTGTAGCATATTGATTTCATGCTCTGAACATTGCTACCTGATGCTGATTTCTGCCATGTCCAGTTTTTCACTAAGTCTGTGAACCTGTAATCTTTTGCACTTTTGCCATGCTTGTTTGAGCTTGATATGTTGTGAACTAGCCGTAGCTCAGTGTTCATCTTTTGTCAAGCATCTCCTGTAAATTACTGTTATGTGCTTTGTTGCTATGTTGGGGTGCTGTAGAATTGTTACTTGTTGTATTTTAAGTGCTATCTTGCTGTTTATCGCAGATTAGTGTCATTCTTGTTTTGCTTGCCATTTGCAAACCGTGAATCCGATTCCGGTGATCTTTATATCGATTTCGACCGAAATCATCTCATCTTTCCAGTGGCATGCTTGGTTTGTCAAGTTACTGCCATGTTCATCATTTTCCTTCTGGAGCACGCATATGCATCGCATATCATAACTTGCATATCATACATGTCTTGCATCATGTTGCTTGCGCATTTCTCGTTGTTGATTGTCGTTCCATTTGTTTGTGTTCTTGTCTTGGGTAGAGCTGGGAGACGAGTTCGTGAACGAGGAACCTGTCGAGTACGCTTACGAGGATCAAGCTTTCGACAACTCTGAGAATCTTGCAGGCAAGATGACCACCCCTCGAAATCACTTCTATCTTTGCTATGCTAGTTGTTCGCTCTATTGCCATGCTCGCTACCTATCACTTGCTATATCATGTCTCCCATTTTAGCCATGTCAGCCCTAACCATCCTTTCCTAGCAAACCGTTGTTTGGCTATGTCACCGCTTTTGCTCAGCCCCTCTTATAGCGTTGCTAGTTGCAGGTGAAGTTGAAGTTTGTTCCATGTCGGAACATGGATATGTTGGGATATCACAATATCTCTTATTTAATTAATGCATCTATATATTTTGGTAAAGGGTGGAAGGCTCGGCCTTATGCCTGGTGTTTTGTTCCACTCTTGCCGCCCTAGTTACTGTTATACCGGGATTATGTTCCTTGAGTTTGCGTTCCTTACGCGGTCGGGTGATTTATGGGACCCCCTTGACAGTTCGCCTTGAATAAAACTCCTCCAGCAAGGCCCAACTTTGGTTTTACTATTTGCCGCCTAAGCCTTTTCCCCCGGGTTTTCGCGAGCCCGAGGGTCATCTTATTTTAACCCCCCCGGGCCAGTGCTCCTTCGAGTGTTGGTCCGAACCGAGCAGCCTGCGGGGCCACCTCGGGGAAACTCGAGGTCTGGTTTTACTCGTAGCTTGACTTATCCGGTGTGCCCTGAGAACGAGATATGTGCAGCTCCTATCGGGATTTGTCGGCACATTCGGGCGGCTTTGCTGGTCTTGTTTTACCATTGTCGAGATGTCTTGTAAACCGGGATTCAAAGACTGATCGGGTCTTTTCGGGAGAAGGTTTATCCTTCGTTGACCATGAGAGCTTATGATGGGCTAAGTTGGGACACCCCTGCAGGGTATTATCTTTTGAAAGCCGTGCCCGCGGTTATGAGGCAGATGGGAATTTGTTAATGTCTGGTTGTAGATAACTTGTCACTTGACCCAATTAAAATACACCAAGTGCGTGTGTAGCCGTGATGGTCTCTTCTCGGCGGAGTCCGGGAGGTGAACACGGTCTGAGTTATGCATGACGTAAGTAGGTGTTCAGGACCTCTTCTTGGTCATTGCTAGATGACGTCCGTTCCATTGCTTCTCTTCTCGCTCTCATTTGCGCAGTTAGCCACCATACATGCTTTTGCCGCTGCAGCTCCACCTCTTTGCACCTCCTTGTCCTACAAGCTTAAATAGTCTTGATCTCGCGGGTGTGAGATTGCTGAGTCCCCGTGACTCACAGATTCTTCCAAAACAGTTGCAGGTGCCGACGATGCCAGTGCAGATGATAGCGTCGATCTCAAGTGGGAGTTCGACGAGGAACGTGGTCGTTACTATGTGTCTTTTCCTGATGATCAGTAGTGGAGCCCAGTTGGGACGATCGGGGATCTAGCATTTGGGGTTGTCTTATTTTCATCTGGATTTTGACCGTAGTCGGTCCATATGTTTGTGTTTTGGATGATGTATGAATGATATTTATGTATTGAGTGAAGTGGCGATTGTAAGCCAACTCTTTATCCCATTCTTGTTCATTACATGAGATTGTGTGAAGATGACCCTTCTTGCGACAAAACCACTATGCGGTTATGCCTCTAAGTCGTGCCTCGACACGTGGGAGATATAGCCGCATCGTGGGCGTTACAATGATGATCTCGCTGTGGCCAGAGCGACTAGTGGCACAACAAGACCGGATATGCGGGTGGTGGAGTTTTTGGCGCTTCACGGATAGAGCGCGATACCATTGAGGAGATTGGTGTATGGAAGCCGTCAATAGGTGGTTAGGGTTCCACGATAATGGATGAAGAGGTGCAGTTGGTTAGCAGGTCTCGAATATGGGAAACATGTGTCGTTGGATGGAAGCGCTTGCATCAACGACCTTGAAGGCGTCTGACGAGAATTCAAGGATCATTATACTGATAAGAAGGGTTTCCCATATTATAGGGAGGCCAAAGCCATCATTTATACATGTACAAGTCGGATGCCACAAGACTAGAATGTGGAATGTCAAATGTCATCATCGATATAACTCTAACACTATTTAGAAAACACATGTCACATAACAACCCCCTCCCCACAACACGATTCTACAAGAACACACTAATTATTTGGTACTTGCAACCTAATATGACTCTTTGTTCAGGCAAATCTGAACCCAAGTAGATCTAAAAGTACCTTCCGCGCATCAATGTGCCAAACTTTTAGAGGTAGCCAACATTAGTTACACATGACGAATTACCAACATAATATGTGATAAACATATCCTTAATCATAAAAAATGCATTTACAGCAAGATGCTCATCCATAGGGACCCTACGAAATTTAGGATGGTTTCTTAATCATATGTTTGGTTCACTATTAAAAAATCATGACTCACACATTGTCCTCGTTCTCCCCTAGAAACACGTAGCCAGCCCCTACCCTAGCTGCCACTAAGGTTTTCATTGCCGCGCCTCGATGCCCCTCCTTTCTCCCATCTGGCTGTTAGGGAACGCAGTAATTTCAAAAAAATTCCTACGCACACGCAAGATCTATCTAGGTGATGCATAGCAACGAGAGGGGAGAGTGTTGTCCACGTACCCTCATAGACTGAAAGCGGAAGTGTTATGACAACGCGGTTGGTGTAGTCGTACGTCTTCATGATCCGACCGATCCTAGCACCGAAGGTACGGCACCTCCGCGATCTGCACATGTTCAGCTTGGTGACGTCCCACGAACTCTAGATCCAGCTGAGGTCGAGGGAGAGTTTCGTCAGCACGACGGCATGGTGACGGTGTTGATGAAGTTACCGACGTAGGGCTTCGCCTAAGCACTACAACGATATGACCGAGGTGGAAATCTGTGAAGGGGGGCACCGCACACGGTTAAACAATGAACTTGTGTGTCTATGGGGTGCCCCCTTCCCTCGTATACAAAGGAGTGGAGGAGGGGAGGGCCGGCCCTCTCATGGCGCGCCCAAGGGAGGGAGTCCTACTCCCAGTAGGAGTAGGTTTCCCCCCTTCCCTAGTTGGAGTAGGAGAAGAAGGAAGAGGGAGAGGGAGAGAAGGAAAGGGGGCCCGCCCCCCTCCCAATTCGGATTGGGCTTGGGAGGGGGGGGGGGTCGCCCCCACCTTGGCCGCCTCCTCCTCTCTTCCACTAAGGCCCAATAAGGCCCATTGACTCCCCAGGGGGTTCCGGTAACCTCCCGGTACTCCGAAAAATGCCCGAACTCATCCGGAACCATTCCGGTGTCCAAACATAGCCTTCCAATATATCGATCTTTATGTCTCGACCATTTTGAGACTCCTCGTCATATCCGTGATCACATCCGGGTCTCCAAACAATCTTGGGTACATCAAAACACATAAACTCATAATACCGATCGTC
This sequence comes from Triticum aestivum, assembly GCF_018294505.1. NCBI lineage: Eukaryota > Viridiplantae > Streptophyta > Magnoliopsida > Poales > Poaceae > Triticum > Triticum aestivum. The sequence continues at coordinate 287,335,794 of NC_057814.1, read as the reverse complement.
ATCGAACGTTAAGCGTGCGGACCCTACGGGTTCGAGAACTATGTAGACCTGACCGAGACTCATCTCCGGTCAATAACCAATAGCGGAACCTGGATGCTCATATTGGTTCCTACATATTCTACGAAGATCTTTATCGGTCAAACCGCATAACAACATACGTTGTTCCCTCTGTCATCGGTATGTTACTTGCCCGAGATTCGATCGTCGGTATCTCAATACCTAGTTCAATCTCGTTACCGGCAAGTCTCTTTACTCATTCCATAATGCATCATCCCGTAAATAACTCATTAGTCATATTGCTTGCAAGGCTTATAGTGATGTGCATCACCAAGAGGGCCCAGAGATACCTCTTCGACAATCAGATTGACAAATCCTAATCTCGATCTATGCCAACTCAACAAACACCATCGGAGACACCTGTAGAGCATCTTTATAATCACCCAGTTACGTTGTGACGTTTGATAGCACACTAAGTGTTCCTCCGGTATTCGGGAGTTGCATAATCTCATAGTCATAGGAACATGTATAAGTTATGAAGAAAGCAATAACAATAAACTAAACGATCATAGTGCTAAGCTAACGGATGGGTCAAGTCAATCACATCATTCTCTAATCATGTGATCCCGTTCATCAAATGACAACTCATGTCTATGGCTAGGAAACTTAACCATCTTTGATTAACGAGCTAGTCAAGTAGAGGCATACTAGTGACACTCTCTTTTGTCTATGTATTCACACATGTACTTTTCGGTTAATACAATTCTAGCATGAATAATAAACATTTATCATGATATAAGGAAATATAATTAACAACTTTATTATTGCCTCTAGGGCATATTTCCTTCAGTCTCCCACTTGCACTAGAGTCAATAATCTAGATTACACAATAGTGATTCTAACACCCATGGAGTCTTGGTGCTGATCATGTTTTGCTCGTGAGAAAGGCTTAGTCAACGGGTCTGCGACATTCAGATCTGTATGTATCTTGCAAATCTCAATGTCTCCCTCCTTGACTTGATCGCGAATGGAATTGAAGCGTCTCTTGACGTGCTTGGTTCTCTTGTGAAATCTGGATTCCTTTGCTAAGGCAATTGCATTTCATTGGACCCGATGCACTAGGTATGACACCTAGATCGGATATGAACTCCTTCATCCAGACTCCTTTCATTTTCTGCTTCCGAAGTAGCTATGTACTCCGCTTCACACGTAGATCCCGCCACGACGCTCTGCTTGGAACTGCACCAACTAACAACTCCACCATTCAATAAAAATACGTATCTGGTTTGTGACTTAGAGTCATCCGTATCAGTGTCAAAGCTTGCATCGACGTAACCGTTTATGACGAGCTCTTTGTCACCTCCATAAACGAGAAACATATCCTTAGTCCTTTTCACATATTTTAGGATGTTCTTGACCAGTGTCCAGTGATCCACTCCTGGATTACTTTGGTACCTCCCTGCTAAACTAATAGCAAGGTACACATCAGGTCTGGTACACAGCATTGCATACATAATAGAACCTATGGTTGAAGCATAGGGAATGACTTTCATTTTCTCTCTATCTTCTGCAGTTGTCGGGCATTGAGTCTTACTCAACTTCACACCTTGTAACTGCTACCTCTTGAGCATGCGTTGGTTTTCCCTTGAAGAGGAAAGGGTGATGCAGCAAAGTAGCGTAAGTATTTCCCTCAGTTTTTGAGAACCAAGGTATCAATCCAGTAGGAGACTACACGCAAATCCCTAGTACCTGCACAAACAATTAAGAACCTTGCAACCAACGCGATAAAGGGGTTGTCAATCCCTTCACGGCCACTTGCAAAAGTGAGATCTGATAGAGATAATAAGATAAATATTTTTGGTATTTTTGTTGTATAGATTGAAAAGTAAAAATTGCAAAATAAACGGCGACAGAAATTGTCTAGTTGCTGGGGGATTAATATGATGGAAAATAGACCCGGGGGCCATAGGTTTCACTAGTGGCTTCTCTCAAGATAGCAAATTCTACGGTGGGTGAACAAATTACTGTCGAGCAATTGATAGAAAAGCGCATAGTTATGAGAATACCTAGGCATGATCATTTATATAGGCATCACGTCCGTGTCAAGTAGACCGAAATGATTCTGCATCTACTACTATTACTCCACACATCGACCGCTATCCAGCATGCATCTAGAGTATTAATTTCATAAGAACAGAGTAACGCATTAAGCAAGATGACATGATGTAGAGGGATAAACTCAAGCAATATGACATAAACCCCATCTTTTTATCCTCGATGGCAACAATACAATACGTGCCTTGCTGCCCCTGCTGTTACTTGGAAAGGACACCGCAAGATTGAACCCAAAGCTAAGCACTTCTCCCATTGCAAGAAAGATCAATCTAGTAGGCCAAACCAAACTGATAATTCGAAGAGACTTGCAAAGATATTAAATCATGCATATAAGAATTCAGAGTAGAATCAAATATTGTTCATAGATAATCTTGATCATAAACCCACAATTCACGGGATCTCGACAAACACACCGCAAAAAGAATTACATCGAATAGATCTCCAAGAGAATCAAGGAGAACTTTGTATTGAGATCCAAAGAGAGAGAAGAAGCCATCTAGCTAATAACTATGGACCCGAAGGTCTGTGGTAAACTACTCACACATCATCGAAGAGGCCATGGTGTTGATGTAGAAGCCCTCCGTGATCGATTCCCCCTACGGCAGAGCGCCGGAAAAGGCCGCAAGATGGGATCTCACGGGTACAGAAGGTTGCGGCGGTGGAAATAGGGTTTCGTGGTGCTCCTGGATGTTTTCGGGGTATATGAGTATATATAGGCGAAGGAAGTAGGTCGGTGGAGCTACGAGGGGCCCACGAGGGTGGGGGCGCGCCCTCCTACCTCGTGGCCACCTCATGGCTTCCTTGACGTCCACTCCAAGTCTCCTGGATTGCGTTTGTTCCAAAAATGATCCTCGCGAAGGTTTCATTCTGTTTGGACTCCGTTTGATATTCCTTTTCTGTGAAACACTGAAATAGACAAGAAAACAACAATTTGCACTGGGCCTCCGGTTAGTAGGTTAGTCCCAAAAATAATATAAAAGTGCATAATAAAGCCCATTAAACATCGAAAACAGATAATATAATAGCATGGAACAATAAAAAATTATAGATACGTTGTAGACGTATCAAGCATCCCCAAGCTTAATTCATGCTCGTCCTCGAGTAGGTAAATGATAAAAACAATTTTTTTGATGTGGAATGCTACCCAGCATAATTCTCAATGTAATTTTTTTTATTTTGGCATGAATGTTCAGATCCAAAAGATACAAGACAAAATTTTAATATTGACCTAAAAATAATAATACTTCAAGCATACTAATAAAGCAATCATGTCTTCTCAAAATAACATGGCCAAAGAAAGTTATCCCTACAAAATCATATAGTCTGGCTATGCTCTATCTTCATCACACAAAATATTTAAATCATGCACAACCCCGATGACAAGCCAAGCAATTGTTTCATACTTTTGATGTTCTCAATCTTTTTCAATTTTCGCGCAATACATGAGCGTGAGCCATGGACATAGCACTATATGTGGAATAGAATGGTGGTTGTGGAGAAGACAAAAAAGGAGAAGATAGTCTCACATCAACTAGGCGTATCAACGGGCTATGGAGATGTCCATCAATAGATATCAATGTGAGTGAGTAGGGATTGCCATGCAACGGATGCACTAGAGCTATAAGTGTATGAAAGCTCAACAAAAGGAACTAAGTGGGTGTGCATCCAACTCGCTTGCTCACGAAGACCTAGGGCATTTTGAGGAAGCCCATCATTGGAATATACAAGCCAAGTTATATAATGTAAAATTCCCACTAGTATATGAAAGTGACAACATAGGAGACTCTCTATCATGAAGATCACGGTGCTACTTTGAAGCACAAGTGTGGTAAAAGGATAGTAACATTGTCCCTTCTCTCTTTTTCTCTCATTTTTTTGTTTGGGTCTTTTTCTCTTTTTATGGCCTCTTTTTTTTCTTTTCTTTTTTTTTTTCATCCGGAGTCTCATCCCGACTTGTGGGGGAATCATAGTCTCCATCATCCTTTCCTCACTTGGGACAATGCTCTAATAATGATGATCATCACACTTTTATTTACTTACAACTCAAAAATTAGAACAAAATATGACTCTATGTGAATGCCTCCGGCGGTGTACCGGGATATGCAATGAATCGAGAGTGACATGTATGAAAATCATGAACGGTGGCTTTGCCACAAATACGATGTCAACTACATGATCATGCAAAGCAATATGACAACGATGGAGGGTGTCATAATAAACGGAACGGTGGAAAGTTGCATGGCAATATATCTCGGAATGGCTATGGAAATGCCATAATAGGTAGGTATGGTGGCTGTTTTGGGGAAAGTATATGGTGGGTGTATGATACCGGCGAAAGGTGCGTGGTATTAGAGAGGCTAGCAATGGTGGAAGGGTGAGAGTGCGCATAATCCATGGACTCAATGTTAGTCATAAAGAGCTCACATACTTATTGCAAAAATCTATTAGTTATCGAAACGAAGTACTACGCACATGCTCCTAGGGGGATAGATTGGTAGGAAAAGACCATCGCTCGTCCCCAACCGCCACTCATAAGGAAGGCAATCAATAAATAAATCATGCTCCGACTTCATCACATAACGGTTCACCATACGTGCATGCTACGGGAATCACAAACTTCAACACAAGTATTTCTCAAATTCACAACTACTCAACTAGCATAACTCTAATATCACCATCTTCATATCTCAAAACAATCATAAAGAATCAAACTTCTCATAGTATTCAATGCACTTTATATGATAGTTTTTATTATACCTATCTTGGATGCTCATCACATTAGGACTAATTTTTTTTACCAAAGCAAATTACCATACTGTTCTAAAAGACTCTCAAAATAATATAAGTGAAGCGTGAGAGATCAATAATTTCTATAAAATAAACCACCATCGTGCTCTAAAAGATATAAGCGAAGCACTAGAGAAAAATTATCTAGGTCAAAAGATATAAGTGAAACACATAGAGTATTCTAATAAATTCCGATTCATGTGTGTCTATCCAAAAGGTGTGTACAGTAAGGATGATTGTGGTAAACTAAAAAGAAAAGACTCAAATCATACAAGACGCTCCAAGCAAAACACATATCATGTGGTGAATAAAAATATAGCCTCAAGTAAAGTTACCGATAGACGAAGACGAAAGAGGGGATGCCTTCCGGGGCATCCCCAATCTTAGGCTTTTGGTTGTCCTTGAATTTTACCTTGGGGTGCCTTGGGCATCCCCAAGCTTAGGCTCTTACCACTCCTTGTTCCAAAATCCATCAAATCTTTACACAAAAACTTGAAAACTTCACAACACAAAACTCAACAGAAAATCTCATGAGCTCCGTTAGCGAAATAAAACAAACCACCACTTTAAGGTACTGTAATGTAACACCCACGATGCGACTATATCTCCCACGTGTCGAGGCACGAATTAGAGGCATAACCGCATTGTGGTTTTGTCACAAGAAGGGTCATCTTCACACAATCCCATGTAATGAACAAGAATGGCATAAAGAGTTGGCTTACAACCGCCACTTCACAAAATACATAAATAAAACATACATCGTTCAGAGATACACACATAGGTCTGACTACGGAACCAAAAGAAAAGAAGACAACCCAACTGCCAGATCCCTGATCATCCCAACTGGGCACCACTACTGATCAATAAGAAAAGAAACAACACAACGGACAAGATCTTCATCGAGCTCCCACTTGAGCTCGGTTGCGTCACCTGCACTGGTATCATCGGCACCTGCAACTATTTGGAAGCATCTGTGAGTCACGAGGACTCAACAATCTCACACCCGCGAGATCAAGACTATTTAAGCTTAAAGGAAAGGATGGGGTAAGGTGGTGAGGTTGCAGCAGCGACTAAGCATATATGGTGGCTAACATACGCAAATAAGAGCGAGAAGAGAAGCAACGGAACGGTCGTGAAGCTAGCAATGATCCAGAAGTGATCCTGAACTCCTACTTACGTCAAACATAACCCAGAAACCGTGTTCACTTCCCGGACTCCGCCGAGAAGAGACCATCACGGCTACACACGCGGTTGATGCGTTTTAATTAGGGTCAAGTGTCAAGTTCTCTACAACCGGACATTAACAAATTCCCATCTGCCTCATAACCGCGGGCACGGCTTTCGAAAGATAATACCCTGCAGGGGTGTCCCAACTTAGCCCATTATAAGCTCTCACGGTCAACGAAGGATATTCCTTCTCCCAGGAAGACCCGATCAGTCTCGGAATCCCGGTTTACAAGACATTTCGACAATGGTAAAACAAGACCAGCAAAGCCGCCCGGATGTGCCGACAAATCCCGATAGGAGCTGCACATTCTCGTTCTCAGGGCACATCGGATGAGCAAGACGTCGGGTTGGCATAGACCCTGGTTGCCCAGGGGGCGCCGGACATCGCTCGGTTTGGACCAGCACTCGAAGGAGAACTGGCCCGGGGGGTAAATAAAGATGACCCTTGAGTCTGCAGAACCCAAGGGAAAAAGGCTTAGGTAGGCGAATGGTAAAACCAAGGTTGGGCCTTGCTGGAGGAGTTTTATTCAAGGCGAACTGTCAAGGGGGTCCCATAAATCACCCAACCGCGTAAGGAACGCAAAATCAAGGAACATAACACCGGTATGTCGGAAACTAGGGTGGCAAGAGTGGAACAAAACACCAGGCATAAGGCCGAGCCTTCCACCCTTTACCAAGTATATAGATGCATTAATTAAATAAGAGATATTGTGATATCCCAACATAAACATAATCCAACATGGAGCAATCTTCATCTTCACCTGCAACTAGCAACGCTATAAGAAGGGGCTGAGCAAAGCGGTAACATAGCCAAACAACGGTTTGCTAGGAAGGGTGAAAAGGTTAGGGGCTGACATGGCAGTATGGGAGGCATGATATAGCAAGTGGTAGGTAGCGCAGCATGGCAATAGAACGAGCAACTAGCAAAGCAAAGATAGAAGTGATTTCGAGGGGTGGTCATCTTGCCTGAGATCCCGCAAGGAAGAAGAACGAGTCCATGAAGACGACAAACGGACGTAGTCGAACGAATTCTCACAACTCCGGAACGAAACCGAAGCTAACGGGAGAAGCAAACCGGAAAGAAACAAACAACATAGTGAACAAACACCACATACACATGGCATGATGCACAATCAAGTATGATGCATGTCCGGTTTAATGAGCATGGCATGGCAAAGTGCAACAAACAACACTACAAATTAAGTGGAGCTCAATATGCAACGAGTTGCATATTGACGAAACACCACATTTAATTATTTAGTTCGCTCTTGTTTAAGTAATCAACAATATTAAATGTTGTTAACCATGGCAAGGGGTGAAGCATAATTAAACAACCTATCTAGGCACGTTTAAATGAGGCCGGAAATAACAAACGACAATACCGGAAAATCCCCATATGTCATTTAGCAATTTTAATGCAAACATCAATTGTAGACATTTTAAATGTTGTTATCATGATGCGGATGACATATGCAAGGTATATGCAATTTTATGAAAATGTTGACATGAAGATGATTAGGAGCATTTGGTCACCATGGCAGAAAGAATTGGGTGCCACGGCGATGAAAACGGAAACGATGCCATGGCAACGTCCCGGTTCCGATAACTCGTTGAGCGACCGGTGCAAACGAAGATGTGGATGTGCGGAACATGCAAAAGATGGTGGGGTGATCCCGGTTACCGGGTTCCCACGGGACGACGGCATGACAACGAGGAGGAACATGGAATGACAACTCGGAAACGGTGCAACCACGAGCATCTCATACAACACACATGCATTCGGTCCACGGATGTCGTCTCGGGGTTATACCTTCGAAGCGTGCATTCGGGGCGGAACGCGTTCGAAGTGGAAGTAGTTGTTCACGAGGACGGTATTAGAAGTAAGTGTTCACATCTCGCAATCGTGCAAACTCCGTAGATGTTCGAGGTCATCGGTAGAGGTACTTGACGCAATCCATGCCAACGGTGCTTGTTCGGGCATCGGTCTTGACGAAGGTGTACTTGGCCAACATAGTGGTACTCGACGGTCTTTGGCCATGTTCGTCGTACACGGTTCATAGACGTTCGTGTCTTCCGTAGAGGTACTGGACGCATCCCGGATGTGTAGTCGTGCACGCACGTAGATGAACTTGACGGGTCCCGTGAGTAATCGTACTCGGCGACTACGCGTAGTTGTACATATCCTTGTGCTGTAGCCGAACTTGATGGAAAACCCACGGCGACGGTAGACGAGATGCTGCGGGGTGGCGGGGAGGCAGCGGCGAGGCGAGGCGCTTGAGGGCGCGGCGCGGCTGGACGGCGGGGCCGGACGAGGAGCACGGGTAGGAGGGAAACGGGACGAGGGCGCAGCGCGAGGGTGCAGCGCGAGGAAGCTCGTGAGGGCCATGGCGAGGAGGCAGAGGGAGGACGCGGCGAGACGAGGGGCGGAGCGGCGCAGAGGCAAGGCAGGGCGGTCTCAGGCGAGGCTTCACGCCGGCAAGGGAGGACGCGCTGCAGCGCAACCACGTCGGAGCAGGAGGCCAGCTTGGTCGTGGCGCGGGCAGCGACGCGCGTGTGGTGGTGAAGGTGCAGCCACGGCGGAGGAGCTACGGGGAGGAGAAGGAGGCGCCCGGCAGCAGGACTTGGCACAGGGCCTTGTGGATGGCGAAGGGGATCCGTGCGAGGACGGTGCGATGCTCCTGCTAGCGTGGATGACGACGGCTGCGGCGCGGGGCGACACTCGAGGGTGGCCGGAGCCGGGCGCGGCGGAGCTCCTGGTGGTGGTGGTCGACGCCGGCGAGCGCGCTTGCTGGAAGGAGGCGGCAGCATGAGCGGGGAATGCAGGAGTGGCCAGGGGATCGAGAGATGGGATCGGGGCTGCGTGCGGTTGTGGCGGCGGGCACGGGAGCGAGAGGAAGAGATGCTGCGAGGGGATCGGGCTAGGGTTAGGAGGGATGGATGGGCATGACGCAAATGGGCCGGCCTGGCTGCTGGGCTCCCTTCCCTTTATTTGCTAGAACTAACAAGCAGCTGCAAGGAAAAAAATAAAAAGGCCAGGGGGCTAGGAGAGGAGTTTTGCAGATATAAAAATATCCTCGAGCTCCTGGAATTACCCACTATTTGATAAAATTGAGTTGGGCAATTTTAGAGGCAGAAAATTTAAACAAGTTTGAATTAATTCAAGCTTGGGTCATTTTTGAACCTGACCAAAAGAACTTCAATAGAGGTGAAATTAGGCAGAGAGGTTCGGGACATGTAGCAAGATTTATAGGTAGAAGATGAACATTAATGGAGGAGCTTGGGAAGGTGACAAAAGAATTTATAGCAAGGATGGAGGCCGGGAATTGAGAAGGAAAAGGCATGAAACTTAAACTGTAAGTGTGTTATGGTTTATTCCTAAAGAATGGAATATTTTTTAATAGCTCCCTAATAATATTGGGAGGATATGTTATAAAGAGAAAACACCATGTGAATTCCCTCGATTTAAATGGATCGAAGATCCATGCAATTTATTTAGTTGAGTTTTGATGCAAAGATTAATGACATGATGGCATGATGACATGATGCAATGCAAAATGAAAGAGCAAGCACCAAAAGGAACACACGGCGATCACGAAAATAAGGAAGTCTTCTGAAGCGTCGGTCTCGGGGCGTTACAACACTCCACCACTACAAGAGGATCTCGTCCCGAGATCTAGGATGGCACCGGAGAAAAGCGGAAGAGGAAGAGAAGAGGTAAAACTAATTGCTTCTTTGACAATTGAGTGAAACCAAAGAACCTTGAGAGGTCGCAAAGCTTGAGGAAATGACACAACGGAGATAAACGAATTGAGAGAACTCCGTAGTAAACGGAAGCAAAGAACACCATGAGAACCTTGAGGTTAAGTGACACAATAGATATTTGAACCACTCCGGTTAAAACAAGATAAAGAAAGAATGAGAATGATATAATTTGGGCAGCACTCCGACTGAAAATGGAAGGAATTGAACATGATCTTGACAAGATGAGAGGATACTCGATGAAATTAACAACACATTTTCTCCGGAACTAATGAAAGAATGGCACAAGGGGTAAGAAAGATTTCAGACAGCACTCCGGTTGAGGAAGGAGACAAAACTTGATAAGATGAGAGAACTCGAATGAAAACACGACACTCCGGTTAAATGGATAAGCACGAAAAAAACACGGTCCTCACAAACCGAGAAGATGAGTGAAGAGAGCAACATCACGATGCCTCCGGAAGAAATAAATAATAGAAGATAGATCCTTGAAATAAGAATGGAGAAGAAAATGCCAACTTCTGCCACAAATGAGCTTGGAAAGTACCCTTCCAAGAAGGTTTGAACGGAGTTTGTTGGAAAAACCAACAACGAAAAGAATAAGCTTGTAGTGGGCTTATGGAAACGCTTTCTCAAAATTATGAGGTGAGCTTCTGCCACCAACGGAAACAAATGATTAGATTGATATCAACAAGGAGACGAGAAACTTATTTCACCGGGAGGACAAATGAAGAACTTGGGTCATTTATGAGCACCATAAATAGCAAAATCCTTAGGGAAAGCTTTAGGTGAAACATGACACAAGATAAATCCAACGACGAGATTGATGGATTTAAAATACCTCATTCTTAACAACAAGTGAATCATGGAACATGAATGGAAATTGTCAAGAAGGACATAACACCATCTCAAAATGAGGTAGAAAGAATTGCACTTCGGAATGCAAGATGAATAATGCTTGAACTCCTCAAAACAACACATGTGTTGAGCACCATGTTTATTTTAGAGTATAGCTTGACGGATCATAACTTCAAGAGAAATCTTGAAGAACAATTGAAAAATGAAAGAATCCTTGACGAACCACCATGTAGAGCCTCCATGAAGAACTCCGGTAATAAAAGAATGATCAAACGAAATGGAAAGTTGAAAAGAACTCCGGGAGAAGCCTTGCAATGATTAGATGAAGCTTTGAAATGATATAATTGAAAAAACTTGGAAATCCGGAAAGAAAGATGAACAACTTGGAACCGATAGTTTGATATCATGAACGAACTCCGGAAGAAGGAATTAATCACTTGGAGGAAAACAAGAATAAGAATTACATTATGCTTAGCCTTCACCAATTTAGATTGATGACAAGCAACGGATTCTTGCATACTACTTATTCTCGTAGAAAAGATTAAGATAGAAATTGCGCAAACTTGGGAAGGTCTTGATGGAACCACCGGTAGAATTGGAAAGAACGAATGAATCTATATGATAACGAAGGAAGCAAACTCTTGAACGAACCACCGTAAGAATTGAAAACAATTAAAAAAAGAGGACAAAACACCGTAAGAATTAAAGAACGCGCGAAAATACTCGAGGGAAATTAGATACATGAGACGAATAGATCACGAGCTGACTAGAGGATATTTGAACGATGCACCGGTATGATTTGGAGAACGAGAGTTGAATGTTGAGAACGAATAAATCTTCTGAAATGATGGCCTTCGGATAATCAAGAAACGAAAACAACTCATGAAATTCTCTGGATGGTTAAGAAAAGAATTGCGCGATTGGAAACAATTTGAGAGGATGGCAACAAGTTAGAACCATGGATCTTCAAGAGAACGGACCAAGATTTAGGAGAAATTCTTCTTCGGTCTTCAAATGTTGAGAATGATGATGCGAAACACCACCATGAATTGTTGAGATACTCCGGGATGAAAAATTGGAAAGGTTGAACCAGCGACGAAAAGAATTTGAAAGCGATCTTGTGGAAGAAATATGACTGATGATAACTCATTCTTACGTCAAACTTTGAAAAGAATTTGCGAATAACTCAAGAAAAAATTAGAAGAGTCAGGTAAGATCCTACGAAAAGACCTGTGGGTTAGGGCCCACTCAAGCGAAACACCGTTGAAATGATTTAAAAGAGAGATTGCGCTAGTTGAATTAAATGGCTTGAATGAGATAGCATCCTCAAAATAACTTGAGTGAATTGAGAATGGAAACTTGAATCTTCTGAGATATCTTCATCACTCCGGAACAATTGAATAGCGAGAAGTGGAAGATTAAGAGGTGCACCGGTATGAGAAAGCATTTGAAACGAGGAAAATATATGATCAACAAAGCTTGAATTTAATCCACCGGAGAAGAATACAAGAATGAAGAATGATGAACTTGATGTTTCGTGAGCATCTTCATGAGAACCACCAGGTAAGAACATCGATTGAAAAGAATGAAGGGACTTCACGTGAATAAAATGGATACTTGGTTAAGAAATATGAGTCCTTGAGGCAAGAGGGTGGGAGGGTGGGAAAACAAAGACAACTTGGGACAGATGAAGCAAGCACCGTTGCAAAGAACTGAGAATTGATCTCGCGAATGTTGAAAATGATCGGATCCACTTGAAGAGAAACACACCGGTTGGAAGGAATTAGCATGACGACCTCGATGATCAAGAAGGATTATCATCCACATAGAAATATGAGAACACCACTTAGAATAAGGTATGGAATCAACACTTGTCATTGAAGCAACTCGAATACCACAAATAAAACAAAACAAGGGATTTGGCTTGCAGAATAAGCTGGAACAAACATATGATAGAGATTTCGTCCAAAGTTTTCGTGGTGGGGCCCACACGGGCTCAATCGTACAGCACCATCATGTACAAGGCAGTGCACATGACATACGAAGCGTCCCCGAGTCGGCATAGCCAAGGACTCTTTAAGACACTACGAGACCACTGTAAAACCAACCGTGGAAAGGCGGACCACTAGACGTCGAACCCCAATCTCATATCATGCGTCTGTCGGAAAGATATCCTAAGAGCTACTTGAATTCCCACTTATAAACTCCCGAAACTTTCTGGTTTTGCAATCAGGTGTTGGGGATACAGGGGACACAAAATATATCACCCAAACTAACAATACCTAGATCCAGCTGTATCCATCCGTCAACACATAACCAAGAAATCTTCGGAAATCGTTTACCTCAACCTTCGAAAAGCATCCGTTATACAAGTTATGGCAATACTCCCGAACTCCCGCCCCAGTACTGGGTGGCGTCGAGGTGATCTCACCAACAACTGCATAAAAGAGATTTTGATCTCGGCGAAACTCAGGTATTCCAGAACTGCAACGATAAAATTGTGACGACAACACCTCGGAGCTCAACTCCCCGGGACACTGCCACAACCCCTAAATGTCAGGAGGCACCAAGAACAATGTTCTCGTCACAAAACCATCGGAACGATTCCAAGATACCCGCGTGATCCTAAAATTTTTTAGTGAAATTTGAGGAGAGAAAGTCAAAACTTCTACGTCAGGAGACCTCACCAGAGCGACGAAGGGACTGAGGAGTAAAAAGAATCCTACTCTCCGATATATATAATCCTAAGACTCAAAACATTTTTGTTCTAGACTCAACAACGCCAGCGATTCGATCAAGCAGGGGGCTCCTAAGTCGGGGATGGCTCTGATTACCAACTTGTAACGCCCACGATGCGGCTATATCTCCCACGTGTCGAGGCACGACTTAGAGGCATAACCGCATTGTGGTTTTGTCGCAAGAAGGGTCATCTTCACACAATCCCATGTAATGAACAAGAATGGGATAAAGAGTTGGCTTACAATCGCCACTTCACACAATACATAAATAAAACATACATCATTCAGAGATACACACATAGGTCCGACTACGGAACCAAAAGAAAAGAAGACAACCCAACTGCCAGATCCCTGATCGTCCCAACTGGGCACCACTACTGATCAATAAGAAAAGAAACAACACAACGGACAAGATCTTCATCGAGCTCCCACTTGAGCTCGGTTGCGTCACCTGCACTGGTATCATCGGCACCTGCAACTGTTTTGGAAGCATCTGTGAGTCACGAGGACTCAACAATCTCACACCCGCGAGATCAAGACTATTTAAGCTTAAAGGAAAGGATGGGGTAAGGTGGTGAGGTTGCAGCAGCGAGTAAGCATATATGGTGGCTAACATACGCAAATAAGAGCGAGAAGAGAAGCAACGGAACGGTCGTGAAGCTAGCAATGATCAAGAAGTGATCCTGAACTCCTACTTACGTCAAAACATAAACCCAGAAACCGCGTTCACTTCCCGGACTCCGCCGAGAAGAGACCATCACGGCTACACACGCGGTTGATGCGTTTTAATTAAGGTCAAGTGTCAAGTTCTCTACAACCGGATATTAACAAATTCCCATCTGCCACATAACCGCGGGCACGGCTCTCGAAAGTTTATACCCTGCAGGGGTGTCCCAACTTAGCCCATTATAAGCTCTGACGGTCAACGAAGGATATTCCTTCTCCCAGGACGACCCGATCAGTCTCGGAATCCCGGTTACAAGACATTTCGACAATGGTATAACAAGACCAGCAAAGCCGCCCGGATGTGCCGACAAATCCCGATAGGAGCTGCACATATCTCGTTCTCAGGGCACACCGGATGAGCAAGATGTCGGGTTGGCATAGACCCTGGTTGCCCAGGGGGCGCCGGACATCGCTCGGTTTGGACCAGCACTCGAAGGAGAACTGGCCCGGGGGGTAAATAAAGATGACCCTTGAGTCTGCAGAACCCAAGGGAAAAAGGCTTAGGTAGGCGAATGGTAAAACCAAGGTTGGGCCTTGCTGGAGGAGTTTTATTCAAGGCGAACTGTCAAGGGGGTCCCATAAATCACCCAACCGCGTAAGGAACGCAAAATCAAGGAACATAACACCGGTATGTCGGAAACTAGGGCGGCAAGAGTGGAACAAAACACCAGGCATAAGGCCGAGCCTTCCACCCTTTACCAAGTATATAGATGCATTAATTAAATAAGAGATATTGTGATATCCCAACATAAACATAATCCAACATGGAGCAATCTTCATCTTCACCTGCAACTAGCAACGCTATAAGAAGGGGCTGAGCAAAGCGGTAACATAGCCAAACAACGGTTTGCTAGGAAGGGTGAAAAGGTTAGGGGCTGACATGGCAGTATGGGAGGCATGAAATAGCAAGTGGTAGGTAGCGCTGCATGGCAATAGAGCGAACAACTAGCAAAGCAAAGATAGAAGTGATTTCGAGGGGTGGTCATCTTGCCTGAAATCCCGCAAGGAAGAAGAACGAGTCCATGAAGAAGACAAACGGACGTAGTCGAACGAATCCTCACAACTCCGGAACGAAACCGAAGCTAACGAGAGAAGCAACCCGGAAAGAAACAAACAACATAGTAAACAACACAACATAAACATGGCATGATGCACAATCAAGTATGATGCCTGTCCGGTTTAATGAGGCATGGCATGGCAAAGTGCACATACGAAACTACAAGTTAAGTGGAGCTCAATATGCAACGAGTTGCATATTGACGAAACGCCACATTCGAGTTATTTAGTTCGCTCTTGTTTAAGTAACCAACAATATTAAATGTTGTTAACCATGGCAAGGGGTGAAGCACAATTAAACAACCTATCTAGGCAAGTATAAATGAGGCCGGAAATAACAAACGACAATACCGGAAAATCCCCATATGTCATTTAGCAATTTTAATGCAAACATCAATTGTAGACATTTTAAATGTTGTTATCATGATGCGGATGACATATGCAAGGTATATGCAATTTTATGAAAATGTTGACATAAGATGATTAGGAGCATTTGGTCACCATGGCAGAAAGAATTGGGTGCCACGGCGATGAAAACGGAAACGATGCCATGGCAACGTCCCGGTTCCGATAACTCGTTGAGCGACCGGTGCAAACGAAGATGTGGATGTGCGGAACATGCAAAAGATGGTGGGGTGATCCCGGTTACCGGGTTCCGACGGGACGATGGCATGACAACGAGGAGGAACATGGAATGACAACTCGGAAACGGTGCAACCACGAGCATCTCGTACAACACACACGCATTCGTTCACGGGCGTCGTCTCGGGGTTATACCTTTGAAGCGTGCATTCGGGGCGGAACGCGTTTGAAGTGGAAGTAGTTGTTCACGGGGACGGTATTAGAAGTAGTGGTTCACATCTCGCAATCGTGCAAACTCCGTAGATGTTCGGGGTCGTCGGTAGAGGTACTTGACGCAATCCATGCCAACGATGCTTGTTCGGGCATCGGTCTTGACGAAGGTGTACTTGGCCAACGTAGTGGTACTCGACGGTCTTTGGCCATGTTCGTCGTACATGGTTCATAGACGGTCGTGTCTTCCGTAGAGGTACTGGACGCATCCCGGATGTGTAGTCGTGCACGCACGTAGGTGAACTTGACGGGTCCCGTGAGTAATCGTACTCGGCGACTACGCGTAGTTGTACATATCCTTGTGCTGTAGCCGAACTTGATGGAAAACCCACGGCGACGGTAGACGAGATGCTGCGGGGTGGCGGGGAGGCAGCGGCGAGGCGAGGCGCTTGAGGGCGCGGCACGGCTGGACGGCGGGGCCGGACGAGGAGCACGGGTAGGAGGGAACCGGGACGAGGGCGCAGCGCGAGGGTGCAGCGCGAGGAAGCTCGCGAGGGCCATGGCGAGGAGGCAGAGGGAGGACGCGGCAACACGAGGGGCGGAGCGGCGCAGAGGCAAGGCAGGGCGGTCTCAGGCGAGGCTTCACGCCGGCAAGGGAGGACGCGCTGCAGCGCAACCACGTCGGAGCAGGAGGCCAGCTTGGTCGTGGCGCGGGCAGCGACGCGCGTGTGGTGGTGAAGGTGCAGCCACGGCGGAGGAGCTACGGGGAGGAGAAGGAGGCGCCCGGCAGCAGGACTTGGCACAGGGCCTTGTGGATGGCGAAGGGGATCCGTGCGAGGACGGTGCGATGCTCCTGCTAGCGTGGATGACGACGGCTGCGGCGCGGGGCGACACTCGAGGGTGGCCGGAGCCGGGCGCGGCGGAGCTCCTGGTGGTGGTGGTCGACGCCGGCGGGCGCGCTTGCTGGAAGGAGGCGGCAGCACGAGCGGGGAATGCAGGAGTGGCCAGGGGATCGAGAGATGGGATCGGGGCTGCGTGCGGATGTGGCGGCGGGCACGGGAGCGAGAGGAAGAGATGCTGCGAGGGGATCGGGCTAGGGTTAGGAGGGATGGATGGGCATGACGCAGATGGGCCGGCCTGGCTGCTGGGCTCCCTTCCCTTTATTTGCTAGAACTAACAAGCAGCTGCAAGGAAAAATAAAAGGCCAGGGGGCTAGGAGAGGAGTTTTGCAGATATAAAAATATCCTCGAGCTCCTGGAATTACCCACTATTTGATAAAATTGAGTTGGGCAATTTTAGAGGCAGAAAATTTAAACAAGTTTGAATTAATTCAAGCTTGGGTCATTTTTGAACCTGACCAAAAGAACTTCAATAGAGGTGAAATTAGGCAGAGAGGTTCGGGACATGTAGCAAGATTTATAGGTAGAAGATGAACATTAATGGAGGAGCTTGGGAAGGTGACAAAAGAATTTATAGCAAGGATGGAGGCCGGGAATTGAGAAGGAAAAGGCATGAAACTTAAACTGTAAGTGTGTTATGGTTTATTCCTAAAGAATGGAATATTTTTTAATAGCTCCCTAATAATATTGGGAGGATATGTTATAAAGAGAAAACACCATGTGAATTCCCTCGATTTAAATGGATCGAAGATCCATGCAATTTATTTAGTTGGGTTTTGATGCAAAGATTAATGACATGATGGCATGATGACATGATGCAATGCAAAATAAAAGAGCAAGCACCAAAAGGAACACACGCCGATCACGAAAATAAGGAAGTCTTCTGAAGCGTCAGTCTCGGGGCGTTACAACACTCCACCACTACAAGAGGATCTCGTCCCGAGATCTAGGATGGCACCGGAGAAAAGCGGAAGAGGAAGAGAAGAGGTAAAACTAATTGCTTCTTTGACAATTGAGTGAAACCAAAGAACCTTGAGAGGTCGCAAAGCTTGAGGAAATGACACAACGGAGATAAACGAATTGAGAGAACTCCGTAGTAAACGGAAGCAAAGAACACCATGAGAACCTTGAGGTTAAGTGACACAATAGATATTTGAACCACTCCGGTTAAAACAAGATAAAGAAAGAATGAGAATGATATAATTTGGGCAGCACTCCGACTGAAAATGGAAGGAATTGAACATGATCTTGACAAGATGAGAGGATACTCGATGAAATTAACAACACATTTTCTCCGGAACTAATGAAAGAATGGCACAAGGGGTAAGAAAGATTTCAGACAGCACTCCGGTTGAGGAAGGAGACAAAACTTGATAAGATGAGAGAACTCGAATGAAAACACGACACTCCGGTTAAATGGATAAGCACGAAAAAAAACACGGTCCTCACAAACCGAGAAGATGAGTGAAGAGAGCAACATCACGATGCCTCCGGAAGAAATAAATAATAGAAGATAGATCCTTGAAATAAGAATGGAGAAGAAAATGCCAACTTCTGCCACAAATGAGCTTGGAAAGTACCCTTCCAAGAAGGTTTGAACGGAGTTTGTTGGAAAAACCAACAACGAAAAGAATAAGCTTGTAGTGGGATTATGGAAACGCTTTCTCAAAATTATGAGGTGAGCTTCTGCCAACAACGGAAACTAATGATTAGATTGATATCAACAAGGAGACGAGAAACTTATTTCACCGGGAGGACAAATGAAGAACTTGGGTCATTTATGAGCACCATAAATAGCAAAATCCTTAGGGAAAGCTTTAGGTGAAACATGACACAAGATAAATCCAATGACGAGATTGATGGATTTAAAATACCTCATTCTTAACAACAAGTGAATCATGGAACATGAATGGAAATTGTCAAGAAGGACATAACACCATCTCAAAATGAGGTAGAAAGAATTGCACTTCGGAATGCAAGATGAATAATGCTTGAACTCCTCAAGACAACACATGTGTTGAGCACCATGTTTATTTTAGAGTATAGCTTGACGGATCATAACTTCAAGAGAAATCTTGAAGAACAAATGAAAAATGAAAGTCCTTGACGAACCACCATGTAGAGCCTCCATGAAGAACTCCGGTAATAAAAGAATGATCAAACGAAATGGAAAGTTGAAAAGAACTCCGGGAGAAGCCTTGCAATGATTAGATGAAGCTTTGAAATGATATAATTGAAAAAACTTGGAAATCCGGAAAGAAAGATGAACAACTTGGAACCGATAGTTTGATATCATGAACGAACTCCGGAAGAAGGAATTGATCACTTGGAGGAAAACAAGAATAAGAATTACATTATGCTTAGCCTTCACCAATTTAGATTGATGACAAGCAACGGATTCTTGCATACTACTTATTCTCGTAGAAAAGATTAAGATAGATATTGCGCAAACTTGGGAAGGTCTTGATGGAACCACCGGTAGAATTGGAAAGAACGAATGAATCTATATGATAACGAAGGAAGCAAACTCTTGAACGAACCACCGTAAGAATTGAAAACAATTGAAGAAAAGAGGAAGAAACACCGTAAGAATTAAAGAACGCGCGAAAATACTCGAGGGAAATTAGATACATGAGACGAATAGATCACGAGCTGACTAGAGGATATTTGAACGATGCACCGGTATGATTTGGAGAACGAGAGTTGAATGTTGAGAACGAATAAATCTTCTGAAATGATGGCCTTCGGATGATCAAGAAACGAAAACAACTCATGAAATGCTCCGGATGGTTAAGAAAAGAATTGCGCGAGTGGAAACAATTTGAGAGGATGGCAACAAGTTAGAACCATGGATCTTCAAGAGAACGGACCAAGATTTAGGAGAAATTCTTCTTCGGTCTTCAAATGTTGAGAATGATGATGCGAAACACCACCATGAATTGTTGAGATACTCCGGGATGAAAAATTGGAAAGGTTGAACCAGCGACGAAAAGAATTTGAAAGCGATCTTGTGGAAGAAATATGACTGATGATAACTCATTCTTACGTCAAACTTTGAAAAGAATTTGCGAATAACTCCAGAAAAATTAGAAGAGTCAGGTAAGATCCTAGGAAAAGACCTGTGGGTTAGGGCCCACTCAAGCGAAACACCGTTGAAATGATTTAAAAGAGAGATTGCGCTAGTTGAATTAAATGGCTTGAATGAGATAGCATCCTCAAAATAACTTGAGTGAATTGAGAATGGAAACTTGAATCTTCTGAGATATCTTCATCACTCCGGAACAATTGAATAGCGAGAAGTGGAAGATTAAGAGGTGCACCGGTACGAGAAAGCATTTGAAACGAGGAAAATATATGATCAACAAAGCTTGAATTTAATCCACCGGAGAAGAATACAAGAATGAAGAATGATGAACTTGAAGTTTCGTGAGCATCTTCATGAGAACCACCGGGTAAGAACATTGATTGAAAAGAATGAAGGGACTTCACGTGAATAAAATGGATACTTGGTTAAGAAATCTGAGTCCTTGAGGCAAGAGGGTGGGAGGGTGGGAAAACAAAGACAACTTGGGACAGATGAAGCAAGCACCGTTGCAAAGAACTGAGAATTGATCTCGCGAATGTTGAAAATGATCGGATCCACTTGAAGAGAAACACACCGGTTGGAAGGAATTAGCATGACGACCTCGATGATCAAGAAGGATTATCATCCACATAGAAATATGAGAACACCACTTAGAATAAGGTATGGAATCAACACTTGTCATTGAAGCAACTCGAATACCACAAATAAAACAAAACAAGGGATTTGGCTTGCAGAATAAGCCGGAACAAACATATGATAGAGATTTCGTCCGAAGTTTTCGTGGTGGGGCCCACACGGGCTCAATCGTACAGCACCATCATGTACAAGGCAGTGCACATGACATACGAAGCGTCCCTGAGTCGGCATAGCCAAGGACTCTTTAAGACACTACGAGACCACTGTAAAACCAACCGTGGAAAGGCGGACCACTAGACGTCGAACCCCAATCTCATATCATGCGTCTGTCGGAAAGATATCCTAAGAGCTACTTGAATTCCCACTTATAAACTCCCAAAACTTTCTGGTTATGCAATCAGGTGTTGGGGATACAGGGGACACAAAATATATCACCCAAACTAACAATACCTAGATCCAGCTATATCCATCCGTCAACACATAACCAAAAAATCTTCAGAAATCGTTTACCTCAACCTTCGAAAAGCATCCGTTATACAAGTTATGGCAATACTCCCGAACTCCCGCCCCAATACTGGGTGGCGTCGAGGTGATCTCACCAACAACTGCATAAAAGAGATTTCGATGTCGGCGAAACTCAGGTATTCCAGAACTGCAGCGATAAAATTGATCATTCTCCAAATATGTGGGATCTAAAGTTGACACTCTTCCAAACCCACTTTCAATATTATTGCAAACACTATTATCAATCTCATATTCATCATGGGGCTTAAATAAAATTTCAAGGTCATAAGAAGAATCACCCCAATCATGATCATTGCAACAAGTAGTAGACATAGCAAAACTAGCATCCCCAAGCTTAGGGTTTTGCACATTATTAGCGCAATTGACATCAAGAGAATTTATAATAAAATCATTGCAATCATGCTTTTTATTCAAGGAGCTATCGTGGATCTCTTCATAAATTTCTTCATCACAATTTTCAGATTCACGAATTTCAAGCAAAACCTCATAAAGATAATCTAGTGCACTCAAATCAGTAGAAATTGGTTCATCATAATTGGATCTCTTAAAAAGATTAGCAAGGGGATGAGGATCCATAAACTTTTAGCAAGCGAATATGCAAGCAAAAAGAAGGCACATGGTAACACAAGATCGAACGGAAGGAGGGCGAAGAAAAGGCAAAGGTGAAGTGGGGGAGAGGAAAACGAGAGGCAAATGGCAAATAATGTAATGCGAGGGATAAGAGTTTGTGATGGGTACTTGGTATGTCTTGACTTGTGAGTAGATCTCCCCGGCAATGGCGCCAGAAATGGCTAGTTGTCGGGAGATCAAATCTTGACTTGACTTGGTGCAAATCTCCCCGGCAACGGCGCCTGAAATCCTTCTTGCTACCTCTTGAGCATGCGTTGGTTTTCCCTTGAAGAGGAAAGGGTGATGCAGCAAAGTAGCGTAAGTATTTCCCTCAGTTTTTGAGAACCAAGGTATCAATCCAGTAGGAGACTACACGCAAATCCCTAGTACCTGCACAAACAATTAAGAACCTTGCAACCAACACGATAAAGGGGTTGTCAATCCCTTCACGGCCACTTGCAAAAGTGAGATCTGATAGAGATAATAAGATAAATATTTTTGGTATTTTTATTGTATAGATTGAAAAGTAAAGATTGCAAAATAAACGGTGACAGAAATTGGCTAGTTGCTGGGGGATTAATATGATGGAAAATAGACCCGGGGCCATAGGTTTCTGAAAGTGCGTTAAGTCGACTAGAGGGGAGGTGAATAGGCGATTTTTATGAATTCTTCACCGAGGAATCTCAGGGTGAGGAAATTCCTAAGAGAAGAACTACTTGTAGCGGAATAAGTACTCAGATGCAAACATAACAGAACATAAGCATGGTCATCATGATGAAATGAAAACACGCACAGAGTATCGAAAGCATAAACACAGGATAAATAGGATGAAGACAAATAGACTGAAGAAATTGAACTGAGGAAATTGAGAAAGTCTTTAGTCAAAGTCTTCGAACGGATATGAACAAGCACACAACGCAGTAATGAGGAAATGAAAGAGTTGAGGAAATAGAACCAGTAGGCTTGGTGAAGACAATGATTTGGTAGACCAGTTCTAACTGCTGTGATAGTTGTACATCTAGTTGGAGCGGCTAGGTATTTAAACCTGAGGACACACAGTCCCGGACACACGGTCCTCATCGTATTCTCCTTGAGCTAAGGTCACACAGACCTCACCCAATCACTCGTGGTAAGTCTTCAGGTGACTTCCAAACCTTCACAAACTCGGTCACTCGGCGATCCATAATTTCCCCTTGGATGCTCTAGACCATGACGCCTAACCGTCTGGAAGATGCACAGTCTTCTAAGGTAACAAGCGTCAGATCCACGCAGGATCAATCTCTTCAGTGATGCTCAATCACTTTGGGTTTGTAGGTGTTTGGGTTTGGGTTTTCCTCACTTGATGATTTTCGCTCAAAGTCCTCAGAGGATGGGATGCTCTCAAATGGCAAGTGTCAGTTTCTCTCAGAGCAGCCAACCAGCTAGTGGTTGTAGGGGGCGGCTATTTATAGCCTAGGGAGCAGCCCGACATGATAAGACATAAATGTGCTTCAATGATATGACCGTTAGGTGGGTAGATATTTTGGGACAGCTAGTGCGCAGCACAACAACGGTCGGAAATTTGACTATCAAATTCCTTAGGGCTATCATGTTCCTCACTTGCAGGCAATCCGCACTGGCGAATTCCTAACTCCTCAGTCAGAACAAATTCCTCAGAGACCAGAAGAACTTCGTCTCTGTCACTGAAGAAATTGACTGAGCTGCATGAGATTTCCAATGGCTTCACTCGAAGGGATTGGTAGCCGTAGGATTTTGAGATGAGCATCACTTGGAAAATTTTCCTTAGTATTTCCTCGACCCCCTTTAACAGTACGATGTTTCCTATGACTCAAGAAAGAGAAAATGAAACTACGAAAACAAAGGTCTTCACGCTTCATGTTCCTCGCATGAATACCAAGTCTTCATGGTCACACCAATTTCTTCACTTTCAAAGTCTTCAGATATCCGAAGTCTTCAGTCGAAGACATTCATTTTTAGGGGTCGACTTTCTCTGTAAATATCAAACTCCTCATAGACTTATAGACCTTTGTACACTCACAAACACATTAGTTCCTTAACCTATAAGTCTTCAATACACCAAAATCACTAAGGGGCACTAGATGCACTTACAATCTCCCCTTTTTGGTGATTGATGACAATATAGGTTAAGTTTTCAACGGGGATAAAACATATGGAGTGTAAATATAGATGTTGAGGAATTTGATTGCAAGATATAGAAGAACTCCCCCTGAAGATGTGCATAGTGAGGAATTGCTTTTGAAGCAATGCACGCTTGAAGAGTAGAATCATGGAGAACTCCCCCTATATCTTGTAATTCATACACGCATTTAATATATAATATGAAGAATTTGAAATGCATGATGAAATATGGTGACTGATGTAATTCAGCATGCGTGCATTAACATATATGAGGAAATAGCATGCAGAAGAACACAGCAAAAGTATCATACCACCATTAGGTTTAAGTTTACAACTCGATCCAGCAAAGTCTTCAAAAGAACGAGAGTTGTAACTTAGCCAAAAAACGCCCTTATATAGAGACCCGCTTGAAGACTAACTCAAATTTCTCCCCCTTTGTCATCGAATGACCAAAAGGATCGAAAAATGAGGACTAACGCCCCTGAAGAATATCATGATGACGGAGGAGCGCCAGCGTTGTTGGGGTCGGTTGTTGAAGTAGGGCCTGCCGCAGTGTCGTCCAAATCTTCATGTTCATCCGTGTCGCACGATGAAGAATATGAGCTGGCCACCAAGGAGGGAACTTTGACCTTATTGAATTTCTTCGCTGGTGGTTGAGACCAGTCAAAGTCCTGCTTGAGACCCATTTGCTTCAGATCTTCTTCACCATACAGATGAGATAGAATAGCCCACGGTGCGACCGAAGACTTCATGGAGGTAGTAATGGTTTTTCTTCACTGCATTGTGTGTAGCAGTCATGTTGTGAAGAATTGAACCAAACTGACGCTTAACCCATTTGTGGTTGCGATCGACCTTCTGGTGAAGACTGAGGAGAAGCTCACGATCAGTCATCACCCTTGGAGCTGTGCCTTGAGGATATTGCTTTGAAGCATTCGCGACAGAGTCATGAGTGGCAGAGTCATGAACAGTGTATCACTTTATACCCATTAACGGCCCGTTATTCCATTGGGCCGTTTCCAGCCCAAGTTATCTTTCGGCCTTCTCAGGGCCCATTGATTCTTGGGCTCATTTGCAGCATTCAGTTACATACGTCCCGTTACTGTCATTTTCTGCTTGTGGGCCAAATTCAGCCCGTCGTTACAGTCGGCCCGTTTGCGGACCGTTAATACGTTGGGCCGTTTTCATGTCAAAAAAACCCGTTGGGCTGTTTTCATAGAGTTATCAAAATACAGCCTGTTAACGGCCCGTTATGGTCCACGAATAGTACGGCCCGTAGAAGGCCCATGGATCCTACGGCCCGTATGAGGCCCATGGATAGTACGGCCCGTAGAAGGCCCATGGATCGTACGGCCCGTAGAAGGCCCATGGACCCTACGGCCCGTAGAAGGCCCATGGACCCTAAGGCCCGTATAGAAGGCCGATGGATCCTACGGCCGGACGAAGGCCCATGGATCATACGGCCTGCAGGAGGCCCATGGTTACAACAGTCCATGTGTTGCCATGATTATTTTGGCCTAGTTACCAAAAATAGGCTATTGTGGCCACTAGAAAAAAAACAGAAAAAGAGCTGCAGTGACTACAAGCAAACAACTAAACAAGACAATAAGGAAATAAATAAGCAAGCAATTAACGCTAGCCTATTACCGCTATTACACATATTACATCCACTGGGCATCAAAGTTCGCCACCAGTGCAAATATAGGGAACAAAGCAGCACATTACATACACTGGCCGTCAAAATTGGCCACCAGTGCAAATAAACGCGGCAGCAAAACAAGAGCATAACTGAAACAACTTCAGAAGAGCTCAAGAAACGTTATCCTGGGTATCCACCATGCTGGCAATAAGCTTAGCAAGCTGATTAGCTTTGTCCTGTTTGGCGCTAAAATCCTCCAACGCTTGCTGTTGCACCAGAAAGTATGCATCTGAATGCTCCAGGGACTTCCGCAGTCCTTCCGCTTCTTGTCGCAGCACAGCTGATCGATGTCTTTCAGCTTGTAGTTGAGACTCAAGAAACCGAACTGATTCAGACAGTGAGTTTGAATAGCTTGTGCAAGCGGTAGTGGCCAGTAACTCGAACACTAAACCAAGACAGGACTTTGGGGTTGTCTCGCTGTCTTCAAGATAGTCTTCCTTAGCTGTTTTATCAGCTTTGTTGGAGACCAACAAGGATGTGTCACTATCCTGAACCTTATCTGCATTACTTCCTTTACCATTGCTTAATAAGGCACTCTTCCCCAATATTCTGTCAGCATTCTAAAAGAAGAAACAAGCAGACACATAACAAGTTTAGCATGTACTAGTATATGAAACTCATTTCGGTGAACCAGTTCATTAGTAAGGTGGACAGGATTAAACTACCAAGTCTTCTATTGCCAAGTACTAGTACATAATAAAAGCATCAAACAAACATATATCTATGTCCTATGGTCACTGCATTGTCTTGCCAAATCAAAATAGAGACACGGTTCAAATCATATCAGTTCAAGACAAAGCAGCAGTGAAAGAATACAAAGCGTGGGAAACTACACGGCACAACAAGATTTCAGATGGGTACCACGGGTCTACATGTACAACAACACTATTGGCTCTGTTGTGATGCTAGTAATGTGCATGATATGAAAGTCAACTGTATACACAATTGAAATTGAAATCAACAGAGCTATTGATAAGAGCAAACCTGTTAAAGAAACATGCGTGAACATACCTGCTGTGCCATTGGAGTTTCGATTGGATCCTTCAATTTAAAAATAAGTTTGTATGAGTAAATACAGTGATACAAGAGCAAAGCAATCATAGTTAAAAAAGGCGCGCCTAAGCGAGCGCTTAAGCGCGCCTAGGCTCTAGGCGTTGGCAAAACGCATTGCGCATAACTACGCATAATCTGTGCATAACTGCGCATAAGCATGCGCTTTGGTCAGTAAAGCGCAAGGCGGTGGCAAAACGCACAATTAACGCCTAGCGCTTTTTTGAACTATGATAGCAATGGAATCTTAAATTAGAACAGTTGTTCTTCAGGTTTAGGCACTTGTTCTACATGAACAGAGTACAGTAAGACGCAAGAATATAATACTTAAAAATAGAAAATGAGCTCATAGACCTTACCACATTCTTGGTTCGGGACCAGTACAGAACAAGGCGTTCCCAGTCATCGTCCAGTAAATGTGTCTCAGGAGAACGTAAGGGAATTTGATGAGTTTCTTTGCCGGTGAAGTACGTTTTCTTCAGGTAATTCCGATACTGCCACCAAGCATTCTTGAAGATAGCAGAGGTATTAGCACAGGTTACCTCATCCTGAGTTTCCAAATCGGTCCTTCTCTATAGAGAAAAATGGGAAAATTTGCTGTATTATAACCATCATGGAGGTAGGATGTATGGGACGAAGCAAAGTAATTGCCATGAATAACATTACTTACACATAACTCCTGGACAAACACCTGCAACTGGCATTTTCCTTCATCTTCAGTATAATATTTCCAAGATGGGAAGATACGCACATACGATTTAACAACATCAAATGCGATAGATGCTAAACTACGACTAGCTGGTTGTGCTTCCTCCACAGGAATAGGCGTACTAACTGGTGGAGTTGGGGTTCGCCGTGATAGTACTGGCCCTTTGGGCACTGGAGCTGCCTTACTAACTGCTCTTGTTTGGGAGCTCTGTGGTGGAGATGGTGCTGTGTCAACAGGAACTGGGTTACTATCGGCTGGGGTTGGGGTTAGATTGGGTGAAGCTGGTTCTCTGTCCATCGCAGTAGGGGTACAATCTGCGAGAGTTTGGGTTATGTGTGGTAGGGCTGGTTCTTGTGCATGTACAACCGGGGTGCTATCTCCACCAAGAGGTAGCACTGTTTTATTTGAAGACCGTGTTTTTAGTCCGCTAGATACTGGCATCACCCGCTCCAATTCAAATGGCTGATAAACAGGAAACATAGTTGAATGTACAGACATTGTATGAGAGACAGATGCAATAGATAGTGTGGAAAAAAGAGGGCATGAAATAGTTGACATGTATATTGTTTAACTAAAACGGATAGCATGACATAATTTCACATATATGATGTCTATCTAAACTGGATAGCATAGCATAACATAATTCAAAGATATGATGAATAACTAAACAGGATCGCATGACATAATTCACCTACATGTTATCTAAGTAATCAGGATCGCATCATTTAATTCACATATGTGATTTATATGCTAAACAGAGGGCATTCGATATGATGTCTGAACTAAGAACATGGTGTTGAATATTGTGTATATGATGTCTAAACTATGCAATGCAAGACACCGTATGCATGATATGAGCAGTATAACCGTGCCAAGTTAGAGCATACACCTCAGTGGGGGAATAGGACTGGTCATCTGTCTCTGAATCCATCTCTGAGGAGCTATCGGGACCCAACAAGAGATCTGCTTCGACAGGTAGCACTGTCTGCTCTGAAGGCCTTGTTTTCACTCCAGATTTTTCCATCTCCCACCCAAATGGCTGATTCACAGGAAGAGTAGTTTAATGTACAAACATTGTCGACAAATGGAAATGTAATGAAGAAAAGGATGGGCAAGATATCATTCAAATATATGATGCCTGGTTAAACAGGATGGCATTGCACATTTCACATATATTATGGCTGGCTAAAAGACATGAGACTGCATAATTCCCATATATGATATAGAAACTAAACAGGTGGCATTACAGAACATGTCTAAACTAAGCAGATGACATATATGATGTCAAAAGTAGGCACTGCAAGGCAACATATGCATGATATGACTAACATCATCATGCCAAGGTAGAGCAAACACCTTGGGGGGTAAATAGGAGTGGTCAGCGGCGTCTGAATCCGCCTCAGAACAGATATCTTCCTCTGGATTACAATCTGGAGAGGGGTGGGGAGGGTTTGCCATTGAACCCACCATGGAGCGATGTCTGCATGACATTGTATTGCCGCGCAAAACTCTTCTCTTTTTCTCTACATGTTCAGCATGACTGTGTACAATATCTGACATGCATACGAAAAAATATGGTGAGATTATGTAAGGAGAGCATGCAGAAATTTAGAGTGATGGTAACAACCAGTGGATCGACGTTTTTCCGTTGAACCAAAATAGCCCTAATGGATCGACGTGAATGTATAGTAATAAGTGATGCAACAAGTGTACAACCTCTTTGCCGTAGCCGTGTCGACCTCAGCATCATTGGGTTGGTCGCTGAAGCAGTTGAGGCAGAGGTGGCTGTCGGAGGTGTGGAGGAAGATCTGAGGAATCTGTAGACGGCGTCCAGGGCACTGCTCTGTTGTGATGGATCGTTCTGTCGTTGGAGCAGCTCCGGTGAGCCGTAAGACGTCAAGGCTGAAGCAGCACAAGACAGACATCGTCAATCTCAAGTGGGATTCTAATAGCATCTCCAATAGATGATGTAAAATGGATGTAAAATTAACATCACCAAAAACCACCTGACTACAACAGATGAGGTAAAAACTGTTGACTCTGAACTTAACTGTCGAAACTGAAATTTACTGTGGAATCTGAATGCTACTGTCGAAACTGAACGCAATGGTAGCAGAGAGGCACTTGACATGTAGTTTAGGGAGGGCCTGCAGTTCATCTTCAACCTGCACCCCCCTGAGCCGCCAGCCACCACCGGCCGAACCGCCGGCCCCAGCGCCGCCTCGCCGCCCCGAAACAACTCGCCACCGCCGCCCCGGCCAGCCCTCTAGGCCCCCCGCCCCCACCCTGAACCCTAAGATAGATAGTGGGGTACCTCTCCGGCGAGCCCCCGTCCCCGCTGCGGGTGGTTCTTCCTTAACTCCGGCGAGCCCCCCCAACCCCTGAAAATCGACTGACCCAAAAGTCGATTCAGTCGACTGAAGTGTGGCTTAATCGAGCAGAGCAGCAGCACGAGCGAGGGGGAGAGCAGCAGCAGCAGCTGGGCGAGCGAGCGATCGAGCGAGAGCCGAGCAGCAGCAGCAGCGCGAGCGAGCGAGAGCCGGAGCAGCAGCAGCAGATCCGGCTGGTATGGACGCCGCCGCCGAAGGGGCCTCGCACTGGGGGAGAGCCGCCGTGGAGATGTCGCCCGCGGCGCCGGCTTCAAGGTAGCCGCTCCATGGGGGTGCGGGATGGAGCACCGTCGGCGCCGGGAGGTCGAGTTAAGGAGAAGGTGCGATGCGATGAGTGTACAACCTCTTTGGTGGCGCCGAGTAGGCCTCGGCTTCGTCCGAGGAGTCGGTGAGGATGCTGCGGTTCCGGTGGAGCAGGTTAAGGCGGCGCTGTGGGGATGGAGCAGCCGCGATAGACGAGGCGATCGTCGGAGCAGCTCCTTGGAGGTGGAGGACGGGGCGGCTGAACCGGCGGGACGGCGAGATGGACGACGGATCCTCATCCGGGGAGGTGGACGAGGGACGTCGAGCTGTTGCGGTGGACGACGTCGTCGGGGAAGAGGCTCCGGCTGGGCAGCGGTGACGTGGCGGACGGAGGAGGGTGGGGTTTCGCGGCTGGAGCGGAGAGGTTATGGCGGCCTGGGATTTCGAATGGCGAAAAGGGGGCGATGGGAGGGGGTGAAGCATGACTTAGGGACGCGCTTGTCCAAAATGTAGGGTGTGTTACAAAAGTACCCCCCACCGATTTGAACTAGCGGCCCTTTCGGCTCAGGGTTAGAAGGGGGATTTCGCGTGTCGGGATTTGGCAGCTGGAGGGAGTTTTCGCGCGCGTTGTAATTTCGGGATAGCAAGGCGCGGGTTGTGAAGGCGCCAGTTTTGGGAGCACGATATCTGAATTTTCGGGATATAACAAGACGCGGGTTGAATTTTAGGGACAAGCCTAACGTGTAGTAATATTGTACTTGTACGTACCAAATCAATTCGCACTTCCCTCAACCAAAAAGAAAACGAAAAAAATAAAACTATTCACACCACACAAAGAGAGAGTCTTGCCCCGTTTTACTATACAAATGCTATTCAAAGCTACTCCCTCCTTCCATCTATATAGGGCCTAATGCGTTTTTCGATGCTAACTTTGACCAAATATTAGAGCAATGATATATGACATGCAACTTACACAAAGCACACCGTTAAATTCGTCTGTGAAAGGTTCTTTCAATGATATAATTTTCACATTGTGCATGTCATGTACTATTAATCTTGTCAATAGTCAAAGGCGGTCTTAAAAATCTCATTACGCCCTATATAGATGGAAGGAGGGAGTATGAATCCATGTTATGTCCGATTAAATTTTTTCGCTTGCTGTATAATGCATGTAACCTACTCATACCAACATTTTAGTGCATTCCAAATGTCTATACTACCGCTGCAATTCGAACTAAATTTGAATTCGTTTCTCTATTTCAATAAGAATCTACAATCATGATTGTTGCCAACTTCAACCATCATAGTTTCCTTGCTATCCGCCAGATATAAATCGGACGGCCTATAATGCAGGATGGCAGGCACACCATCATCAACAACTCCGTTTTTTATAAGAGTAGAGATAAAATATATTAAATGTAGTATAACATGTTCATAACCACACCATGTGTATCACCGTTATATATATTCACACATGCGTCGGTTTGAAACACTATGATAAATTCTTCAAATATCCGAATTCGCTTTTTATAATGAAGTATATATGATCTCTATTCGTCTTTTACACCCACACAACCCTCTTATCTTTGTAGCTAGCGCTAACTTTCTCTTGTGCATGCACACGCCCGCATCCCTCTCACCCTCCCTCAGCATTCTCTAGCTCCATCGCGCAAATTCGTCTTTTCACTTTAGGTCGTTCACCCACGGTGTGTGTAGGCCCCCCAGCTCCTTCTTTACGGCACACATCGATCGATATGCCTCTCTAGCCAGGTGTGCCTAGCACAAACACAAGCTTCCCCTCTTCTCTTGTCACCGTCCATGCCTCACTCCCACCACTCTTTTCATCGTTCTCGTACTCGCACACTCCTCCCCCTCGATATAGTATGCCTCTCGTACCACCTCCTACATGCATCCCTCTCTCTCTATCCTTCTCCTCGTGCCTCATTTGCTTCTAACACACACATGCATGTATACCGATCGATCTCCCAACATATACCTAGATCGACTTTAACTACCCCCCCATCGATCGACGTACCTCACAAGTTATGTCTCTCCTTTCTCTAACAAAGGGCGATTGATCTTCCTATGTAGTTACGTCTGCTTACCACAGCCACATCGTCCCCCCTCATCATTCGTGCATGCCTCCTGACCCGTCTCTCACACGCACGTGCACAGACAACAAGCAGCCATCTCCTCTCTTATTGATATTGCGGGCGTGCCCTCCGTTTGTCTAGCAAGCCTATCCCACCATTTGTTAGAAGCAACTCCACTACCACCCCCTCCAACACTCTAGCTCTGTCTCTCTCCCAACCTTATTCCTCTCCTGCACATATGCATGGATGCCGATCGATCTCCCTTAATACATGAGGCAGATCGATCTCCTTAATACATGAGGTAGGCCTCTCTCCTCCTCCACACATATACCAGCCATTGTACCTCTATAGTTAATTGGGCCTCCCTCTTCCCCCACCACACACCGATAGTCGAGCGCTGCAGGTAGGTATCCATGCCACAGAGACAAACTGCACATGTCCCATCTCACGTTCCAGTAGGCCAGCCACTCTATATCTTTGACGTGGGCACACACAAATTCGATGGCACTCTTTATCGATCGCGCGCGCACACACACACACATCATCCCTCTCTTCGATTCTATGGACACCTCAAGCCGATGATACCTCCACTCTCTTCTCGTGGATCGCCCCCTCTATATATATGTTATATCCAGGACTCTATTTCACACACATTGCATATGTTACATTTTTTGATTGACCCCCCCCCCCAAAAAAACTCTCAAGAACCCACACACTATATCTCTCTAGGTTTGTATCTCTCTCACACAACCCCACGTAGGTGGTGTACGTATACAAGAAGAGAATAGGTGCACCGTGCACGTACTCACGCTTCGTGCCCAGCCACACCCGCGCGGGTACACGGTGGAGCTCATTTCTTTACGAAATGGCAGCCCACGTGCTAATTTGAACGCCTGTAGCGGTTGTTTACCTAGGGAGGTCGTGTACCACGCGTGCACGAAACAAAGTTCGACTTGACGCGTTGCCGCGTTATTTTTAAATAAAGTTATAGCGCTCAATGGCACGTACACAGAATATAAAACGATTTTTATGGAGAAAAAGGTAGTCCGCTCACTATATACAATGGAGCCTGCCTGCCTGGTTTGTCGCTCTTCAGAGTATCTCACACAAGGCTGCGGTGGCCTCTCTCTCTCTCACCGTTGGTCACTGATCCGGCCGCATCCCGTCCGCCGGGGGAAAGGGAGTGCGGTGGCCTCTCTCTCTCTCTCACCGTTGGTCACTGATCCGGCCGCATCCCGTCCGCCGGGGGAAAGGGAGGAAGTGCATCGTTTCTCCGTTTGACGGCGCCGAGGCAGCACGTCCCGATCTGCGGTACACGCCGTTCTCTCTGACCAAGCTCCGGCGCGGCAGGGCCTACGCCACCTGCTCGCAGATTCCGCCCGCCGCCGCTCACCTAGTTACATCCCGACGACCTCCAGGTATCCCCTCCGGCCTTGCTCCACTGCCCGTCTTCCCACGTCGCTGCATGTGGATCTTCCATAGTTCTTTGCCCAAAACGTAGCTCGTCCGGCGTACTTTCCATATTGCATTCTCGTCCTCACACCGTTTTAGACAAACACAACCGTGTTGTTATCTTCCCTTAGGACAAGGAATATGCTTCTTTTTTGTCGTCGCATGTGTCATCAACTGTTATTGGCCAGTAATTGTTTCCTTTCTACTCGTTGCTATTGCGACCTTTTGGTGAACTGCACAAATCACTTTTTTCTTAAGAGTGTTTTGTGCAGTTGTACTAAAATGTCACACGGGCAACGTCTCTACATTTCAGTGCGACTGCACAAAGGGAGATTGGTTTTGCTCTATCCTCCTCATCCAACTCCGAGCCTAATCTTCTCCAACTAGTTAGTCTTAAGAGAGACTGCAAAGGTGACCGGCTTCTATTTGTGTGTTTATTGTTTCATCAGCAGTCCTCTATTATCGTAATCACACTTAATATCTTTGGAACAGGGACGCTCAGCTCTATTTTAGTGGAACTGCACAAAATGATCGGAATGTTGCATGCTCCAGACAGCTACTTTTTTCCCAACATGCCTTGTTGATTTAGACAGAGCTGGGGGACGTTGCTGCCAATGAAAGCATGGATCAATTTTAATTTAACACCTTCTCACAACTCTGTCTTCAGTTGTGATGTAATTATTAGCTCTGATCTGCTAATAATTGACATGCATTAGCAAGGAAGTTAGTTTTTTATTGTTTCCGAAAGAGCATCGATGGCAAGACACGCGAAACAAAAGCTGAAAGCTCACACCATTGTACAATTTCATGTCGCTGGAAAATTATTTGTATAGTACGTCAATTATGTAAACAAATGATGGAAGCTTGATAGCATTGCCAGAAGCCTCTTCATCATCCGGGTCCATGTGCCATGCACAAAATTATACTCCTTCGTTCCTAAATATTTGTCTTTTTACAAATTTCAAACGGGCATATTTTAGAGTGTAGATTCACTCATTTTGCTTCGTATGTGTACTCCCTCCGTTCCTAAATATTCTATTCGTCTTTCTAGAGATTTCAACAAGTGACTACATACGGAGCAAAATGAGTGAATCTACACTCTAAAATATGTCTATATACATCCGTATGTGCCAGTCCATTTGAAATCTCTAAAAAGACAAATATTTGAGTAGTCACTCGTTGAAATCTCTAGAAAGACAAATACTCCGGAGTATATTTAAGAACCGAGGGGGTAGTGCACAACCGCATGGGAGACTCAGCCCGGTCGTTGCGCCGCATTAATAGTGAGTAATGAGCAGTCAAATCATAAGCCCCACCTTTCCCACTGTAAGTTGCTCTGAAGAAGCAACCATCAATACGCTCTTCTTTGAATCCGCTCATACTACTCCATCCGTCACTGTTTATACAGCGCGCTTCAGAAAAAAGAAAAAAAATCTGTGGGACCAAGGCGACT
The DNA here is from genome assembly GCF_018294505.1 of Triticum aestivum. NCBI lineage: Eukaryota > Viridiplantae > Streptophyta > Magnoliopsida > Poales > Poaceae > Triticum > Triticum aestivum. The sequence goes on along the minus strand of NC_057814.1, from coordinate 287,300,760 downwards.
AGCGATCGGCCTGAAAAATAGCATTGGTAGTTATAGCACGGCGTCTATTACTAGAGGGAATAATGCGTACACACATGCATGCAGTGCTTCCACCCCGGGTACACACATGCATGCACTTACTCCACTCCGTAGTAGTACAGTACATGGAGAGAAAATTGTGGACTTGATTGCGGTTACCACGCCCTAATTAATTGAGCATTAAACCAAACGCGTCTAAAGTCTCTCTGGTGGTGGAAATGCATTGAGAGAAATGCATCATAATGAAGCGCGCCCTGTAAACTGTGACGGAGGGAGGAGTAGTATGAAGGTGCAAAACCAAGTACGCGTATGGCCAGTCGGTCAACGCACCTCCTCTTGGCATATCACTGACATGTGGGACAGGAGTGTGAGCAAACCGATCTCAATTGACGGCAAAGAGCCAACCCGCCGTTCCTTGAGAGAGACGAGGAGCGAGAACACACAGACGGGCTCGCACGGAGGCCAAGATATATTCGAGCATGGTTGGTTGATCGATATCATTCATTACATGTTGGGCTGCCGTTTTCCGCCCTTCTCCGGAATAAACGTGTACTTTATCAGAGATAAAAAATAAGAGTACAGACGCTCCACCATGCGGTTCTAGTAGTAGTACTACTCGTACTACTGCGCTTGGCTCTTCGCCTCTTCGTGAAGTCGAACAATGATGGTACTCCGCATGTTGGGTACTACAGTGTATGCCTCTGACAATCTGACACCGAATGGACTGATGCATGTCCACCGAGGGTAGGTTGCATTAGTCAAAAGGCGTAAGCGAGCTTCACCTTGTCCTGCAAGCTTCTCCTCGTTCTGCGAGTTGACGGGACACACCAAAAAGTAGTGCTAGTCCATACTCCCTCCTTTCCGGTTAATATGGCTTAATCTTTTTTGCGGGTAAATGAGAGAGCTTTATTCATATATAAGCATTCTTAGGACGATCAGCCAAGACACTGGTCACTAGGAAGCGAGGTACCCCGCAAAAAAGAAGTAGGAAGCGAGGTGTTTCATCAAGCCAGCTCTCGGCCACATTCAAAGTGCAGCAAGCACGGTTCGCACGAAGATGCGCCGCAAGGTTTGCTGACCTGTTTACATGCTGAATAACAAAAAAAGAGGAAATATTACCGAGCGCTACTATTTGTAACAGGATATGAGCCAGAATTAAGCGAGAATTGTGGCGAGTGTTCCATGCAATCAACTTCCATTATCACATGCGAGAACCCTCGAAGAGAACCAAATGTGTTGAAGATTGCTTTATCACATTTTAAAATTATAATAAGAGTGCAGACGCTCCTCCATCCGGTTCCTAGTACTAGTATAGTACGTACCTTTATAGACTATAGTAGTAGTACTAGTAAACTTTGCGCTTGGCTGTTCGCCTATTCGGGAAGTCGAACAATAATAGCACTAGTAGTATAGTGTATGCTTCTGGCAATCTGACACCGAATTAACTGTTGCACGTCCACCGCCTGAGCGAGGGAGAGCTTGCATTAGTCAAAAGTTTCTCCTTGTCCTGCGAGCCACCGCGCGCAAGCTTCTCCCGTCCTGCAACCTTCTCCTCGTTCGGCAAGTTGACGGGACACAACAAAGTAATGCTAGTCCATACTGCCTCCTCTCCGGTTAATATGGCTTAATTTCAAACGAGATAAATACACTGTCTGTCACTGTATATTTGTAAAAATACGGTCAGTGGACTTCATAATACGCTCATTGCGCTCAATATATATATTTTCCGGTGTTTATACGGTCACTAGCTCACCCTGACTGAGTATGTGTGTGCATGCACGTGTAGGTTGAGCACTTGAGCGTGACCGTGTGTGTTCCGTCGTGTGCTCGGACATGCATGCATTAGGGCGTCGCGCGCGTTTTTGCGTCCATGTGTACGTGTGACTGTTGCATACACGTAGGGGGAGTACGTGTAGGGGCCACTAAGGAGCAGTCAAATCACACAGTAAGTTAGTCGGAAGAAGCAACCATCATTTCACTCTTGAATGACACGTACGCAATATAAAATGGTTGATATGGAGAGAAAAAGAAAACCACTATATATACACTAGCAGGAGCCTAAGCTACAAGCCTGCTTGCTTAGGTTGCTCTCTTCACAAGCATAGAACGACGGGCCTGATCCCGCAGCTGGGGGAAGGGAACAATGTTCTGCGTAGACGCGGTCGACATCGGCGAGGGAGAAAACCCACAGTCGGTGCGTCCCAATCGGGGGTCACCGCGGTATGGGCCGATGCCGCGTCCCAACCGCCCTTCTAGCTACAGCCCGACGTCCCAGGTAGTCCATCTTCCTTTTGGAGCCGGCTTGCTCCACTGCCGTAGCTCCATCTCCATGTCGATCTTTCTCTACTTCTACCGGCTTCTACTTGTGATGAGTTTATGTCTCATGAACTAGTGCCAGTACTATTATTCTAATCACACTTCTTCAATATCTTTGCCATCAGGGATGCTCAGGTCGATTTTAGTGGAACTGCACAAAAGCATCGTATGATCCGAGGGTGCCAGCCGTCTTTCCTTCGACAGGTTCTACCTGGCCAGGAAATTAAATCATGTTTAGGGTTTAGGGTTTAAGTCGTAGTGACCCCATCAGTAGTTTTTCTTTCGTACACGCTCTCACAACTTTTTTCTTTAGTTGTGAAGTAAATATTGGCTATGATCTGTGAATCATTGAGATGCATCAGCATGCGTGTTAGTTTTCCTTTGTATTTGATGGAATGTTGTAACGGGGCAACCTTGGAATAGGAATGAAAATGGAGTGGAAAGTTTCCGTTTTTCCGGAGAAAAAATGGAAACGGAGAGAAACCAACGTTTCGTTTCGTTGGATCGCGCCATCGAGCAAAACCAACGTTTAAATCACGTCTGTCGTGTTCGTGTCTCACCCTCCTCCACGGCTCGACCCCACACGGTCGCTCGGCATGCCACTCACCGCAAACCGAGTATACGATAACTTTCCCGCCTGCTTGTCGATGGATCGCGCCATGGAGTACTAGCACTACTGGAAGAGATTGACGAGTTGGGGGAGGACAGCTAGCTGTAGCACGGACTCCCAAGAACTTTTTACATGCATGTTGTAGCCGGCTATTGCGACCTTTGAACGCGGAGCAGCCGCGTGCACCCGGAAGCGGCGCGGGCGACGCTCTCTCGGCCGGCGCGCCACTTCAATGCCGGCGCCAGTGAGAGGTCGCGTCCGCTCTGGCCGGGCATGAATGCGGCACTGACCGTTTCGGGCGGGAAGCACGCGCGGGTGATGAAGAGGGTTCGGGTTGGTCAGGACCGGCCGTGGCAACGGTTCGGACGTGCGCAAACAAGAGATGTTGTACGTTAATATTGCTGCGTATATAATTAACAACGTAAATAATGTGCCCGTTGGACAAATATGATTGGAGATGGAGATGGAAATGGAATTTTACGTAAACACGGATATGCATGTCTATGTCTATGTCTATGTGTGTGTGTGCGCGACGACTCTCGCGACCTGGAAGCGGGGGCGTGTTTTTGATCGAGTTTTCTTTCTTGGTACGTTAGAAAATCAGTTTGTCTAATTCAGATCTAGATGTTATTTAAGGATATCACATCTAAGCTCCCACAAGTATATAATGTAGCAACAAGAAACAAAAAATAGGAAAAAAATAGACCACAAACAGAGTGGACATCAACTTAGATGTGACATAACTATGTCACATCTAGATGTGTCCTAGAAAGACCCTTAAAAAATTGTCCGCCAGTTTTCGTTTCTTTTTTCCGGGAACGCGCGTATTCTATTTAAAACCACTGCTATGGAGAGATTTTTTTACTCCATTATAGCCTCTTGTTTGATAGAGTTTCTCGCGTCTCACTCTCTCACCCTCTCCATATATGTTACACGCTGGAGGCTCAACGTTCATTTGCTAGGGTTTGCTATATTCACAGTCTCTCACCCTCTCTTCACCAGATCTAAACAAGACTGCGTTGGCCTCTTGTCTCTCTCTCCCCCCTCACAGCTGGTGAAGGAGGCGTCCATATCCCGTCGCACCGGGAAGGGGAGGAGGTATAACGTTCACTCTATCGCCTTCGGCGAGGGAGGCAATCCACTGCCGGCTGCGCTGTTCTCTTTCACCCAGCGCTTGTGCGGGAGGGCCACCGACCCCTTCTTCCTCGCTGCCGTACGTAGTGTGGGCAGATCCGGCCTCCTGCCGCACGCCTTGCCACATCCCGACGACCCTAAGGTATAAGTTTCTTTGAAACCGTCGTTGCTCTAGCTGCATGTGGATATTTTTCCATCTGTAGTCGAATCTAGGTCTTGGTTCAAAGAGGAAAGAAGGGTGCGGTGGGCTGGAGCAAGAATCTAGGACGTGATTCAATGAGGAAAGGAGGGGCGGAAAGTAGTATAGACTGGCTATCCAGCCGCTTTGTAGGTCGAAAAGGGAAAAAGGGGGTAACCCAGTACACACATCTGTAAGGAACCGATCTCTTTGTTGAAAAGGGAAAGAAACTGGGGGGTCGGGTAGTTTGTGCAGGACTAGATTTGCTGCCCTCACATAGGAAGAAGGTTCAAAGAGAACAAATATGGGACCAGCGCATATATGCTGCTTGGCTACATACTCTGCATCACCCATTTATACGTGTGGACGCACATGGTGCTGGCATGTCCCATACAACTATTTTGCTGTTGTTAATCTAAGAATGCCGCCGGAAAATTGAAGCAATGCCACTGTTAAAAGTAAATTACATTTTTTAACGAATGTTGTTTCAAGAGAATGTCTCTGTTAATATGAATCAATGCAACCGTTTTAGAAATGCTACTGTCCTACTTTGTTTTCCATCCAAGATAAGTTAGATGCTTCTTTCTGTCACCGTTTGTTTCATCCTCCTTTATCGGCAAGTAATTGTTTCCTTTTTTGCCTCTGTTAAAACAGGGCTATCGATTCAACTTGTTGCTATTGCGACATTTTGCTTCGCTACTCGAAACACTTATGTTTTAAGAGTGTTTTGTGCAGTTCAACTTGAATGTCACACCGGTGACTTTGCTTAATTTTGGTGGAACTGCACAAAAGGAGATCGAGATTTGTTTCCAGTCTTCGTGGCGAGTTGTTTCAAATCTTGGTCTCAACCACATGATGTGCAGTGTGCTTTGAGATGTTGTGCTACTTGTTTTGGTACTGTTTTAAATAAATGTTGAATTGAAGCTATTGTATTGTTGTCTTTTCCCATTAAGTAGTGAACAAAAATGGGACCAACCCAGACATGATGCTTGTTGCTTTGTTACAACAAATTCAGCATCACCCCCTTTATAAGCCAGTAATTGATGCCACTCTCAGAATTAACTACTGAATCTTATTTCAAAACTGCAACACTTGTTAGGGATTGGCGGGATTACCATTTTTGTGGCCGCATGTTTCATCCTCCTTTATTAGCCAGTAATTGATTCCTTTTTTGCCTCTGTTTAAATAGGGATATCTATTCAACTTGTTGCTATTGCAACATTTTGCTTCGCTACGCGAAACACTTTGCTTGATTTCAGTGCAAGTGCACAAAACGAGATTGGATTTCCTATTCGTGTTGGCAGATTCGTATTTTATCTTGTCCGTCTCATGAAAGGTCAGTGCAGGCCTTGATCCACATGATTGTGCAGTGTGCTTTGAGATGTTGTGCTACCTGTATTGGTACTGTTTTAAATAAATGTTGAATTGAAGCTATTGTATTGCTGTCTTTTCCCATTAAGTAGTGAACAAAAATGGGACCAACCCAGACATGATGCGTGCTGCTTTGTTACAACAAACTCTGCATCACCCCCTTTTATAAGTAGATGGAAGCACATACTGTTGTTGCGCCCACTCTCCCCTGGAACTGTTTATGCTTTTTGTTAATCTAATGCCGCTGGTAAAATTAAGCAATGCCACTCTTAGAATTAATTAACTACTGAATCTTAGTTCAAAACTGCAACACTTGTTAGGAATGGTACTATCCTGCTTTGTAGTTCTTTCTACATGTTTAACCAAGTTATTGTTAAGATAATGTCTCTGTTAAAATTAATCAGTTGCATTGTTTTAGGAATGGTACTTTTCTGCTTTGTCGTTCTTTATACATGTTGAAACAAGGCATTGTTAAGATAATGTCTCAGTCAATATGAATGAATCACACTGATGGAGAATTGCTACTCTCCTGCTTTGTTTCCCATTAAGATAAAGTAGATCAGTAGATGCTTTTCTTCTGGGAGTACAAGTCATCAACCGTTATTTCTCAGTAATTATTTCCCTTATACCTATTGTTTTTTTTTGAGGGAGAACGACAGTGGGATAGGCTCCCACTGACTTTGTATTACTCACAAAGGAACAATTACATAAGTGTTACAAAGGGTTTTGTGGCCCCCCGGCCATGCTAGCTATCCACGGTCTTAGTGACCCAAGTTTACAATGTAATTAGACAGGAAAGGATGAAGATCCTCCCGGCAGTTATGTGATAGCAGCTCCAAGAGATGCTTGAATCTAGCTAGCCATGCTCCATGGGAGTGCTGAATCCCTCTAAAGTGTTGATTGTTTCTCTCCATCCACAGACTCCAAGCAGCCAAGAGAAAGATATCCATGAAGAGAGGTTGTCTCCAATTACCCCTACCTCCATGCAAAAGAGCCAGTCTGTTGTCAGCTATCGGCCATGTCACTCCAACTACATCCCAGCAGTGTAGACTAAAGGGGCAATTGAAGAACAGATGTTCCACCGTTTCCTCTGGAGGGTTTTGACAGAACATGCATGCATAGTTGCCCCCCACGACAACAAAGTGCCTGCGTTTGAGCATATTCCTGGTATTCAGACGATCAACTAGGAGTAGCCACCCAAACATCTTGAACTTGATCGGGCTTTTAGCTTTCCAGAGCCATCCAAACGCCTCATCTGCCACAACCTGTTTGTAGCAGTGATTATAGAACTTCTTGGACGAAAAACGCCCGAGCAAGCATTCCCAGACATCACAGTTACCGGCGGCCAGCCGGTTTTGTGGCAACCCCTCCTGGATCTCTTTGATTTCTTCTCTCGCCTGGGTCGAGAGAGGAAGACTAAAAATCATGGAAGGGTCAGTTGCAGTAAGAACCTTAGCAATGGAGTCGTCCTCATTCAAACAAAACGAAAAGGCTCGTGGGTATATATCCATTAATGGGGAATCTTGGGTATTATCAAACCAAACATCTTTCCAGAACAGAGCACTAGAGCCATCCCCGGGGGTGACTTTAGTGATCCCTCGGAATATCCCACTGAGTTGCATTACATCTCTCCACCAGAAAGAACCCACCGCCTCAGATGCATGTGGTATCTTGTTTCGGTAGTAGGCATCCCAAACAAGCTCCACCCAGGGAACATCTTCATGATTATAGAATTTGAAAAGATATTTTAGGAGGAGGGCTGCATTCTGTGTTTTAAGATCAATAACTCCAAGGCCTCCGCAGCGTTTTGGGCGGCAGACAAGCTCCCAGGCCGCAAGAGAGTTATTTTTGACCCCATCATCGGAGTTTTTAGCCCAGAGGCAATGTCTACGCAGCTTGTCCAGATGTTCAATCACCTTTGGGTGTATCTTGATCGTGCACATTGCATATATCAGCATCGAAGTCACAACTGAATTGACCAAGGTCAGTTTAGCTCCGGATGACATCAGTGACAGCGCAGTGGATGTCTTCCGTTCAACTGCATGAACCAGCGGCATAAGATCAAGGACACTGGGCCTCGTCGTGCCCATTGGCAGGCCGAGGTATGTGAAGGGCATGGAACCAACAGAGCAACCAAAAACCCCAGCCAGTTCACAAGCACGTCGGTGATCAATGTTGATGGGTATGAGAGTTGATTTCTGAAAATTGATCTTCAGTCCAATGGAAGTAGCATAATCTTCTAGGATAGCTTTCATACGGGCAGCCTGCACAGGACATGCCTGCATAACTAAAATCGTGTCGTCAGCGTATTGGACAACTGGGAAATCACCCGCCCTGTCACGAGGGAGAGGAAGATCAAGCAGCCCTCGAGTAAAAGCATCGTTAACTGCTGCTTGTAGGAGGTCAGCCGCAAGGACAAAGATCAACGGTGAGAGAGGGTCCCCCTGACGCACTCCACATTTACAGTTGAATTTTCGACCAGGGACTCCATTAAGGAGTACAGAAGAAACCCCCGAGCCAAAGATCGTGTTCATCCATCCAAGCCATTTGTCATCAAAACCCATGTGTTTCATAATCTCCATCATGGGGGCATGCTCAATAGTGTCAAACGCCTTGGCAAAGTCTAGCTTGAGGAGGATGTTTTCCCTCGCTGAGGTATGGCATTGATGGATATATTCAAACGACCACGCTAGGCAATCCTGAATAGTCCTCCCTTTGAGAAAACCGTACTGATTTCTGTGTATGATCTTGAGGATGACTTTCTGTAGCCGATTTGCCAAGATCTTAGTGATGATTTTCAGACAACAATTCAGTAAAGTAATTGGTCTATAATCATTTGCAGTTTCTGGAGAAGAGTTCTTTGGGATCAATGTGATATACCCCTCACTAATACTGGTTATATCTAGCCCTCCAGCATGAAATGCATGACACATCTCATAGAAGTCCGACTTGATGATCGGCCAGCAGCTCTTAAGGAAGCAACCATTAAACCCATCAGGACCTGGAGCCCGATCACTCGGCATTTCCTTAATAACAGTGTCAATCTCTTCATTGGAAAAAGGTGCCGATAAGTGCTCCAGTCCCTCAATCCGACGGATGATTCTGGAAAGATCAAAGCGCATGTGAGTGGGTTTAGAGGAACCCAACCGTTCCTTATAAGTTTTGAACAACACCCGTTCCTTGCCAACATGGTCATGTATTTCCACATCGCCATCCCGAAGCATGGCGATAGAGTTATGTCTGTATCTCTCCGTGGCCAGAGATTGAAAGAGTTTGGTATTTTCATCCGCAAATCTGAAGAATCTGATCGTGCATCTTTTCCTCCAGTATTCATTCTGAAACTGTAACAATGTCTGCAAGTGAGATTTCAAAATTTTCCGGAAATTTGATTCCTGGATAAATAGAGGTCTTTTGTCCTCGAGATTATCCATCGTAACTAACGCTTCGTTACAGTTCTGAATGATGATTTTCAGCTTTGATATATCCCTGCTCCATCTCTTGAGATCATACCTCAGAGTTTTCAGTTTTTTGCAAATGCGGGTGGCAGCATTCGGTGCATGGCATGCCTTGGACCAGGAAGCGGCCACCACCTCCATAAACCCAGAATGATTAATCCAAAAGTTCTCAAAACGGAAGAGTTTGGACTTGGGGATAGAGGACTCAATTGTAACCACACAGGGAATATGATCGGACACCGGTTTTCCTAATGGCAAGACCATTGTATTTGGAAACGAAGTGGTCCAGCAAGAGGACGAGAAGAACCAGTCAAGCTGTTCAAGTAGGGGGTCGTCTTGCATATTACTCCAGGTATATGTTCGGCCCTTCACTGGTAATTCCATCAGAGACTGTGCTCTAATAATTTCATTAAAAAGCAGCATGTCCGCAGCGTCACCCCCAGGTTTGTTTCTGTTAGTCGTGGAACGAATAAAATTGAAATCACCGAGGATCAACCAGTTCTCATCATCAGGTATATGTAGGTCAAATAACCAATTAGTAAAATCCAGCCGACGCTGACCAGAACATGGACCGTAAACATTGATCAATTTCCACGAGTCACTGGATTGGGTAGCAACAAAAGAGACACCCACAGCAAACGAATCAACGTACCAAGGAGTGCCCACAAACACGGAGCTATTCCAAATAATAATAAGACCACCCGAGGCACCCACAGATGGAGCAAACACAAATTTATCAAACCGCTTAGGGCAGAAAGTTTTAATAAACGCCAGATCAAAAGATTCACGCTTTGTTTCCTGGATACATATCACAGAGCAACCACTAGTATCGATAGTATTTCTGAGAGCCAAAGTTTTAGCATCAGAGTTGATGCCCCGGATGTTCCACGACAAAACATTCCACGACTTATTCATGAACCAGCAGAAGTTCAGTCTCCAGCTCCCGTGGACGAGCGCTGATCATCCAGCAGCTTCTCGGGGGAAAGAGCCTCCTGCGCAATCCCGCAGCGTTTGCCCATCTGTTGAAGATCTTCAATCGTCATAGGAGGGGGGCAATCATCAGACTGAACCTGCACGGGGGCAGCAGCCAAAGAAACAGCTGTGATAAAAGAAGTTTCGCGTGGTTTCACCCGTGACTTTGAGCGTTTGATATCAGAGACGTGGTTGATCTTGAAACCATCATACTTAGTAGAACGAGTACTTCTTCTGACAGTGGTTGTGTCGAGAGGCACAAGCACATTGCGGGACTGAGAGGCATTATAAAGAGAAGTAGAAGCAATCACCTGAAGAGCCGACACTTGAGCAGACAGGGTGACTGGATGTAAGGCTGCATCTTGGGGGGCAAGTCTTGAAAGCTCCTTAAGACCAGGAGAACAAGCCGCCCTCCCCCACTCAGTGTCAAACGCTGAAGATCTGCATTCAGTGGCCTCCTGCAGCCAAGACGACGGGATGATGGCAGCCCCCATCTGAAATATTGAACTGAACACCTCTGTCAGAACATCACGCTCTGGGACTATGCCCTCCAGCCAGATAGACACAGCAACATTCAACTGGTTCTGTATAAACTTGAAAGGATTGAGGGGAAACATAACAGCCTCAGATGTCTGAAAGGCTAGGGCTGGCGTATATATGCGTTTAAGCATCCCTCCCATCCAGAGCAACAAATCATGATCGACAGTCACAAAGAAACTAGCTGAATTTCCTCCAGCTCTGACGAATGCAAGGCGTGCAGTAGGATTCCCAAGCACAAAACCATCCGCCAGAGCTTCCACTGCTTGAAACTCTAAGTCAGAGGACCAAACATCCGACAGATCATCCTGGATATTGATTTCAGGATCCACCCCATCCATCAGAGACGGTCCATCGTACTGGAAGAACGTTCTGAAGCTGAACCCTGTGTATGGCGGGGGAACCACAGGCCACACAGGCCAACCATTATCCTGGAATTGCACCTGGGCCGGTTCTGGGGCGTGCCATGCCGCATCATTCAGAGCCTCTTGGGCAGCCATCTCATCAATTCGTGCTTGCTGCATGAGGGTGTAGTAGGGAAGCTCATAAGGGTGGGGTGATGCATTCAGAAGCGGAGGAGCATCTTCATTGCCAACTAAATTAGGAATAGTATTCCTGCCATTCAGAACATACACTGGTACAGACCAGGATCGAGCAAGCCCTGGTAGCAAACCGACCCTGGTAACCAACAGGCTATGTGGCACTTCAGCCACATCTTTGATATGGCATTTAACCAGAACTCGAGCTTTGTTGAAACCCGGACGTGGCCACACCAGGAGCTTTCCAAAGTTAGAAACTGCCTTGTGAATATAGTGCTCAGTCTGGTAATCCATAGGGAAAGCTAGAAACATAACCCAAACCTCATATTCAAAAGCAGGCATGCGCATATTGAGGCCTTCATCATGAGGTACCAGAGAAAAAGTAGAATCCTCAGACAGAGCATGAGGTCCCTCCCTAATTGCAGCATCCCGACTCTCCATATCCGCAAAGACCACACAGCCAATTCCTAACGGGTAAATAAAATCATCCACCAAATCATACTCTAGATCCCCAGTAATGATGCGACAGACCTCGGCCAACCAGAGCTCCTTTTGATGATCAGGGACTGGAGGATGGACGGTAACAATGGCATACCTGTCATGGTTGAGGGGCGGATCATCGACCACCATGACATGGCGCTGAACGCGATGAGCAGGGCCACGGTCGAAGGTCGATCCGACCGGGGCGAAGGCGAACGGGCGCACTGGAAAGTTCGCCATAGCTGGAGCTGTCAGGGGTGTGGAATCCGCCGAGAGAGGAATCGCCGATGACGGACAGCAAGAAATCGGTGGGAGCGGGGGCAATGAAGGTTGGGGTGGTGAGCTCGAGGACGCCGGCTGACTCGATTGGGGTTTTTGGCAGGCTGAAGTGACTACACCCTGACCAGGGAGGCGTATCGTCAAGCGTTGAGCGGTGGCCACTTCCGAGGAGCGTGGGATTTTCTGTTTCTGTTTCCAAATCCAACGGGCCCGCGTATCCCTCGCCACACGGGCCATACCAACAACCATAGAATTACCAAACACAGACGCCTCCAGCTTACCCCGAGGCAGGATCCTCTCAGATTTTGTTACTGGTAAAGATTTTTGTGCCCAAACCAAATGAGGTAAAGCATTGCAATAGCTGGGCTTACGGGCCACATGACCCAGATGGAGGCAGAACGGGCAACGGCGAAGCCTAGGACAAAGGCTAGTCATGTGATCCATTGCAGAACACGCATTGCATGGATGGCCTAAATGGTCCGGACCCACCTTGCATGGCAAATGAAAGTTGGAATTATTACGTGTAGAAACACAGGAGTCATGCACAGAAACATCCCCACAAGGCTGATAAAAGAACCCATTGCAACAAGCAGCAACATGACCAGGCCGATCACATAAAGAGAAAAGCTTAAGCCGCTTGTATATATAATCTTTGGTGGGAACTGAAGAGATTTGTACCATTTGCTGAACACTGTCATCATCATAACCAGCCTGCCATCCATCCAACATGGAATAAAGAATATCATCCGGAATGGACTCCCATAAACCCCGAACAAACAACTCACCTCGAAAAGAAGGTAACTTGGCCGGAATATCGGAGGAAATAGGTACGGATATGGATCCAATCCGAAAATTATCCTGAGAAACCGGAGCCCGAAAACTACCAAAAGAGAGCACGGTCGGGGGCTCGCCGGAATGCAAATCCGTCGGCGGCGAGATCAAACCCAATTTCTGAAAAACACTGGAATAGATGCAGGATCCATAGTCATATTTTGTTGAGATGATAACCATTTAGATTTGATCGCCGGACCAGGTGAAGAAGCCAAACCAGTCAATTCAGTATCCGTATGCCATGATTGAATCCTGGGGCGCTTATCCATACCACGATGCAAATGAAAATGACAAATAAAGTCCGGCCAAATACGGTCCCGTAGCCCAAAGATAAAATGTCCCACTCGATTGGATGCCACAGAGAACCGGAAATGACGATCACCCAAGCGAACTACATTGAAACCCGCACCAAGCCCTCCAATACAAGACTGAAGAGCCAAACCAACCGAATCCACCGAAAGGGGAAAAGAGGCCGAGGAGAAGGAAACTTCAAGGAAGAATTCCTTGGAGCCGGAGTTGGGGACGAAATGGACCGTAGATCCAAACCGTGCACGCACCTGTGCCTCGACCTTAAGGCCGGGGGAAAAATCCCAATGGAGGAGGCCATCCATTGGGATCGCCAGGAGGAGATCGTAGGGTTAAACCCTAGAATCGCCATCGTAGTCGCCCAAGGTGGAGAGGAGAGAGGTGGGAGCCATCCTTTGCAGTGCCTTATACCTATTGTTGCTTACAGGGATATCAAAATCAAAGCTCGGTTTTATTCTGACTTCGATTTTAGTTGAACTGCACAAAAGGAGCCAATGTGTCCAAGGCAAACTGCTGCATTACTGGGTCCAGCTGGTCGTTCCACTTTGCAGAAAGAAGCAGTCACTGTTTGCGCTACATTACAGAAGGAATGACCGAGAAGCTTTATAGAGTATTATTAGACACCGGTGACATGACTAGTCTGCAGATACCATTGGCAATTTAACAACACGTGGAGTGCCCTGGGCAAAAAGTGCCCAAACAAGTACAAGAAGGTACGACAGGACTCCACGATCATAGGCATGACATATTTTGAATGGGAAAAGCTTGTCAAAGTTTAATCATTGATGTTAGCAAGAAGACGTTAGTTTAATATATTGGAATTGGAAAACCTTGTCAAAATTTGCTCATTGATGTTAGCCAGAAGACATGCATTTGATATTTTTGAGTGGGACGCCCTTGCCGTGAGTAGCGTCGAGTGTTTTTTCCTATTCCTGTGTTCAGTTTAGAAGTAAATAGTTACTCTGCTGAGATATTCCCGTGTTAAGAGTTTGTTCTGAATATTGTCTATGTAATGCCAGGCCTTGTGTTTGATTGCAAAGTTGAGCTTGGAATGTTGTGGCATGCGGCATCACGAGCTGTTCACCGTGCCTCCTGAGAATAATGCTTCGTATTGTTTTGCATGTCGATCTAATGCCAGTGATTTGCTTTTTAAGAAGATCATCCTCTTTTGTTGTTTCCGTGCTTAAGAAGTTCATCGTCTGATGTTTCATTCATAGCCTATACGACAAGTCGGGTAGGTTAGACGTGAAACCATATGATCTTCTTACGAACTCATGATATTAGGCCATGATTGGATCGTCGTTTTCCAACCAAAACCGCTTGTAAAACTGACGCTTGTAAATTAAAGCAGATGGTCTCGGGCGAAGGCGCTTGGTTGGTCGATTTCGACTAGTAAAATATCGGAAGTACTTCACACACGATAAAAACGCTAAACGACACTCGGACGATTGCTAATCCAGCCGTTAGCTGCTGTTTCAGCCTTGCCCATGGATGGCATGATACGCACGTCATGCATGTATCGTCTGGTAATGTCGTCCATATAGCAGTGCTCGTAAAAATATACACTGGTCTCTCAAATTACACGCGTAACCTGCCGGTTTTACTTACAGACCTCGGGCCCTCGGTTTCATTACGCCTGTATTTTACGTGTTGTTTCCGATGACGAGTAAATTACACTTGTATGTTAATACAGGTTTGAAATAAACAGAGCTCCCAAGCGCGGCCTTACCGTTTCATGCCGTCTCAGTTTCTCGAAGGTGCTCATAGGTGTCCGATGATCCTGGCTTCCTGAATGAGCAGCGGGCGCTGTATCAGACCATCCGTAGGGCCCGCGAGGCCCTCTCCGTTGTCCTTCAAGTTGTTGCGCTCGCCGTGACGCCGAGCATTGTTAACATCGTCAACGAACATGAGGATTCAGGAGATGACTTTATTTTGACTGGATGACACTAGGGACCCACTAGGGCCATAGTCGTACGTACGCAAGTGCCTCCTTATTATGTACAACTATATTTTTTTTTGCTTTCTCCTGGTTTCCTGACATCACGGTCCCACACCATTGTCAACCTATGTAGTCAATATAAACGAGAGAATTGCACAAGGTGCGGCCGACAGCTGGGACCAAGCAGCTCGAGCAGTATTTGTGTTTTTGAGGCGTGGGCACTGCAGAGTTTTTCTTGGCGATGATTTCGTTGTTGTTCAGAGGAGAGCAGGGTATTAACTGGGCGGGCTGTGGCCCGTCTAGTCCAGGCTAGATATCCAGCCCAGATACTAATTTTTTCAAGATGAAAATGGCTAGCCGAGCTATACGTCTTTTTGAGGAATACCCAAGCAAGGTCAACTTGTTATTCTCCGCCCCGCTGGGCTGCAAATCTTTCCTAGGAGGGATGCATTAGGCTTAACAGGAAAATGGGCTTTAAAAAATAATAAATGGGATGTAATTATAAAAACTGGGCAGTAACTATAAAAAATGCACCAAACACGAAATTAGTTTATAAAATATTATTTATGGATTTTGAAAATCTTAAATTTTCATTGTTGCGCGCGCAATGTTTCGTTGGATTTTTACGTAATACAAATTTATATTTAATCTGACTAGAAATTTCGGGATAAAAATATTTCGGATCCCATCAAAATGTGGGAAATTTTATTGAATTCTGTCTTCAACGGTTGGTTGAAATTATTAATCGTTGTCCTAGCTAGAAAATGGGTTGTACTTTTAACAAACTATAAATGGGCTGTTGTAAATTCCATTAGAATTCAAAAATGGGGTGTACATTCTTACAAAACGCAAATGAGCTATAAGTTCTCTGCCACACACTTGTGGGCCTACTAAGTGACGCGTCCCCTAAAAAAAATAAGTTGACGCGTATGCAAGGCTTTGTCAACTTATTATAGTCAACACACGGTTCTAGCAGCAGTGGCCGTTGGATGTCTATCCAATGGATGTCGTGCTTCTTCTTCAATCTCGGATATTCTTAGCTTCGGCCGCCCAAAAAATGATTCCTCCCCCTGACATCTGGGGCGCACCGTTTCGGAGGCTGACCTGTGGGCCTACTAAGTTGGAGCGTACCAAGGGCTTTGTCAACTTACTCAATATAAACGATTCTAGCTTCAGTGACCGTACGATGTCCATCCAACGGCCGTAGTGCTTCTTCAACCTCTGGTCTTCTTGGTCCAGCCGCCCAAAGCAGCGCTGGTCGTGCCGCCTGCTCCTGCCTCCCGTGGCCGGCTGTGCTGCCGCGGAGGCCTCACCGCCCCCATACTACTCCCACCGCTGGCCAGGCCATCCCTCCACTCACCCACACCCCCTATTATTCTGCGGCAACGACAGCCTCACACCGCAGCCGAACCAGTGAACCCTTGTACTCCTCTCCGCGCGGGCTTCCACTGCTGCATCTTCCCTGGCTTCGCGTCGTCCCCTTCCTAGGCCTCGCCGTCGTCCACCGTCCTAGTGCTCTCGGCGCGGCGTGGTGAATGTGGTCAACGAACGACTTCCATCGGAAGAGTACTGTACGTGGAGAGGCTGACAGCTGGGTCCACGGCGGCCGCAAGGAAGTGCCTCCTTATTACGCGCAAAATAATTATTCCTCCACCTGACAGCGGGGACCCACCGGACAGGCCAACTTATTTCACGAAAAAACGTTTCCCCCTGACTGCTGGGACCCACCGGACGGGCCACCGTATTTCGTGGAAAAAAGTTCCCCCGGTGTCAGCTCGGACCCACCGGAAGTGCCTCCTTATTACGCACAAAAAAAATGAATACTCCCCCTGCTAGCTGGGACCCACCTTGGTGGGAGGCTGACTTGTGGGCCTACTAAGTTGACGGGGACAGAGGGCTTTGTCAACTTAGTCAATATGAACGATTCTAGCTCCAGTGACCGTACGATGTCCATCCAACGGCCGTAGTGCTTCTTCAACCTCTGGTCTTCTTGCTCCAGCCGCCCAAAGCAGCGCCGGTCGTGCCGCCTGCTCCTGCCTCCCGTGGCCGGCTGTGCTACCATGGAGGCCTCACCGCCCCCTACTATTCCCACCGCTGGCCAGGCCCTGGGGCGACGGCAGCCTCACACCGCAGCTGAACGAGTGAACCCTCATACTCCTCTCCGCGTGGGCATCCACTGCCGCGTCTTCACCGGCTCCGCGTCGTCCCCTTCCTAGGCCTCGCCGTCATCCACCGCCATGGTGCTCTCGGCGCGGCGTGGTCAACGTGGTCAAGGAACGACTTCCATCGGACGTGGACTGTACGTGGAGAGGCTGACAGCTGGGTCCACGGCGGCAGCAAGGAAGTGCCTCCTTATTACGCGGAAAATAATGATTCGTCCACCTGACAGCAGGGACCCACCGGACGGGCCACCGTATTTTGCGAAAAAAAGTTTCCCCCCTGACTGCTGGGACCCACCAGCTAGACCTTCGCACACAAGGAAGTGCGTCCGGGCAAAAAAAAAACGATTCGCCCCCCTGACTGCTGGGACCCACCAGCTACATCTTCGCACACAAGGAAGTGCGTCCGGGCAAAAAAAAACCAAAACGATTCGCCCCCCTGACTGCTGGTTCCCACCAGCTACATCTTCGCAGGCAAGGAAGTGCCTGACAGTCGGGACCCACCTGGTCGAAGCGTACATAGCGTTGTCATTCTGGTCGCGAACGTGTATGTACATATATACTGGTCGATGTAGAGGCGCGCACGTGTCGTAGTAGAGGCGCGTACGTGTCGTAGTAGAGGTGCGCACGTAGCATGTACACGTACGTACAGCGGCCAGGGTGCAAGAAATAAAATACAGCCACGTACGTACATACGGGCAGGGTCTCGAACGCCTACTTGTGCATACGTACGGCGAGGGCTCGTGTACATGGCTGGGTCGGAACGGAGAAACAGCGTCGTCGTCGTGTTCATGGGGAGGCAGCGGAATGCGTCGTGTTCATGGGGAGGCAACGGAATGCATCGTGTTCATGGGGAGGGGTGTGGCGTACCGCAAAACAGAGGAAACGGACCTCCTACGGTCGAAACGGGGGTCCTGTTGATCGGGAGGGGTGTGGCGTACCGCAAAACGGAGGAAACGGACCTCCTACAGTCGAAACGGGGGTCCTGTTGATCGGGAGGGGTGTGGCGTACCGCAAAACGGACGAAACGGACCTCCTACGGTCGAAACGGGGGTCCTGTTGATCGGGAGGGGTGTGGCGTACCGCAAAACGGGACTCCACGGGATACTGTTCATCTCCTCCGTCGACCTCCTCCAGCCTCCACGGGCTCCTGTTCATCCAGCCTCCACCGCGCGCTACTCCACCGGCTACTGTTCAACCACCCCTCCACGGGCACCCCTCCACCGTCTACTGTTCATCCAGCCCTCCACCACACCACGGGGTCCTGTTCATCCAGAGGCAACGCCACCGCTCACTGTTCATCCAACCCCCCCACAACGCTCACTATTCATCCAATCGATCGGCTTCAGTTAGCAGCAGTAGCGAAGGAATCGCTCGATCGGGTTCAATTAACAGCCATCGATCGATCGCTCGGGTTCAATAATGCGTAGCCTGCAGTGCAATCGCTCGGGTTCAGTTAGAGCCCAACGCCTCGCTCGGGTTCAGTTAGAGCCAACGCCTCGCACACACGCGTGTACGTGTACGAGAGAAACGCGCATCGCTCGGCCCCCGACCTCCCACCGTAACCGGGAACTCCCCGAAATTTTCCTCCCCCTTGCTTCTACCACGGTTTTTTCCGTCATGGACGGCCCAAAGAATGTCATGCAGCTGCGTCTCCGGCCCGCCCAGGACGAAAAGCCCATTTTCTGTCATAGAAGTAGGAGCCCACCACATCTATGATGATACCGGGTTTTGTCACAATTATCGTCATAGAAGTGTCATATGTATGACAGAAAAAAATTTCGTTCGGCCCAAAAAGTCACGGATGTGTCTTTTTTTTGTAGTGTAGAGGGATCAGCTTCTTGGCAAGGTGCCAATGGAGGTCTTGGGCATGGAGGGTGTACTGCAAATTTCTTCATGTACTTTGGAGTCACATATCTGTACTCCCTCCGTTCCCGTGCCCATCTCCTCTCTATCCTTTGGATGTGCACCTTGCGCTGATTTTTGTTCTCCTTGCCATACTTGGCCTCATCAGGAGTGCAATATTCATCATAGATGTCAACAGGAATCTCGAAAGCAGTGTTTGTTTCTGGTCTCTTTCCTCCCTTCTGAGGTCTCTTGCCGTCAGCCATTTTCTTCAGTTGAGGAATCTGAACAATAGAATTCTCTGAAGAGGTATGCAACTTTTCTTCGAGGAACACTACAAATAAGTTAAGTTTATGAGAACCTAGAGATTCAGCAGCGGACATGTGTACCTGCGAACAGAATATAGTTGCGAAGAATTTGGAGAGGTCATATGCGTTCTCAGAAGTTTTTGCAAAAAGAACAAGTTTGAGGAATTTGACCAGATGAGTCTTGAGGAATTTCACTAGGCGTTCTTTGACTTAGGTTCTAGAGTTGTACAGATTGAAAATCCACACAATTGAGGAATCTTGAAGAAAAATGTTGCTTAGGGAAACAGCTCAAGAACAGATGTTGTGTGAGGTGTTTAGTGTGTGAAGATTTGAAGAATAAACACCTTTTGAAGATTTTGTAGAAAACATCAGAATCAACAAGGGCAGTAAAAGCAACTTTTAATTACCCGTGACGAAGAACACGACAAACTGGGAAGTGTAGATTTAGAAGTTCGTCAGTTCAGATCTTCCACGCCCTAACTTGGCAGAGGAAGACAGCTACGGCGGCGGCAGAGTGAAGAAATCCGCGGCCGGCACGAGTACGACGGTGACGAGGTTGAGGCAGTGAAGCTCTTCCTCACCGGTGACGATGGAAGTAGCGGCGGCGCTAGGTTTTGAGAGCTCGAGCGAGGGAGTGAGGTCGAGCGGAGTAAAAACAAAGTGAGGAAGGGAGGGGTATTTATAGCCGAGGTGAAAAACTGCTCGCCTGAGGAAATTGGACGAACGTGCCCATGACCCTTCTCATTCGCGTGACATGTGTCACCCACGTACTAAGAGGTGGCGATCGTATGCGATCGTGGGTGAATGGATAAATCCATAGTGGAATGTGGAACGGTTTGAGCGGCAAACGCCGAAAATTCAGATAAGATAATTTTAATGTATCGTTCGCAAATTCTTCAGCTGACAAGGACACAGTGAAGATTTTGAACGAGTTTCAAATAGAACGCATATGAGGAATTTTGTGAATAGACTGGGTTGAGTTTAGCATAGAGTGGGAAGGGTCCGATCACATTCACTTTGCAAAAAAACAACTTGAAGAAATAGCAATAAGTGAATGTTGTAGAGGACATAAACTCATATATATATATATATATATATATTAGGGTTGGAAAAAGCGTTATTAGGCGTATGCCTAGGCGCGCTGAAGCACTCGGCGACAGCCCACCGCGTAGCCTTGGGCCTAATCGGTGCTCTAGGCGGGCCCATCGCTTAGGCGGATCCAGGCGTGCGCCTAAGCGCGATGAAGCGGAGAAAAGCGGCGAGGAGGCGGCGCAAGGCAGAGCAAGGCGGACCGGAGATGGAATCGGAGAGGTTACAAGCCTGGGCGGGAAGGTGGGGAGAAGATCGCGAGAGGATGGAGAAGATTGCAGGAAGTTTGCCGGCGGAGGAAAGGAGAGATTTGGCTAGACTTTGGATATATATACACTGAAAAGGGTGGCGGCGGCTAGATCTATTCCGTCCTCGCTTCGTCCTCCGGCCGCCGAGACGAAGAGATTCACCTCATCCTCTCACCATGCAGCCATGACTTCTTCCTCCTCTCCATCCCTCTACTCGATGACAAGCTGAGATCCGGTCTTCTTCCCTGCTACAGGTGAGCTACCAATTCGATTTTGTTTGTCCCTTCTCTTCTCGTGTATTCACTGTGCCTGTGTACTGCCTCTGCATCGTCCCCTGGATTGCTAGTTTGTTGCTACTTGCTGCCCTGTCCCTCGCATGGAATCACTTGATCTGCACTTTATGTATTGATATTGATTTATTTAGATTGTTAATTGGGTGCTGTTTGATCCATCCCTGGCGGATCTAGGATTGCAGCGCAGGGGTGCCACTCAATAAAAAAAATTGTGCAGAGATCTCACAATTTAAATGTCATGTCAGCATCACGTAGTAGTACCATAATCGAGTCAACAAAAGAAATGATAGTTAATTTGTTCGATCTGCAAGACTGCAACTGATTTATACATGCCTTGATGCTGTTGTGTCTGAATTTGCTCATGCATTTACAAGGTGTAACAAATACAGTAAGAAGCAATTAGTATTTGGGCATAAACAATATAGTGGGAGACAGGAACTATGCTCAGGCTCAAGGTAAAAGCTGCTCCTGGTCTGGGTCAATGCCTTTGGTCTCGCCTAGTCTGTCACCGCAATCCGGCATGCCCGTGCTCGCCGGCAGCCAGCTCGGCAGCCTGCAGTGCTCCCTCTGCCTGACCTACGCCTACTGCCGCTGGCCGTTGCACCAAATGACCTGACCACCCTAGACTCTGAACCTATGAAATTTTCTTTACTGATCACTTCTAATGGAATAAGACATGACTGAAAATAATAGTAACTTTGTGATGCAGTTGTACTCGACAGCTCATCCGACGAGGAGGTTAAAGTGGGCTGGTCATATCTAGCGCCTGAAGAAGCAAGGCAAGTATCCACTAGTCTGAAGGTAATCATTCTGTGCACTATTCATGTTAATGAAGTTCCTTCTATGATTGTCTCAGTTCATAAGTTATATACATGGCATGATGCCAAGATGTGATACTGGACGTTACTAGTAGTCTAGTACTACTGTACTAGTATAGAAGTAGGATCATATTCTATTGCATGGTGCCAAAATGTGACAGTGACATAGCTGCTACTAGTACACTAGTCTAAAAGTAGGATCATATGCGTGTGAGTGTGGCTGCTAGTAATCTTGAATGTAGAGATATGAGGTTATTTATATCACATGATACTTCAAATTAGTATATCAGAGGAGTTGTTCAGTTTGTATAAAAAGGAAATTGCTTCTGGATCGGTATTGAGCATTGCAAGACAAAATAAGTTTCGAATGCAACACATTTATGAGCTTATGCAAAAAATATGTTCTTTTGGTTTCCTCCATGGTAGTTTTTGTATTATCGATTTACTTCACAACAGAAAGTTTCTTGGAAGTTTGTGCTATGATTTTCTCTTCTGTTGCCTGATGCCAAGATGCAACACCAGCCAGAACTAGTCCTAGTGTAAAAGTAGGATCATATGTATGTGGTTGCTGGTAATCTTTACTGTGGAGACTAGAGGTTCATTAACCAGAGGGTTGTTTAGTCGGTATAAAAACGGATTTGCTTCTGGATCTGTATCGAGCATTGCAGCCTTGCAGGACTAAATAAGTTCCCAATGCAATTATGCAACAAATTTATAAACTTGTAATGCAAAAAATTATGTTCTTTGGTTTCCCTCATTGTAGTTTTTGTATTTTCTATTTAGTTTGTTTTGCTTGGAATCTCTCCATAGGCAGCTTCCTACCTATTTCATATTTGATCTGCATATACAATGAATTTATGATATTATAACTTATATTGCTTTGCTTCTGTCTTCTTCTGTAAAAATCATATACCTAATTAAGTGGGTAATGATTTATCTTCTACTGTATGTTTTTCGGATGTGGACACGCGCACACCCGTACAGACATACTATATTGCATTTTTTGCTTTGATTATTATCTTGATTTATGCCTACTTGTGGTCTCCACTTTGATAGATCTGGTCCATATTTTTTATCATTATCGATGTGAATTACTGAACTATTGCTGCTGTGTATTCGAGCATTTGTAGGATGTTGGAGACAAATATAACATCAATGTTGCTGGAAGAGAATGCCCGTAAGAGAAAGTCGGATGATGTGGGATGGGAGTATGGGAGTCTAGCCGATGTTTCCAACAAGGACAAAGTGAAGTGTTTGTTTTGTAACCATGTGATCATTGGAGGTGTTTATCGTCACAAGCAGCATGTGGCTCACGTTGGTAATTTTGTGGCTAAATGCAAGAAAAGCTCGCAGGAAGCTAAAGATAGGTGCAGGAAATCTCTTGAGGAGGCATCTAAGAAGAGGAGGGAAAAGACTTCCCGTGAGCTAGAGCTCAGAGAAGGCATGAATATTTCTCGTGTTGGAGATGCTTAACTTACTTGTATTGGAAGCGCCGAGCCACACAAGATAGGTCCCATTGACAGTGGACACATCCTATTGATCCTAACTTAACTCAAGTTGTGCGTCTGTGTGGAACTATCCCTGTTGTGACTTGAGAGAAGTCTTTCAAATAAGATTATAGGAATAAAGTACTTGTGAACTTGAGCTCATAATTTATAATGCTATATGCCATATTGGGTCTTGTGCGATGTTTGCCTCAAGTATATTTGAATATTTGATGTTCCTATGTTACTGCTACTTCCCTTGAGTAGATCATTTTTAGTTATTCACGTTGTTGTGATGTACTCCCTCCATCCCATGATATAAGATCTGAATATAAGATCTTATATCATGGGATGGAGGGAGTATCTTATTATCATTCAATTGTCCTAACCTACTGTAGTAGAAAATGCCTAAGGCTATGCCTAGACAAAAAATTGTCCTCCTAACCTGCTACCATACAAAACGCCTTGGCCCGCCTAGGCTACGCCTAGGCAGGCTAGGTGCTAGGTAGAGAGTCATCGCCCGCCTACCGCCTAGCGCTTTTTCCAACCTTGATATATATATATATATATATATATATATATATATATATATAGCCAATGAAGAAAAAACGACGGAATCTATGAAGATAATGCAAAGTTGAAGAAATTGAACAACTGAGGAATTTCAAAAAGAAAAAAAACTCAAATTGAAGATTTTCAACTTTTGTTGGTGGCGTGACCCACCGTATAAGAATGATGATTTCAGACACCGCATACAATTTTCGTAGGGTTCTGAGAATCAAATTCTTTTTTAATTTCTTCACACTTAGAGTGTTAGTCTTCATTGATTGAAGAAAAACGTTTCTTCGTGTGTTGCACATCTAAGTCATCAATTTTGCATAAGTGTTAGGATGTGTGTCCATTTCATAGGACATTCGAAGATTCTAGGATATTTAGCTCACACCGCAACTTGCTAAATCTCTTCTCATCCAAGGGCTTTGTGAAGATATCGGCTAGCTGTTCTTCAGTCTTCACATGCTCAATAGACATGTCGCCCTTCAACACATGATCACGAAGAAAATGATGACGAATCTGAATGTGCTTTGTCTTCGAGTGTTGAACTGGGTTATGAGCAATCTTGATGGCACTCTCATTGTCACAATAGAGAGGCACATTCTTCGTGTTGACGTGTAGTCCTTGAGGGTTTGCTTCATCCATAGCAATTGAGCACAGCAAGAACCAGCAACAATGTACTCAGCTTCAGCAGTAGACAGTGATACGCATTTCTGTTTCTTCGAGGACCAACAGACCAAGGATCGTCCGAGGAAATGGCATGTGCTCGATGTTGACTTGCGGTCCACACGATCACCAGCATAGTCAGAGTCTGAATATCCAATGAGATCAAAAGCCGAGCCCTTGGGATACCATAGTCCAAGTGTTGGTGTGTGAGCTAGATATCGAAGAATATGCTTCACAGCCTTATGGTGTGATTCCTTCGGTGTAGCTTGAAATCGGGCACATATGCAAACACTAAGCATAATATCTGGCCTAGATGCGCATAAATACAATAAAGATCCAATCATGGAGCGGTATACCTTTTGATCGAAGTCAATACCATTTTCATCAGTGCATAGATGGCCATTTGTGGGCATAGGTGTAGTGACCAGACCTCAGACAGTCTAGTCTCTATGCATTAGTGTCATCCCTAGATCGGTAATGCTGACACGCACAGTACTTGAAGGATTTATAACAGAGTAGCAATCACACACTTATTACATCGAATGTCTCAAAAGAGAACTTAATACAATAAATACGGCTTAAGGCCATCTAAAACAATAACAGCGGAAGGCTTGGAAGATAAAGTGAGTCCATCAACTCCAACGGCATCACTGAGTATAAGACCACGACCTATGGCACCTTACTCGTTGTCTGAAAAGTCTGCAACATGATACGTTGCAGCCCGAACGGGTCAGCACATGGAATATGCTGGCAATGTAACACATAGAGAGTAATGAACATAATAATACTATCACTACATGCATGTTTGGCTGGTGGAAAGCTCTATGGTTACAGTTTTGCGAAAAGCCAATTTTTCCCTACCACAAAGGAATAAATTTTATTTAACTATCATGGTGGTTGTTAAACATTGAGAAGGTACCTCCAACTCAATCCCAATTAAGAACATGATTAACCCAATCAAATTAAATTAAGTAACATGATGATGAGATTCACATGATAATCCAAGAACTAGATACTCAAGATGTCCATAACCGGGGACACGGCTAACCATGATTAGATTGTACACAATGCAGAGGTTTGTGCACTTTTCCCCACAAGACTCGATCGCCTCCGCTTGATCTCTCGCACTACATGGTGTTTGAGAAACGGATGACCGAGACACAGTCTTTCAGAAATAATACTCTTTACTCCGGGTGGACAGTTACACCTACTTTCCCCTACATCTGCTAGCCCACCTCTTCAAGAGGTCATGTAACCTACTCAACTATGCTAGAGCCCATAATAGCTTGTGGCTGCACATGGAAGTTTCTAGCATGAAAAATCTCATGATCCCTTTGAGTCTGGGTGGCGGTCCATAGGATGATCACACGGGTACTCCGGGATATCCAAAAATACAGGCAACACTGGGTTCTCCAGGTGCCTCAATCCACCTAGATGTAAATTAAAGTAACCACCTTAAGTTGGACCATTAATTAACAATCTCACATATGTCATGGAAAACTCTCAAAACCAATCCATGTCTACTAGCATAGCATAGCAATATAAGCAAACGTAGAAGTAACTCCCAATGGTTTGATATAAACAGGGCAATAGGTACTACCTCATCTACTTCCCAAAACCCACATTTTAATCAGATCCTAATGATGCAATAATTTGAGGATTGATCTAATGCAATAAAACTGGGTGGTAAGGAGGTATGATCAAAGTGTTACTTGCCTTGCTGATGATCCGTGAAACCTAGAGACTCGTAGTAGCACGCTTTGCACTCCGGGTACTCTATCGCAAACAAACAATACATACATAAGCAATCAAGCAAGGGTGCACGGGTAAAACTCATAATAAAAGATCTAACCAGAAAGTTCAACTTAAGAACTCCGGTTTGCAAAAAGAATCAAATCGAACGAAGCAACGAAACTCAAACGGCGAAAGAAACAAGCTTCGTTTACTAATCTGGACCTAAGTCAAATTTTACAGTAGCAAAAACTTGTTTGAGTTGGTTAAACAGAAAGAGGGTTTTGAGAAGAAACTCTAGGCGCTTGAATCGCCTGATTCCGATAAACGAGCGAAAAGTTATACTAAAACAAAAAACAGATCGAAAATCGCGATCGAAAATAATCGCGAAAAATCCGAGAAAAAGAAAAAACGACGAACAGGCTAACAAACGAACGTTCGCTGTCTGCGGTACGAAAACCATTCGTTAAAACGAACGTACGGATGAACGTCCGCGAAATAGGCTAAACCGAAAAAAATAAAACCGATCTAATAAAAAATAAACCGGGGTTTTCTAAAAAAACACGCACGGTTTTTCCGGAGAAAACCGGCGGCGGCGGCGGTCAACCTCGGGTGGCGGGACGGCAGCGGCGGGGGCGGCTCCGGCGTCGGGCAGGGTCGGCGGCGGGGCTCCGGGCGGCGGCGGCTCCGGGGCGGCGAGGCGGCTACGCGGAACCGGCGGTGGTGGGGCGGTTCGGCGGCGGCGGCGCTAGGGTTTCGCGGGGGCGGGCGGCTTGGGCTGGCGGGGCGGCCTCGCGGCTTATAAAGGCCGGCCGGGCCAGAGTCCTAGCCGGACATGGCCCGGTAGGTCGGTTCGTTTTTTTTAAATCGGACGTGCAGAAAAAAGAAAGAAAAGAAATACTAAACAGACTCCAAAAATCCCGAAATAAATTTTGCCCGTCCTCTAAAAATAAGCCGGACAAGATGAACATTTATTTGGGCCTAAAATGCAATTTTGAAAAACACGTATTTTTCCTAATTCAAATAAAATCAAATAAAATCCAAATAAAATCAAATATTTGTTTTTAATATTTTGCTCCAATATTTCATTTTTTTGGAGAATTCATATTATCCCCTCTCATATATTTGATATGAGATATTTTCGGAGAGAAAATAATTAAAACAAATGATCCTATTTTCAAAATTTGAGAAAACCCAAATATGAAAATAACGAAATCCCCAACTCTCTCCGTGGGTCCTTGAGTTGCGTAGAATTTCTAGGATCACAAAACAAAATGCAATAAAATATGTTATGCATGATGATCTAATGTATAACATTCCAAATCAAAAATTTGGGATGTTACAATAGGGATTTTGATGCCTTTGCAATGTTGCATGCCGAATTTCCTCAATACATCCTTGAGGTATTTTTCCTGAGATATGAAGATGCCATTGCGCTGTTGACGAATTTGAAGACCTAAGAAGTATTTCAATTCTCCCATCATAGACATTTGATATTCTTCACTCATCATATAGGCAAATTCATCACTGTAACGTTGGTCAGTACAGCCAAAGATAATATCATCAACATATATTTGGCACACAAATAATTCATCATCATAGGTTTTGGTGAAAAGAGTTGGGTCAAGTGAACCGGGTTTGAAGCCTTTCTTCATGAGGAATTCCTTCAAAATATCATACCACGCCTGAGGGGCCTGCTTGAGGCCATAGAGGGCCTTATTGAGTCTGAAGACTTTGTCGGGATACTTTGGATCTTCAAAACCTAGGGGTTGAGCAACATATACTTCTTCCTCAAGCTTACCATTGAGGAATGCACTTTTCACATCCATTTGATATAAGATGATATTATGATGGTTAGCATAAGCAAGTAATATGCGAATAGCCTCAAGTCTAGCAACATGTGCAAAAGTTTCATCGAAATCAATTCCTTCAACCTGTGTGTAGCCTTGAGCTACAAGCCGTGCCTTATTCCTCACCACAAGGCCATTTTCATCTTGCTTATTGCGGTAGATCCACTTTGTGCCAAATGATATTGTGCTTCCGAGGATCTGGACGTTTGACCAGTTCCCAGACGTTGTTGAGCTCGAATTGATGTAATTCCTCTTGCATAGCTTGAATCCACTCAGGCTCCAGAAATGCTTCATCTACCTTAGTGGGCTCTGTGATAGAGACAAAAGCAAAGTGCCCACAAAAGTTAGACAAATGTGAAGCTTTTGAGCATGTGAGAGGACCTGGTGCGTTGATGTCGCTGATGATTTTCTCAATCTACACTTCATTTGCAATGCAAGGATGAGCAAGTTGTCGTCGAGGAATTGGGTCAGCATTTTCTTCAGCACCATTTTCCTCGGGTGCATCAGCATGATGTTCTTCATGTTCTGGAATGACTTCTTCAGCAGATTCTTCGGTAGGAATGACATCCTCAGTAGATTTAAACTTGATGGTTTCCTCATGTGAATTTTCACCTAGCACAGGAGGTAGGTGCTCTCTTTGCGAGCCATTAGTCTCATAGAACCGCACATCTACAGTTTCAACAACTTTGTGGTGAACGTTGTTGAAGACTCTGTAGGTGTGCGAGTCCTTTCCGTAACCAAGCATAAAACCTTCATGTGCTTTCGGTGTAAATTTAGAATTGTGATGAGGATCTCTAATCCAACATTTAACACCGAAGACTTTGAAATAACTCACATTGGGTTTCTTGTCAGTGAGGAGTTCATATGCAGTCTTCTTGAAGAATTTGTGAAGATATACCATGTTGATGATGTGGCATGCAGTATCAATTGCCTCAATCCAGAAATGGCGAGGTGTCTTGTATTCATCAAGCATAGTGCGAGCCATCTCAACAAGAGTCTTGTTCTTGCACTCCATGATGCCATTCTGCTGAGGAGTATAAGGAGCAGATAACTCATGAGTAATACCGAGTTCATCAAGATAGTCATCAAGACCAGTATTCTTGAACTCAGTTCCATTGTCACTTCTGATGTGCTTTATCATCACACCAAAGTTGGTAAAAGCCCTCGAGGAAAATCGTTTGAAGACTTCTTGCACTTCATGTTTGTAAGTGAAAATATGAACCCATGTGTAACGAGAGAAATCATCAACAATACCAAAGCCATATAGAGATGCTTCATTAGTGAATGCAGAGTAATGGTTAGGACCAAAGAGATCCATGTGAAGCAATTCAAATGGCCGAGTGATAGTCATGATAGTCTTCGCGGGATGCTTGGCCTTGGTCATCTTTCCAGCTTCACAGGCTCCGCACAAGTGATCCTTGAGGAATTTTACATTCTCAATGCCAATGACATGCTTCTTCTTCGCGAGCGTGTGCAAGTTCCTCATGCCAGCATGACCTAGTCGTCGATGCCATAGCCAACCTTCTGAAGCTTTTGCAAGTAGACATATAGCTGGTTGAGGTCCTGTAGAGAAATCAACAATATACAGATCTCCTCTCCTAAAGCCTTCGAAGACTTTGGAATGGTCAGCTTCCATGATCACAACACAACGATACTTGCCAAAGATAACAACCATATCAAGATCACAAAGCATTGAGACTAACATGAGGTTGAATCATAAGGACTCGACAAGCATGACTTTGTCCATGTGTCGATCCTTTGAGATCGCAACCTTACCAAGACCCAATACCTTGCTTTTTCCTTTGTCAGCATAGGTGACATGCTTCAGATGTGATGGTGATAAGGGAGCGTCCACCAATAGATTCTTGTCACGAGTCATGTGATTTGTACATCCACTATCGAGGACCCACTCAGTGGCTTTGGGTTGATCATCCTCCAGATGAATTAGTGCAGCTTACAAAATCATATACTTCCTCAGTGAAGAATATGACATCAAATTCATCAGATCAAATTTCAGCAAGCAAAGGAATAGATAAAACAGAATGAGGATGTGAGAAATGAAAATTCATTTCTTCATGATTAGCTTGTGTCCTTTCAAGCACATTCAGGTCTCCAGCAAATTCTTCACACGCTTAAGTATGTCTGGAGACCTGACCCTGCATAAGAGATTATTTCTTTTTCTTCACCACCCACATCTGAAGGGGTGGCAAAGAGTTCATCATTCTGCGAGCTCCATAAGAAAACGGTGGCATAGAAGCCATTCCACTTCGTTTCACATAAGAGGAGTTAGGGTAAGCATATGAATAAGCAGAGAAATTCTTCAAGGACTTATGAACATAATGGTTAGAAAAATAATGCACATATTCATAGCCCTTAGTTTTTTTCCTACGAAACAGAGGCGTTAGCACGATGATGTTCATATGAGGACTTTGATCCTTTTGAGGAATTTGATTCACGTGAGGAATTTGGTCCATATGAGGACTTGGATCCATATGAAGAATTTGATCTGGGGTTCCTGTTCTTCACAGGTGGTGTCATGATGACATTCACGTGAAGACTTTCATGGCACCTTTTGGGAACCCAGATTTTCTTCATAGGAGAAACGTTCCTACAGTTAGTGCCAACATATCTAGCAAATAATTCACCATTCTGATTTTTGAACAGTTTACAGTTTGAGTCAAATGACTCCTAAGAAGAATGAGGAGATTCACATGTAAAGCCAGATAGAGTAGATGGATCTACTAGAGGTCCCTTTGTAGCAACCCATGAGGTTTTGGGGTACTGCTCAGGCTTCCAGTATGTTCCATCAGCATTGAGTTTCCTCTCAAAGGCAATACCCTCTTTCCTAGGGTTCCTGTTGAGGATCTGTTTTTTAAGCACATCACAAAGAGCCTGATGCCCTTTGAGGCTTTTGTACATGCCTGTCATATACAATTCCTTCAGCCCTGCATCGTCAGTGATACTAGCAATATCCTCAGATGAGGAATTAGTGATAGCAGAGACAGGTGAAGAATTTGTAGCATTAAAAGCATTTGAACATTCAGGTGAAGAATTAGCAGATTCATGTTCAATGCACTTCAAACATGGAGGAATTAATTCTTCCTGAGCAGCGCTGATTTGTTGAGCAAGTAATGAATCACGTTCCTTCTGAAGAACTTCATAACTCACCCTTAGCTTCTCAAGATCTTGCTTTCTTTGAAGAAATTCATAAGAAAGCTTCTCATGATCAGATAAGAGAGTGTTATGATGACTTTGAAGGTTGTCAAACTTAGACTAAAGTCTCTGAAGATTTTCAGTCAAGGATTTAGTGCGATCCATTTCTTCACCCAACATATCATCACTTTTGTCTAGCATGTTTTGAACCTTTTCAAAAACCTTTTGTTGTTTCACAGCAATCTTAGCAAGTTTAGAGTAGCTAGGCTTGAGGTTTTCATGAGATTCATCCTCACTTGATTCAGAGGAGGGATATTTGAGTACCTTGGCACCCTTTGCCATGAAGCAATAGGTGGGAGCATAGACATCATTGCCTTCATCAGCCTTGTTGGTGAAGCCATTTTCTTTCGGAGTTGAAGATGGACTTGCTAACGAACGCAATAGCGAGGGCTAGGCTCGCCACACTAGATTCTGACTCCTCAGATGCCTCCTCTTCCTCATGTTCCTCAGATTCAGCTTCAGAGTCCATTAGCTTGCCAATAAATGCCCGAGCCTTCTTAGAGCTGCTCTTCTTGTGAGATGAAGACTTTGAAGATTTCTTCTTCTTCTTAGAGTCATCAGAACTGTAATCCTTGTATTTCTTCTTCTTTGATTCATTTTCCCACTAAGGACAATCTTGAATGTAGTGACCAGGTTTCTTGCATTTGTGGCATAGCCTCTTCTTGTAGTCACGGGATGAGGAATCATCACTTCTTGAGGATTTTCCAAAGCAACCACGCCTTGAGAACTTCTGGAATTTCTTCACGAGCATTGCTAGCTCCTGGCTCAGTTCTTCAGGATCACCGAGGCTGCTACCAGAATCTTCACCTTCAGATTCAGACACTGCCTTGGCCTTCAGGGCACGTGATCAGCCATAGTTCGGACCATAGAGATCTCTCTTCTCAGCAAGCTGGAACTCATGAGTGTTTAGCCTTTCGAGGATATCAGTGAGATCAAGTGACTTGTAGTCTCCACGTTCTTGTATCATCAGTGCCAGAGTGTCAAATGAGGAATCAAGTGACCTCAGCAATTTCTTCACCACCTCATGGTCGGTGATGTCAGTGGCACCAAGTGCTTGAAGCTCATTTGAAATGTCAGTGAGGCGATTGAAGGTTTGCTGAACATTTTCATTGTCGAGTCTGTTGAAGCGGTTGAAGAGATTGCGAAGAACGTCAACTCGAGAGTCACGCTGTGTTGAGACTCCTTCATTGACTTGGGATAGCCTATCCCAGATAAGCTTAGTTGTCTCCAAAGCACTCAATCTGCCTTACTGCCCTTTGCTCAGATGGCCACATATGATGTTCTTCGCTTGAGAGTCGAGTAGCTTGAATCTCTTCACGTCAGCAGCGTTGATGGTAGGAGTGACAGAGGGAACACTATTTTCCACAACACCCCAGAGATCGTTATCAATTGCCTCAAGATGCATTCGCATCTTATTCTTCCAGTAGGGGTAGTCCGTCCCATCGAAGGTAGGACACCCAGCAGAGACCTTGATCATACCTGCGGTCGACATAACTAAAACTCCAGGCGTTAAACCAAAATCACACAGAACAAGGGAGTACCTTGCTCTGATACCAATTGAAAGTGCGTTAAGTCAACTAGAGGGGGGGTGAATAGGCGATTTTTATGAATTCTTCACTGAGGAATTTTAGGGTGAGGAAATTCCTAAGAGAAGAACTACTTGCAGCAGAATAACTACTCGAATGCAAACATAACAGAACATAAGCATGGTCATCATGATGAAATGAAAACATGCACAGAGTATAGAAAGCGTAAACACAGGATAAACAGGATGAAGACAAACAGACTGAAGAAATTGAGAAAGTCTTCAGTCAAAGTCTTCGAAAAGATATGAACAAGCACAAAATGCAGTAATGAGGAAATGAAAGAGTTGAGGAAATAGAACCAGTAGGTTTGGTGAAGACAATGATTTGGTAGACCAGTTTCAACTGCTGTGACAGTTGTACATCTGGTTGGAACGGCTAGGTATTTAAACCTGAGGACAAATAGTCCTCACCGTATTCTCCTTGAGCTAAGGTCACACAGACCTCGCCCAATCACTCGTGGTAAGTCTTCAGGTGACTTCCAAACCTTCACAAACTCGGTCACTCGGCGATCCACAATTTCCTCTTGGATGCTCTAGACCATGACGCCTAATCGTCTGGAAGATGCACAGTCTTCAAAGGTAACAAGCATCGAATCCACGCAGGATCAATCTCTTCAGTGATACTCAATCACTTTGGGTTTGTAGGTGTTTGGGTTTGGGTTTTCCTCACTTGATGATTTTCGCTCAAAGTCCTCAGAGGATGGGATCCTCTCAAATGACAAGTGTCAGTTTCTCTCAAAGCAGCCAACCAGCTAGTGGTTGTAGGGGGCGGCTATTTATAGCCTAGGGAGCAACCCGACATGATAAGACATAAATGCCCTTCAATGATATGACCGTTAGGTGGGGAGATATTTTGGGACAGCTGGCGCGTAGCACAGCAACGGTCGGAAATTTGACTATCAAATTCCTTAGGGCTATCATGTTCCTCACTTGTAGGCAATCCGCACTAGCAAATTCCTAACTCCTTAGTCAGAACAAATTCCTCAGAGAACAGAAGAACTTCGTCTCTGTCACTGAAGAAATTGACTGAGCTGCATGAGATTTCCAATGGCTTCACTCGAAGGGATTGGTAGGTGTAGGATTTTGAGATGAGCATCACTTGGAATTTTTTTCCTTAGTATTTTCTCGACCCCCTTTAACAGTACGGTGTTTCCTATGACTCAAGAAAGAGAAAATGAAACTACGAAAAGAAAGGTCTTCACGCTTCATGCTCCTCGCATGAATACCAAGTCTTCATGGTCACACCAATTTCTTCACTTTCAAAGTCTTCAGAAATCTGAAGTCTTCAGTCGAAGACATTCATTTTAGGGGTCGACTTTCTCTGTAAATATCAAACTCCCCATAGACTTATAGACCTGTGTACACTCACAAACACATTAGTTCCTTGACCTATAAGTCTTGAATAGACCAAAATCACTAAGGGGCACTAGATGCACTTACAGTTTCACTAGTGGCTTCTCTCAAGATAGCAAATTCTACGGTGGGTGAACAAATTACTATCGATCAATTGATAGAAAAGTGCATAGTTATGAGAATATCTAGGCATGATCATTTATATAGGCATCACGTCCATGTCAAGTAGACCGAAACGATTCTGCATCTACTACTATTACTCCACACATCTACCACTATCCAGCATGCATCTAGAGTATTAAGTTCATAAGAACAGAGTAACGCATTAAGCAAGATGACATGATGTAGAGGGATAAACTCAAGAAATATGACATAAACCCCATCTTTTTATCCTCGATGGCAACAATACAATACGTGCCTTGCTGCCCTTGCTGTCACTGGGAAAGGACACCGCAAGATTGAACCCAAAGCTAAGCACTTCTCCCATTGCAAGAAATATCAATCTAGTAGGCCAAACCAAACTGATAATTCGAAGAGACTTGCAAAGATATTAAATCATGCATATAAGAATTCAGAGTAGAATCAAATATTGTTCATAGATAATCTTGATCATAAACCCACAATTCACGGGATCTCGACAAACACACCGCAAAAAGAATTACATCGAATAGATCTCTAAGAGAATCGAGGAGAGCTTTGTATTGAGATCCAAAGAGAGAGAAGAAGCCATCTAGCTAATAACTATGGACCCGAAGGTCTGTGGTAAACTACTCACACATCATCGGAGAGGCCATGGTGTTGATGTAGAAGCCCTCAGTGATCGAGTCCCCCTCCGGCGGAGCGCCGGAAAAGGCCCCAAGATGGGATCTCACGGGTACAGAAGGTTGCGGCAGTGGAAATAGGGTTTCGTGGTGCTCCTGGATGTTTTCGGGGTATATGAGTATATATAGGCGAAGGAAGTAGGTCGGTGGAGCTACGAGGGGCCCACGAGGGTGGGGGGAGCGCCTACCCCCTAGGCGCGCCCTCCTACCTCGTGGCCACCTCGTGGCTTCCTTGACATCAACTCCAAGTCTCCTGGATTGTGTTTGTTCCAAAAATGATCATCGCAAAGGTTTCATTCCGTTTGGACTCCGTTTGATATTCCTTTTCTGCGAAACACTGAAATAGGAAAAAAAACAGCAATTTGCACTGGGACTCCGGTTAGTAGGTTAGTCCCAAAAATAATATAAAAGTGCATAATAAAGCCCATTAAACATCCAAAACAGATAATATAATAGCATGGAACAATAAAAAATTATAGATACGTTGGAGACATATCAGTAACACAAGCAAGAACCCTTTCTTCGCTCGATCCATTTTGAACTTCTTCAAAACTTTATCAAGGTATGTGCTTTGTGAAAGTCCAATTAAGCATCTTGATCTATCTCTATAGATCTTGATGCCTAATATATAAGCAGCTTCACCGAGGTCTTTCATTGAAAAATTCTTATTCAAGTATCCTTTTAGTGCTATTCAGAAATTCAGTATCATTCCCGATCAACAATATGTCATCCATATATAATTACAGAAATGCTACAAAGCTCCCATTCACTTTCTTGTAAATACAGGCTTCTCCAAAAGTCTGTATAAAACCATATGCTTTGATCACACTATCAAAGCGTATATTCCAACTCCGAGATGCTTGCACCAGTCCATAAATGGATCGCTGGAGCTTACACACTTTGTTAGCACCTTTTGGATCGACAAAACCTTCTGCTTGCATCATATACAACTCTTCTTTAAGATATCCGTTAAGGAATGCAGTTTTGACATCCATTTGCCAAATTTCATAATCATAAAATGCGGCAATTGCTAACATGATTCGGACGGACTTAAGCATCGCTACGGGTGAGAAGGTCTCATCGTAGTCAACTCCTTGAACTTGTCGAAAACCTTTCGCAACAAGTCCAGCTTTGTAGACAGTAATATTACCGTCAGCGTCAGTCTTCTTCTTGAAGATCCATTTATTCTATATGGCTTGCCGCTCATAGGGCAAGTCAACCAAAGTCCATACTTTGTTCTCATACATGGATCCCATCTCAGATTTCATGGCCTCAAGCCATTTTGCGGAATCTGGGCTCATCATTGCTTCCTCATCATCATTAACTTCCTCACTAGTTGGTGTATGAATCACCGGAACTGACTTCTGTGATGTACTACTTTCCAACTCGGTAGAAGGTACAATTACCTCATCAAGTTCTACTTTCCTCCCACTCACTTCTTTCGAGAGAAACTCCTTCTCTAGAAAGGATCCATTCTTAGCAACGAATATCTTGCCTTCGGATCTGTGATAGAAGGTGTACCCAACAGTCTCCTTTGGGTATCCTATGAAGACACATTTCTCCGATTTGGGTTCGAGCTTATCAGGTTGAAGATTTTTTACATAAGCATCGCAGCCCCAAACTTTAAGAAACAACAACTTGGGTTTCTTGCCAAACCACAATTCATAAGGTGTCGTCTCAACGGATTTAGATGGTGCCTTATTTAACGTGAATGTAGCCGTCTCTAAAGCATAACCCCAATACGATAGCGGTAATTAGTAAGAGACATCATAGATCGCACCATATCTAATAAAGTACGATTACGACGTTCGGACACACCATTACGAGGTGGTGTTCCGGGTGGCGTGAGTTGCGAAACTATTCCGCATTGTTTTAAATGAAGACCAAACTCGTAACTCAAATATTCTCCTCCACGGTCAGATCGTAGAAACTTCATTTTCTTGTTACGATGATTTTCCACTTCACTATGAAATTCTTTGAACTTTTCAAATGTTTCAGACTTATGTTTAATCAAGTAGATATACCCATATCTGCTCAAATCATCTGTGAAGGTCAGAAAATAACGATACCCGCCGCGAACATCAACACTCACTGGACCGCATACATCACTATGTATTATTTCCAACAAGTCAGTTGCTCGCTCCATTGTTCCGGAGAACGGAGTTTTAGTCATCTTGCCCATGAGGCATGGTTCGCAAGCATCAAGTGATTCCAAAAGCCCATCAGAATGGAGTTTCTTCATGCGCTTTACACCAATATGACCTAAACGGCAGTGCCACAAATAAGTTGCACTATCATTATTAAACTTATATCTTTTGGCTTCAATACTATGAACATGTGTATCACTACTATCAAGATTTAGTAAAAATAGACCACTCATCAAGGGTGCATGACCATAAAAGATATTACTCATATATATAGAACAACCATTATTCTCTGATTTAAATGAATAACCGTCTCACATCAAACAAGATCCAGATATAATGTTCATGCTCAACGCTGGCACCAAATAACAATTATTTAGGTCTAAAGCTAATCCCGAAGGTAGATGTAGAGGTAGCGTGCCGACGGCGATCACATCGATTTTGGAACCATTTCCCACGCGCATCATCACCTCGTACTTAGCCAATATTTGCTTAATCCGTAGCCCCCGTTTTGAGTTGCAAATATTAGCAACAGAACCAGTATCAAATACCCAGGCGCTACTGCGAGCATTAGTAAGGTACACATCAATAACATGTATATCAAATATACCTTTCACTTTGCCATCCTTCTACTCCGCCAAATACTTGGGGCAGTTCCGCTTCCAGTGACTAGTCCCTTTGCAGTAGAAGCACTCAATCTCAGGCTTAGGTCCAGACTTGGGCTTCTTCACTTGAGCAGCAACTTGCTTGCTGTTCTTCTTGAAGTTCCCCTTCTTCCCTTTACCCTTTTTCTTGAAACTGGTGGTCTTGTTGACCATCAACACTCGATGCTCCTTCTTGATTTCTACCTCCGCAGCCTTTAGCATTGCGAAGAGCTCTGGAATTATCTTATCCGTATCTTGCATATTATAGTTCATCATGAAGCTTTTGTAGCTTGGTGGCAGTGATTGAAGAACTCTGTCAATGACACTATCAACTGACAGAACTATTCTCCTCCATTTTGCAGCTGTAGAACTTATTGGAGAGTTCATATCTCTCAAACCGGGCATTTGCTTGAAATATTAACTTCAACTCCTGGAACATCTCATATGCTGCATGACGTTCAAAACGTCGTTGAAGTCCCAGTTCTAAGCCGTAAAGCATGGCACACTGAACTATCGAGTAGTCATCAGCTTTCCTCTGCCAGACGTTCATAACATCTGGCGTTGCTCCTGCAGCGGGTTTGGCACCTAGCGGTGCTTCTAGGACGTAATTCTTCTGTGCAGCAATGAGGATAATCCTCAAGTTACGGACCCAGTCTGTGTAATAGCTACCATCATCTTTCAACTTAGCTTTCTCTAGGAATGCATTAAAATTCAACGGAACAACAGCACGGGCCATTTATCTACAACAACATAGACATGCAAAATACTATCAGGTACTAAGTTCATGATAAATTAAAGTTCAATTAATCATATTACTTAAGAACTCCCACTTAGATAGGCATCCCTCTAATCATCTAAGTGATCACGTGATCCATATCAACTAAACCATGTCCGATCACCACGTGAGATGGAGTAGTTTTCAATGGTGAACATCACTATGCTGATCATATCTACTATATGATTCACGCTCGACCTTTCGGTCTCAGTGTTCCGAGGCCATATCTGCATATGCTAGGCTCGTCAAGTTTAACCCGAGTATTCTGCGTGTACAAAACTAGCTTGCACCCGTTGTATGTGAACGTAGAGCTTATCACACCCGATCATCACGTGGTGTCTCGGCACGACGAACTGTAGCAATGGTGCATACTCAGGGAGAACACTTATACCTTGAAATTTAGTGAGAGATCATCTTATAATGCTACCGCCGTACTAAGCAAAATAAGATGCATAAAGGATAAACATCACATGCAATCAATATAAGTGATATGATATGGCCATCATCATCTTGTGCCTTTGATCTCCATCTCCAAAGCACCGTTATGATCAGCATCGTCACCGGCTTGACACCTTGATCTCCATCGAAGCATCGTTGTCGTCTTGCCAACTATTGCTTCTACGACTATCGCTACCGCTTAGTGATAAAGTAAAGCAATTGCATGGCGATTGCATTTTATACAATAAAGCGACAACCATATGGCTCCTGCCAGTTGCCGATAACTGTGTTACAAAACATGATCATCTCA
Organism: Triticum aestivum; assembly: GCF_018294505.1. Lineage (NCBI taxonomy): Eukaryota > Viridiplantae > Streptophyta > Magnoliopsida > Poales > Poaceae > Triticum > Triticum aestivum. The sequence continues at coordinate 287,261,469 of NC_057814.1, read as the reverse complement.
TACAATAATTTATATAATCACGTCTTGACCATATCACATCACAACATGCCCTGCAAAAACAAGTTAGATGTCCTCTACTTTGTTGTTGCAAGTTTTACATGGCTGCTACGGGCTTAGCAAGAACCGTTCTTACCTACGCATCAAAAGCACAATGATTTTTCATCAAGTTTGCTGTTTTAACCTTCAACAAGGACCGGGCATAGTCACACTCGATTCAACTCAAGTTGGAGAAACAGACACCCACTTGTTGGGGAACGTAGTAATTTCAAAAACATTCCTACGCACACGCAAGATCATGGTGATGCATAGCAACGAGAGGGGAGAGTGTAGTCCACGTACCCTCGTAGACCGTAAGCGGAAGCGTTATGACAACGCGGTTGATGTAGTCGTACGTCTTCATGATCCGACCGATCCTAGTACCGAAAGTACGGCACCTCCGCGATCTGCACACATTCAGCTCGGTGACGTCCCACGAACTCTCGATCCAGCTGAGTGTCGAGGGAGAGCTTTGTCAGCACGATGGCGTGATGACGGTGATGATGAAGCTACTGGCGCAGGGCTTCTCCTAAGCACTGCAACGATATGACCGAGGTGGATTATGGTGGAGGGTGGCGCCGCACACGGCTAAGAGATTAGTGATCAACTTGTGTGTCTATGGGCTGCCCCCTCACCCATATATAAAGGAGTGGAGGAGGGGGAGGGCCGGCTCTCTCAATGGCGCGCCCTAGGGGAGTCCTACTCCCACCGGGAGTAGGATTCCCCCCTTCCAAGTAGGAGTAGGAGAGGAAGGAAGGAGGAGAGAGGGAGGAAGGAAAGGGGGGCCGGCCCCCCTCCCAATTCGGATTGGGCTTGGGGGGGGGCTCCTAGGCTGCCTCCTCCTCTCTCCCACTAAGGCCCAATAAGGCCCATACACTCCCCGGGGGGTTCCGGTAACCTCCTGGTACTTCGGTAAATGCCCGAACTCATCCTGAACCATTCTGATGTCCAAACATAGTCATCCAATATATCGATCTTTATGTCTCGACCATTTCGAGACTCCTCGTCATGTCCGTGATCATATCTGGGACTCCGAACTACCTTCAGTACATCAAAACACATAAACTCATAATACCGATCGTCACCGAACATTAAGCGTGCGGACCCTACGGGTTCGAGGACTATGTAGACATGACCGAGACTCATCTCCGGTCAATAACCAATAGCGGAACCTGGATTTGGTTCCTACATATTCTACGAAGATCTTTATCGGTCAAACCGCATAACAACATATGTTCTTCCCTTTGTCATCGGTATGTTACTTGCCTGAGATTCGATCGTCGGTATCTCAATACCTAGTTCAATCTCGTTACCGGCAAGTATCTTTACTCGTTCTGTAATGCATCATCCCGCAACTAATTCATTAGTCACATTGCTTGCAAGGCTTATAGTGATGTGCATTACCGAGAGGCCCCAGAGATACCTCTCCGACAATCGGAGTGACAAACCCTAATCTCGATCTATGCCAACTCAACAAGTACCATCGGAGACACTTGTAGAGCACCTTTATAATCACCCAGTTATGTTGTGACGTTTGGTAGCACACAAAGTGTTCCTCCGGTATTCGGGAGTTGCATAATCTCATAGTCATAGGAACATGTATAAGTCATGAAGAAAGCAATAGCAACATACTAAACGATCAAGTGCTAAGCTAACGGAATGGGTCAAGTCAATCACATCATTCTCTAATGATGCGATACCGTTAATCAAATGAGAACTCATGTCTATGGCTAGGAAACTTAACCATCTTTGATTCAACGAGCTAGTCAAGTAGAGGCATACTAGTGACACTCTATTTGTCTATGTATCCACACATGTACTAAGTTTCCGGTTAATACAATTCTAGCATGAATAATAAACATTTATCATGATATAAGGAAATATAAATAACAACTTTATTATTGCCTCTAGGGCATATTTCCTTCAGTCTCCCACTTGCACTAGAGTCAATAATCTAGATTACACAGTAATGATTGTAACACCCATGGAGTCTTGGTGCTGATCATGTTTTGATCGTGAGAGAGGCTTAGTCAACGGGTCTACAATATTCAGATCCGTATGTATCTTGCAAATCTCTATGTCTCCCTCCTTGACTTGATCGCGGATGGAATTGAAGCGTCTCTTGATGTGCTTTGTTCTCTTGTGAAATCTGGATTCCTTTGCCAAGGCAATTGCACCAGTATTGTCACAAAATATTTTCATTGGACCCGACGCACTAGGTATGACACCTAGATCGGATATGAACTCCTTCATCCGGACTCCTTCATTTGCTACTTCCGAAGCAGCTATGTACTCCGCTTCACACGTAGATCCCGCCACGACGCTTTGCTCAGAACTGCACCAACTGACAGCTCCACCGTTCAATATAAATACGTATCCGGTTTGTGACTTAGAGTCATCCGGATCAGTGTCAAAGCTTGCATCGACGTAACCATTTATGACGAGCTCTTTGTCACCTCCATAAACGAGAAACATATCCTTAGTCCTTTTCAGGTATTTCACGATGTTCTTGACTGTTGTCCAGTGATCAACTCCTGGATTACTTTGGTACCTCCCTGCTAAACTAATAGCAAGGCACACATCAGGTCTGGTACACAGCATTGCATACATGATAGAGCCTATGGCTGAAGCATAGGGAACAACTTTCATTTTCTCTCTATCTTCTGCAATGGTCGGGCATTGAGTCTGACTCAACTTCACACCTTGTAACACAGGCAAGAACCCTTTCTTTGCTTGATCCATTTTGAACTTCTTCAAAACTTTATCAAGGTATGTGCTTTGTGAAAGTCCAATTAAGTGTCTTGATCTATCTCTATAGATCTTGATGCCTAATATATAAGCATCTTCACCGAGGTATTTCATTGAAAAACCCTTGTTCAAGTATCCTTTTATGCTATACAGAAATTCTATATCATTTCCAATCAACAATATGTCATCCACATATCATATTAGAAATGCTACAGAGCTCCCACTAACTTTCTTGTAAATACAGGCTTCTCCAAAAGTCTGTATAAAACCATATGCTTTGATCACACTATCAAAACGTTTATTCCAACTCCGAGATGCTTGCACCTGTCCATAAATGGATCGCTGGAGCTTGCACACTTTGTTAGCATCCTTTGGATCGATAAAACCTTCAGGTTGCATCATATACTACTCTTCTTCCAGAAATCCATTCAGGAATGCAGTCTTTACATTAATTTGCCAAATTTCATAATCATAAAATGCAGCAATTGCTAACATGATTCGAACGGACTTAAGCATCGCTACGGGTGAGAAAGTCTCATCATAGTCAACTCCTTGAACTTGTCGAAAACCTTTCGCAACAAGTCGAGCTTTGTAGACAGTAACATTACCGTCAGCGTCAGCCTTCTTCTTTAAGATCCATTTATTCTTGATGGCTTGCCGATCATCGGGCAAGTCAACCAAAGTCCACACTTTGTTCTCATACATGGACCCCATCTCAGATTTCATGGCCTCAAGCCATTTTGCGGAATCTGGGCTCATCATCACTTCCTCATAGTTCGTAGGTTCGTCATGGTCAAGTAACATGACCTCCAGAACAGGATTACTGTACCACTCTGGTGCAGATCTTACTCTGGTTGACTTACGAGGTTCGGTAGTAATTTGATATGAAGTTACATGATCATCATCATTAGCTTCCTCACTAATTAGTGTAGGGATCACAGGAACTGATTTCTGTGATGAAACTTTCCAATAAGGGGGCAGGTACAGTTACGTCGTCAAGTTCTACTTTCCTCCCACTCACTTCTTTCGAAAGAAACTCCTTCTCTAGAAAGGATCCATTCTTAGCAACGAATGTCTTGCCTTCGGATCTGTGATAGAAGGTGTACCCAACAGTCTCCTTTGGGTATCCTATGAAGACACATTTCTCCGATTTGGGTTCGAGCTTATCAGGTTGAAGCTTTTTTACATAAGCATCGCAGCCCCAAACTTTAAGAAACAACAACTTGGGTTTCTTGCCAAACCACAATTCATAAGGTGTCGTCTCAACAGATTTAGATGGTGCCCTATTTAACGTGAATGTAGCCGTCTCTAAAGCATAACCCCAATACGATAGCGGTAAATCAGTAAGAGACATCATAGATCGCACCATATCTAGTAAAGTATGATTACGAAGTTTGGACACACCATTACACTGTGGTGTTCCTGGTGGCGTGAGTTGCGAAACTATTCCGCATTGTTTCAAATGAAGACCAAACTCACAACTCAAATATTCTCCTCCATGATCAGATCATAGAAACTTTTTTTCTTGTTACGATGATTTTCCACTTCACTCTAAAATTCTTTGAATTTTTCAAATGTTTCAGACTTATGTTTCATCAAGTAGATATACCCATATCTGCTCAAATCATCTGTGAAGGTGAGAAAATAATGATAGCCGCCGCGAGCCTCAATATTCATCGGACCACATACATCAGTATGTATGATTTCCAACAAATCTGTTACTCGCTCCATTGTTCCGAAGAATGGAGTTTTAGTCATCTTGCCCATGAGGCATGGTTCTGTCGGCGTTCTGGCAACGGGGGTCCCCAGACTTTCCTGCCTGCGACCCACGGCGCGGCTCTGCGCATGGGCCCGTACGGCCCATCTTCATCAACAAGGCATTCAAGACCCTCACGAGGGGCCAAGCCTTGCGAGGGGGACGACACGAGACCTCCTCAGGAGCGGCCTCACCAGGTTGGCTCGCGAGGAGCGGAGAGATCAAGGCAGGGCAAACCTCGCGAGGTTCTCGTGACGTGAGCCTTGACGATCAAGATCAGGCGGGCGCCAGCGCGCGCAGTGTCCTTGTTTCCCCTTCGGTGCTAAGGAAGCAAGCGTAGGCGCGGAGTACCGAGGCGTCAAGTAAAGGTTTCCATATCAGTGCAACGAGACCAAGACCAGTCAGACGGCAAGAGGGAGGTCACCATGGAGCCCGAAGCGGCGTCACCACCAGAGCCTTTGGCAGGCGAAGACCGCTTTTGTCAGGATAAACTGTACTAGTTGTCCCCTTTCAAATTGGCCGTTGTTGGCTCCCTTCCCGCTCAATATTTGGGGAGAGGACCTGGGCCTATATAAGTAGGAATAGCCACCACCGTAGGAGGCAGCTTGACCTGATCCAGAAAAAAACCTCACCCACACACAGAGCACAAGAACACCTCAACCTCAGGAGGCTGTTCTTCCCCTTGTACTGTTCATCATCAGCCCAAGAGGCAATCCACCACCACACTGGAGTAGGGTATTACACCACAACGGTGGCCCGAACCAGTATAAATCTTGTGTCTCTTGTGTTGTGAGTTCGTTAAGTTCATCCGCGAGATCTTAGCAAGCTAGGGCGTGGATCGGTAGGGAAAGAACTTCGAGCGCACCCCAGAGTTTGAACCTCAAGGGTTTTGCCGGAACCCGTGATCCGACATTTGGAGCGCCAGGTAGGGGTGAGCCGGAGCCTCTTCCACACCAGTCGATCCGCCGACGCTCCGCGGTTCCGATGTCCGGCCACCCGAGGGATGATGCCGACCGCTGGGCAGCCTGGCCTGCCCGGGTGGCGCCGCCTGCCCAGGAAGATCTCAACCCCGCGCTCCAGGCGGCACGGGCGCCACCTAATGCCGCTGGGTACGGGCGGTGCGGCCAGGCGCCGTCCACCCTTACTCCACGACAAGCGCTAGCCGCTGCAAGGGCCGCAAGCCACGCTGCAGCAACGGCGCCACACACCCGGCGGGGGCAGGCGAACATGAGGGCCGCACTCACAGTGGCACGGGAGCTGCTGTGGTGCCGATTGATGGAGAGCGGCCGGGACGCGCTGCTGGAACGCATTGCCGAGCTGCTAGATGCAGCGGCCACGGGAGCGCCGCCCTTCTGCTATCAGCTCACGCCTCAGGTGGCGGCTGGGTCCCACGGCGGGGCTCGCTGCGCCCGCGTGCTCCCAGGCACACCCGGGGGCCTCATCGACATCAACGTGATCCACGGTGGAGGGCGCCCTGCCGCGCCCGCACCTCCCCAGGTGGGCGCGGGCACGAGCGTTGCCGCATACGGCCCCATCGGAGCACTACCCTGCCATCCTCAGGACGACATGACAGGCCGGGCAACATGGAGCATGGGGAACTTCGGCGAGGTCTTTGGGGCAGCGGCCTCGGAGGCCTATGTGCCCCGCATGATGGACCAGGAGTACATGCCGGAGGACAACCCTGGCTCGTTCCTCGGGGCGGGTTGGGAGGAGGAGGCGTTAGGAGCTGAAGCCTTCCAGGAGCTGCCAGAGAGCCCCACCAACCGCGCCATCGACAACAGATACAGGGTACCACTAATCCCTCAGGAGCAAGCTTACGCTAACCATGAGTCGCAGGGGGATCAGGTCACCACGGCGGCTGGCGGGCCCAGCTCGGCGGCCTCCCTTCCGCCAGGGGGATCGCGCTGGGGGCTGCAGGAGAGGGGTCGGGAGCCAGATCCCTCCCCGCGTCACACGGAGCAAGGCGCCCCCCGGAGGTAGGCCCTCTGCTGGGGAGGTGCTGAAATGCCTACCCCCGGCAGAGGACCCGTGGTCGCCGAGGGCGCCGCTAGCGTCCCCTTTGGTGGCTTCCTGGTTTCCGGTCGCCCCCAACGGTGGCCGAGGGAGGCGCAAGGCGGGGCCCTCGTCTGGCGATATGAAGTAAGGCTCACGCCTGTGAAGATCGCCGCCCGTGACACTCTCACATAATAATGAGTGAGGCTGTACACGCCCCGGAGTCTCAGGAGTGCTTCCCTCGGGCCTCGGGGGCTCCCTCCCATGTCCTAGTGGCAGCACTTAGCTCCGCGCTGGTGAGAAGACTCGAAGACCAGAAGACTAGACTAGGCGCCGGATGCGGCCATTTGCTTTGGATCTCTTTTCTGTAGCCTTGCATTCTGGATTTGGATTTAAGTTGAAGTTGAATTTTCAGTGATGCACGCGGGGGGTGCCTTTTCTCGTTCGAGCGATTTTTTGCTATCTGGTTCTTGCCTTACCCTGGACCTTACGCCCACTGCCCCCCCCTCGTGGGCTCCTCGCGAGCGGGGCAAGGCGCAGCATCCGCGCCGCGCGCGTCGGCACCATGATCGGCGCCGGATTCTCGCGAAGCCCTCTCAGGCGAGCCAGCAGACTTTTCAGGAGTTCCTCGGGAGCTCACGATCTCACAACCTAGCACGAGGGCTTACCCGGCTAAGGTAAGCCGCAGCAGCAAACTTGTCGCCGGACCCACGGATTCTCGAAGGTGCATACTCGGCTTGACATAAAGGAATAAAGACAACGGTTTGTTTACACGAGGGGCTCCCCCTCTCAAAATACTCTTACAACCTTTAGGGGCCCGCACCCCAGTTTTTGCATACAGGATAAAACAGTAGGGGAACATGGGATCAGCCGGATATGTCGCTCGCCGCATCGCCTTCGGACGCGTGGCATCGTCGTCACCTTCGCCGGCATCGTCGTCGCCTTTGACAGTGCCTCCATCACTGTCGTTGACCATGCCGCCTTTGTCTACCACGACCACCACCGCGTCGTCTTCGGAAGCAAAGGCCCTAACCAGCGCATCCACGTTGTCCTCCACCCACCACGCCAGGTCGCCCCGGATGGCCTGCGGTACGGGGGCAATGGCGGCATCGAAGTCGAAGTCGGGGAAGGTGTTCCGAAGATGACTAAAGACACAGGAGAACGCGCGCCCGAGCAGGCCCCGGCTCCTCTCTTCCATGAGCTGGCAAGCTCTATCAGACCGGGCTTCCAGGCGCATCACCACATCGGCGAAGAAGCGCAGGTGACTGGTGTAGTCATCCGAGTGGGGATGCGGTGCATTCTCGTCACAGACGTGGCCCAGCGCCGCGTTGGCCCTGACCCTAAGGTCCTGGAGCATGGGGCGTGTTCGCGCTCCAATGTCCGCCGCTGAAGCACTTCCTCCCTGTTTTGCCACACGGCGGCCTCGGCATCATCAACCCATTTCTGAAGAGAGAGCAGCTCGGCGCGGGCGAAAGCCAACTCTGCCTGCGCCGTAACCAGGGCGGCCGCTGTGGCCTCCTCACGCCTCTCTACCTCAGCCCGCCTGGGCCTAAGGGCAGCAGCCCTACCTGCAGCCTCCGTCTCCGCAGGCTGCAACTTCAGACCATGCCAACCCTCAAGACCCGCGCAAACCTCGGCCACTCGACGATCGACCTCCTCCTGAAGTTTGGCCTCACGTGCGCCAACGACATCTTCCGCTTGGGCAACTTGACGCTCCCTCGTCTCCAGCCGCTCAAGCTCGAGGCTACGCTCCACGGCTTCCAGAGCCAACGCCTCCTCGCGCCTCCGGACCTCTTCTTCCTCGGTGGGCATCCCCCTCAGCGACGCAAGGGCGGCTTTGCGTGCCTCCACCTAATGCTCCAGGGACGCACTCTAGGCCTGGAGCTCCCACGCGCGCTTCTCCGCAGCCTCGCGACGACGTTCAGCCTCACGAGCCTCCTCCAGAGCTCGAGAGCAAGCCTCACGAGAGACCTCGAGGGATGCCTCGGCCTTCGCGTTGTCGAGATCGCGCTGATGGCAGCCAAGGTTGATGGCCACCTTCAGCTTACGCCGTTCCTCCGCCAGCCGAAGACCCTCAGCCCTGAGGCGCGCGTCGACATCCGCAATTTCGCCGCCGAGTCGGTTCATCGCGCTCATCGCCTCCTGGAAGAGCTCGTGGCGAACGATGCTTCGTTCACGCTCAAACTCAAGCGCACGACCCACCTCGTCCTCCACCTCGGGGGCTGCAGGCGGGGCGTAAAGTGGCGCACCCCCTCTCAGCAGGGGGCTGGGGGCTGGTGCTGCCCCAGGCGCCAGCCAGGCCTCACGAGGGGCCCTAGCTAGTCGGGGCCCGCTAGTTGAAGGGGAACCGAAGACCGAAGCCAACCAGCTACTGTCCATGACCAGAGGAGGAGTCCTGGGAACGCCCGCCAAGCTCCACGCCAGGCCGTGGGGGAGGGACGACGAGGCCGCAGGTTCAATGCGCCATGGAGGCAAGCGCGCCTCTCCAACCAACCCTGCTCCAGGGACAGCATACAGACTCAGGGCGCTCAAGGCTAGCGGGGGAGTCGAGGAAAGAGGGGGCTGCTTCTCGGGGGACACAGCGGCCTTGACGGAAGGGACCCTGAAGAACTAACGTCAGGAAGGGAAGCAGCACTCATGAAGTCACAAAGATATAGTACTTACTCGTCAATGGCGATGTACTTCCTCCGCTTCAACGGCTCAAAGATACCGCTGCTGCTCGGGGATCCTTTCCTCTTGCGGAGCTCCTCAAAGTCCACACAAAGTCGACCGAAGCGCTGGACGTGGCGGCCGGCGCGGGGCGAGACCGGGGAAGCGCTCGGAGGGACAACTTCAGGGGCGCCGAGCTGAGAAGAGCGGTCGGGCACTGTCTGACCGCAACCCCCCGAGGCCTCCGGAGCTTCAGCCTTGGGAGCCGCGAGCTGCGTCGCCTCCGCAACCGACGCCCCAGGGGAGGAGTCATGAGCTCTCATGGACGATGCCCCAAGATCCCCAGGCGGCGTATGCACCTCAGCACTCAGGCCACTAGCCTCCGTCGGAGCTTGCCTCCCTGCACCCACACTTGGGACGAGCTCGGCGCCAGCGGCGAAGAAGGGAACCACGACGATGGGGTTCTCGCGGGGCCCCACCAGGCCGTTCGGGCGGAGCCCCCACTCATCAAAGGAAGGCATGCTCTCTGCAAATTCAACCTTGTTCGTGCAGCGGTACAGCAGACAGCTCTTCCCAGGCATGTCGTCCGGCGAAGGGACACCCGTCAGGACCTCGAGCACTGTTTGCCGCGTCTCAAGAGGGAGCCCGGACTCCTGAAGCCTCATATGGTCCTGACTGCTGAGCAAAGCCCACATCGGGCGGGAATGGCGCTGAAGCGGAGCGACTCGGCGCCTGACGAACTCCTTCACCACCATAGGCGTAGTCACGCCGCGGTCCTTCAACCTCCTCAGCCTGAGCCAGACGGGGACAATACAGGAGCTCACGAGCCTCTCGTGGCCCCAACCGGAGTTGGGAACGGCAGGTGTTGACGGAGAATGAAGCAGAGGGCTGAGCACCCCGGTGTCGACAAATACCCACCGTGTCCGAAACTCGCTCATGGATGGAGGAAGCTCGTAGTTGATCCCCGCGCCTGCCGTCGCAGCCACAACCTGGAAGCTCACACACCCCGAGCTTTGCCGAGGATCCATCAGATGCAATGAGAAGAAATGCCGGAGAAGGGCCACGGAAGGGGCAATGCCCACCATGGCCTCACACGCAAAGGCGAAGACGGCGAGGAGAGTCACGGATTGGGGGTCGAGATGCAGCATGTGGATCTGGTAATGTTCAAGCACCGCGTTGAAGAAGGCGGAGAAAGGGGGAATCAGGCCGGCCCAAAGGGCATCGATGAGGATTGGGACCTCGGTGGCTGCCCGGTCAATGCGAGCGCGAGACGCAGGACAAGCCACCGTCTTTCCCCACTCGTTGAAGATGGTGGCGAGCATGGGACGCACCTTGCCCATGGCCTCGTCATTGAGCACCAGCGATCGGCGAACTGCAGGCTCGTCGGCTGGAGGCGCACTTGGCGAAGACAGAGGCTTCTTCCCCTTGTCTGCTTGTTTCGGTGCCATGGCGATGAAGCGGGCAGAGCACAGGTCAGATTGGAGAGGAGGAGCAGAGTCTCGGGGACGCAAAGGAATTGGGGAAGTAAGGCGTGGGCGATGGAAGAATAACTGCATAGGTAGCGGGGGCCACATAGCCAGGCGGACTCCAAGCCAGCGTGGGGAAGCGGAGACGCCCACATCCAATCAACCGCCATGCGTCGACCAAGGCCGCGGGCTTTTGGGGCCCGCGGCGCTCCGCACTTGACCTTTGGCTTCGCCTCAAAGCCAAGCGCGAGCGCGCCTTGGGCCCGGGGGCTACTGTCGGCGTTCTGGGAACGGGGGTCCCCAGACTTGCCTGCCTGCGGCCCACGGCGCGGCTCTACACGTGGGCCCGTACGGTCCATCTTCATCAACAAGGCATTCAAGGCCCTTGCGAGGGGCCAAGCCTCGTGAGGGGGACGACACGAGACCTCCTCGGGAGCGGCCTCACCAGGTTGGCTCGCGAGGAGCGGAGAGATCAAGGCAGGGCAAGCCCCGCGAGGTTCTCGTGACGTGAGCCATGACAATCAAGATCAGGCGGGCAGTGTCCTTGTTTCCCCTTTGGTGCTAAGGAAGCAAGCGCAGGCGCGGAGTACCGAGGCGTCAAGTAAAGGTTTTCATATCGGTGCAACAAGACCAAGACCAGCGGGACAGCAAGACGGAGGTCACCATGGAGCCCGAAGCGGCATCACCACCAGAGGCTTTGGCAGGCGAAGACTGCTTTTGTCAGGATAAGTTGTACTAGTTGTCCCCTTTCAATTTGGCCGTTGTTGGCTCCCTTCCCGCTCAATATTTGGGGAGAGGACCAGGGCCTATATAAGTTGGACTAGCCACCACCATAGGAGGCAGCTCGACCTGATCCAGAAAAAACCTCACCCACACACAGAGCACAAGAACACCTCAACCTCAGGAGGCTGTTCTTCCCCTTGTACTGTTCATCATCAGCCCAAGAGGCAATCCACCACCACACTCGAGTAGGGTATTACACCACAACGGTGGCCCGAAGCAGTATAAATCTTGTTTCTCTTGTGTTGTGAGTTCGTTAAGTTCGTCCGCGAGATCTTAGCAAGCTAGGGCATGGATCGGTAGGGAAAGAACTTCGTGCGCACCCCAGAGTTCGAACCTCAAGGGTTTTGCCGGAACCTGTGATCCGACAGGATCGCAAGTACCAAGTGATTCATAATCAAGTGATTCCAAAAGTCCATCAGAATGGAGTTTCTTCATGCGCTTTACACCAATATGACCCAAACGGCAGTGCCCAAAATAAGTTGCACTATCATTATCAACTCTGCATCTTTTGGCTTCAATATTATGGATATGTGTGTCACTACTATCGAGATTCATCATAAATAGACCACTCTTCAATGGTGCATGACCATAAAAGATATTACTCATATAAATAGAACAACCATTATTCTCTGATTTAAATGAATAACCGTCTCGCATCAATCAAGATCCAGATATAATGTTCATGCTCAATGCTGGCACCAAATAACAGTTATTCAGGTCTAAAACTAATCCCGAAGGTAGATGTAGAGGTAGCGTGCCGACGGCGATCACATCGACTTTGGAACCATTTCCCACGCGCATCGTCACCTCGTCCTTAGCCAATCTTCGCTTAATCCGTAGTCCCTGTTTCGAGTTGCAAATATTAGCAACAGAACCAATAACAAATACCCAGGTGCTACTGCGAGCATTAGTAAGGTACACATCAATAAAATGTATATCACATATACCTTTGTTCTCCTTGCCGTCCTTCTTATCTGCCAAATACTTGGGGCAGTTCCGCTTCCAGTGACCAGTGCCTTTGCAGTAGAAGCACTCAGTCTCAGGCTTAGGTCCAGACTTGGAGTTCTTCACTTGAGCAGCAACTTGCTTGTCGTTCTTCTTGAAGTTCCCCTTCTTCCCTTTACCCTTTTTCTTGAAACTGGTGGTCTTGTTGACCATCAACACTTGATGCTCTTTCTTGATTTCTACCTCCGCAGCCTTTAGCATCGCGAAGAGCTCGGGAATTGTCTTATCCATCCCTTGCATATTATAGTTCATCACGAAGCTCTTGTAGCTTAGTGGCAGCGATTGAAGAATTATGTCAATGACACTATCATCAGGAAGATTAACTCCCAGTTGAATCAAGTGATTGTTATACCCAGACATTTTGAGTATATGTTCACTGACAGAACTATTCTCCTGCATCTTGCAGCTGTAGAACTTATTGGATACTTCATATCTCTCAATCTGGGCATTTGCTTGAAATATTAACTTCAACACCTGGAACATCTCATATGCTCCATGACATTCAAAATGTCGTTGAAGTCCCGGTTCTAAGTCGTAAAGCATGGCACACTGAACTATCGAGTAGTCATCAGATTTGCTCTGCCAGACGTTCATAACATCTGGCGTTGCTCCTGCAGCGGGTTTGGCACCTAGCGGTGCTTCTAGGACGTAATTCTTCTGTGCAGCAATGATGATAATCCTCAAGTTACGGACCCAGTCCGTGTAGTTGCTACCATCATCTTTCAACTTAGCTTTCTCTAGGAATGCATTAAAATTTAACAGAACAACAGCACGGGCCATTTATCTACAACAACATAGACATGCAAAATACTATCAGGTACTAAGTTCATGATAAATTAAAGTTCAATTAATCATATTACTTAAGAACTCCCACTTAGATAGACATCCCTCTAATCATCTAAGTGATCACGTGATCCATATCAACTAAACCATGTCTGATCACCACGTGAGATGGAGTAGTTTCAATGGTGAACATCGCTATGTTGATCATATCTACTATATGATTCACGCTCGACCTTTCGGTCTCAGTGTTCTGAGGCCATATCTGCATATGCTAGGCTCGTCAAGTTTAACCCGAGTATTCTGCGTGTGCAAAACTGGCTTGCACCCGTTGTATGTGAACGTGGAGCTTATCACACCCGATCATCACGTGGTGTCTCGGCACGACGAACTGTAGCAACGGTGCATACTCAGGGAGAACACTTATACCTTGAAATTTAGTGGGAGATCATCTTATAATGCTACCGCCGTATTAAGCAAAATAAGATGCATAAAGGATAAACATCACATGCAATCAATATAAGTGATATGATATGGCCATCATCATCTTGTGCCTTTGATCTCCATCTCCAAAGCACCGTTATGATCAGCATCGTCACCGGCTTGACACCTTGATCTCCATCGAAGCATCGTTGTCGTCTCGCCAACTATTGCTTCTATGACTATCGCTACCGCTTAGTGATAAAGTAAAGCAATTACATGGCGATTGCATTTCATACAATAAAGCGACAACCATATGGCTCCTGCCAGTTGCCGATAACTGTGTTACAAAACATGATCATCTCATACAAAAATTTATATAATCACGTCTTGACCATATCGCATCACAACATGCCCTGCAAAAACAAGTTAGATGTCCTCTACTTTGTTGTTGCAAGTTTTACGTGGCTGCTATGGGCTTAGCAAGAACCGTTCTTACCTACGCATCAAAACCACAACGATTTTTCATCAAGTTTGTTGTTTTAACCTTCAACAAGGACCGGGCATAGTCACACTCGATTCAACTAAAGTTGGAGAAACAAACACCCACTTGTTGGGGAACGTAGTAATTTCAAAAAAATTCCTACGCACACGCAAGATCATGGTGATGCATAGCAACGAGAGGGGAGAGTGTAGTCCACGTACCCTCGTAGTCCGTAAGCGGAATCATTATGACAACGCGGTTGATATAGTCGTAAGTCTTCACGATCCGACCGATCCTAGTACCGAAAGTACCGCACCTCCGCGATCTGCATACATTCAGCTGGGTGACGTCCCACGAACTCTCGATCTAGCTGAGTGTCGAGGGAGAGCTTCGTCAGCACGACGGCGTGATGGCGGTGATGATGAAGCTACCGGCGCAGGGCTTCGCCTAAGCACTGCAACAATATGACCGAGGTGGATTATGGTGGAGGGTGGCGCCGCACACGGCTAAGAGATCAGTGATCAACTTGTGTGTCTATGGGCTGCCCCCTCCCCTGTATATAAAGGAGTGGAGGAGGGGGAGGGCCGGCCCTCTCAATGGTGCGCCCTAGGAGAGTCCTACTCCCACCGGGAGTAGGATTCCCCCCTTCCAAGTAGGAGTAGGAGAGGAAGGAAGGAGGAGAGAGGGAGGAAGGAAAGGGGGGCCGGCCCCCCTCCCAATTCGGATTGGGCTTGGGGGGCATGCCCCCTACTAGGCCACCTCCTCCTCTCTCCCACTAAGGCCCAATAAGGCCCATACACTCCCTGGGGGGTTCCGGTAACCTCCCGGTACTCCGGTAAATGCCCGAACTCATCCGGAAGCATTCCGATGTCCAAACATAGTCATCCGATATATCGATCTTTATGTCTCGACCATTTTGAGACTCCTCGTCATGTCTGTGATCATATCCGGGACTCTGAAGTACCTTTAGTACATCAAAACACATAAACTCATAATACCGATCGTCACCGAACGTTAAGCGTGCGGACCATACGGGTTCGAGAACTATGTAGACATGACCAAGACTCATCTCCGGTCAATAACCAATAGTGGAACCTGGATGCTCATATTGGTTCCTACATATTCTACGAAGATCTTTATCGGTCAAACCGCATAACAACACACGTTGTTCCCTTTGTCATAGGTATGTTACTTGCCCGAGATTCGATCGTCGGTATCTCAATACCTAGTTCAATATCGTTACCGGCAAGTCTCTTTACTCATTCCTTAATGCATCATCCCGCAACTAAATCATTAGTCACATTGCTTGCAAGGCTTATAGTGATGTGCATTACAGAGAGGGCCCAGAGATACCTCTCCGACAATTGGAGTGACAAATCCTAATCTCGATCTATGCCAACTCAACAAGTACCATCGGAAACACCTGTAGAGCACCTTTACAATCACCCAGTTATGTTGTGACGTTTGGTAGCACACAAAGTGTTCCTCTGGCATTCGGGAGTTGCATAATCTCATAGTCATAGGAACATGTATAAGTCATGAAGAAAACAATAGAAACATACTAAACGATCAAGTGCTAAGCTAACGAAATGGGTCAAGTCAATCACATCATTCTCTAATGATGTGATCTCGTTAATCAAATGACAACTCATGTCTATGGCTAGGAAACTTAACCATCTTTGATTCAACGAGCTAGTCAAGTAGAGGCATACTTGTGACACTCTATTTGTCTATGTATCCACACATGTACTAAGTTTCCTGTTAATACAATTCTAGCATTAATAGTAAACATTTATCATGATATAAGGAAATATAAATAACAACTTTATTATTGCCTATAGGGCATATTTCCTTCACCACTAGCCACCTGTGTGCGAAGCACATCGGTAGAACCAGTCTCGGGTAAGCGTACGCGTAATGTCGGTCTGAGCCGCTTCATCCAAGAATACCGCTGAATCAAAGTATGACATGCTGGTAAGCAGTATGGCTATTATCGCCCACAACTCTTTGTGTTCTACTCGTGCATATAACATCTACGCATAGACCTGGCTCTGATGCCACTGTTAGGGAACGCAGTAATTTCAAAAATATTCCTACGCACACGCAAGATCTATCTAGGTGATGCATAGCAACGAGAGGGGAGAGTGTTGTCCACGTACCCTCGTAGACCGAAAGCGGAAGCGTTATGACAACGCGGTTGATGTAGTCGTACGTCTTCACGATCCGACCGATCCTAGCACCGAAGGTACGGCACCTCCGCGATCTGCACACGTTCAGCTTGGTGATGTCCCACGAACTCTAGATCCAGCTGAGGTCGAGGGAGAGTTTCGTCAGCACGACGGTGTGGTGACGGTGTTGATGAAGTTACCGACGCAGGGCTTCGCCTAAGCACTACAACGATATGGCCGAGGTGGAAATCTGTGGAGGGGGCACCACACACGGTTAAACAATCAACTTGTGTGTCTATGGGGTGCCCCCTTCCCCCATATATAAAGGAGTGGAGGAGGGGAGGGCCCGCCCTCTCATGGCGCGCCCAAGGGGGGAGTCCTACTCCTAGTAGGAGTAGGTTTCCCCCCTTCCCTAGTTGGAGTAGGGGAAGAAGGAAGAGGGAGAGGGAGAGAAGGAAAGGGGGGCCGGGCCCCCTCCCAATTCGGATTGGGCTTGGGGGAGGGTCGCCCCCACCTTGGCCGCCTCCTCCTCTCTTCCACTAAGGCCCAATAAGGCCCATTTACTCCCCCCGGGGGGGGGGGTCCGGTAACCTCTCGGTACTCCGAAAAATGCCTGAACTCATCCGGAACCATTCCGGTGTCCAAACATAGCCTTCCAATATATCGATCTTAATGTCTCGACCATTTCGAGACTCCCCGTCATGTCCGTGATCACATCCGGGACTCCGAACAATCTTCGGTACATCAAAACACATAAACTCATAATACCGATCGTCATCGAACGTTAAGCGTGTGGACCCTACGGGTTCGAGAACTATGTAGACATGATCGAGACTCATCTCCGGTCAATAACCAATAGCGGAACCTGGATGCTGATATTGGTTCCTACATATTCTACGAAGATCTTTATCGGTCAAACCGCATAACAACATACGTTGTTCCCTTTGTCATCAGTATGTTACTTGCCCGAGATTCGATCATCGGTATCTCAATACCTAGTTCAATCTCGTTACCGACAAGTCTATTTACTCGTTCCGTAATGCATCATCCCGTAACTAACTCATTAGTCACATTGCTTGCAAGGCTTATAGTGATGTGCATCGCCGAGAGGGCCCAGAGATACCTCTCCGACAATCGGAGTGACAAATCCTAATCTCGATTTATGCCAACTCAACAAACACCATCGGAGACACCTGTAGAGCATCTTTATAATCACCCAGTTACATTGTGACATTTGATAGCACACTAAGTGTTCCTCTGGTATTCGGGAGTTGCATAATCTCATAGTCATAGGAACATGTATAAGTTATGAAGAAAGCAATAGCAATAAACTAAACGATCATTGTGCTAAGCTAACGTATGGGTCAAGTCAATCACATCATTCTCTAATGATGTGATCCCGTTCATGAAATGACAACTCATGTCTATGGTTAGGAAACTTAACCATCTTTGATTAACGAGCTAGTCAAGTAGAGGCATACTAGTGACACTCTGTTTTGACTATGTATTCACACATGTACTAAGTTTCCGGTTAATACAATTCTAGCATGAATAATAAATATTTATCATGATATAAGGAAATATAAATAACAACTTTATTATTGCCTCTAGGGCATATTTCCTTCACTGGCGTCCTTGTTGGTTGATAGTCTAGTGGGGACCCACCCCTTCCGTTTGTCTTAGTTCTAGTAGGTCATTGTTTCCCTTACGAGGTGGTGGCAAACAATGGCGCATTAGAATAAGGTCCCTTTGACCACTACTTACCTCAACAATGTATAAGCGATGAAGGTTGTCTTTGGATATTGGTAGTTCGTACTTCAATTAAGGAGGCAGTTGATTGTCTTTTGGTACAACGGCTTCGATCTCCTCTTTCGATTTGTTCGAAAACATGGTCCTATTTCGAGATTGCAAGTGTGCGCACTACAAAAAAAAGACACATCCGTGACATTTTGGGCCAAACGAAAAAAAAATCTGTCATACTTATGACACTTCTATGACGATAATTGTGACAAAACCCGGTATGATCATAGATGTGGTGGGCTCCTACTTCTATGACCAAAAATCATGACAGAAAATGGGCTTTTCGTCCTGGGCGGGCCGGAGACGCAGCTGCATGACATTCTTTGGGCCGTCCATGACGGAAAAAACCGTGGTAGAAGCAAGGGCGAGGAAAATATCAGGGTGTTCCCGGTTACGGTGGGTGGTCGGGGCCGAGCGATGCGCGTTTCTCTCATACATGCACGCGCGTGGGTGCGAGGCGTTGGGCTCTAACTTAACCGGAGCGAGGCGTTGGGCTCTAACTGAACCCGAGCGATTGCACTGCAGGCTACGCGTCACTGAGCCCGAGCGATGGATCGATGGCTGTTAACTGAACCCGATCGAGTGATTCCTTCGCTACTGCTGCTAACTGAAGCCGATCGATGCTGCCTCTAGATGAACAGTGAGCGTTGCTGGGGGGTTTAGATGAACAGGACCCCTTGGTGTTGCCTCTGGATGAACAGGACCCCGATCGATCGAGCCGGTTGGGGCTGGATGAACAGGACCCCGTGGAGGGCTGGATGAACTAGACCACCCCGTGGAGGGCTGGATGAACAGTAGACGATGGAGGGCTGGATGAACAGTTGCCCGTGGAGGGGTGGTTGAACAGGAGCCCGTGGAGAGGGCTAGTTGAATAGTAGCCGGTGGAGTAGCGTGCGGTGGAGGCTGGATGAATAGGAGCCCGTGGATGAACAGTCGCAGGTGGAGGCTGGAGGAGGTCGACGGTGGATGAACAGTAGCCCGTGGAGGCTGGAGGGGGTCGACAGTGGAGATGAACAGTATCCCGTGGAGTCCTGTTTTGCGGTACGCCACACCCCTCCCGATGAACAGGACCCCCGTTTCGACTGTAGCACTCCAACACAAGTTCGTTTCCTCCGTTTTGCGGTACGCCACACCTCTCCCGATGAACATGACCCCTGTTTCGACCGTAGGAGGTCCGTTTCCTCCATTTTGCGGTACGCCAGACCCCTCCCGATGAACAGGATCCCGTTTTGAATGTGGCCGGTCGAACACAAGGCCGTTTCCTCCATTCTGCGGTACGCCAGGCCTCGTTTCCATCAGCTGTTCCATCCAAGCCCTCCTGATGAACACGACGACGCATTTAGTTCCGACCCAGCCGGTTGGCTCCCCATGAACACGACGACGACGCAGTTTCTACGTTCCGACCTAGCCATGTACACGAGCCCTGGCCGTATGTATGCGCCAGTAGGCGTTCGAGACCCCGCCCGTATGTACGTACGTGGCCGTATTTTCTTTCTTGCACACTGGCCGCTGTACGTACGTGTACATGCTACGTGCGCGCCTCTACTACGACACGTGCGCGCCTCTACATCGACCAGTATGTACGTACACGTTCACGACCAGAATGACAACGCTACGTACGCTTCGACCAGGTGGGTCCCGACTGTCAGGAACTTCCTTGTGTGCGAAGATGTAGCTGGTGGGTCCCAGTAGTCAGGGGGAAACGTTTTTTCGCGAAATACGGTTGCCCGTCCGGTGGGTCCCTGCTGTCAGGTGGAGGAATCATTATTTTCCGCGTAATAAGGAGGCACTTCCTTGCTGCGGCCATGGACCCAGGTGTCAGCCTCTCCACGTACAGTCCACGTCTGATGGAAGCCGTTCCTTGACCACGTTGACCGTGCTGCGCCGAGAGCACCAGGGCGGTGGACGACGGCGAGGCCTAGGAAGGGGACGTCGCTGAGCCGGGGAAGACACGGCAGTGGATGCCCATGCGTAGAGGAGTATGAGGGTTCACTGGTTCGCTGCGGTGTGAGGCTGCCATCGCCGCAGAATAACAGGGGGTGTGGGTGAGTAGAGGGATGGCCTAGCCAGCGGTGGGAGTAGTAGGGGGTGGTGAGGCCTCCGCGGCATCGCAGCCGGCCACGGGAGGCAGGAGCACGAGGCACGACCGGCGCTGGTTTGGGCGGCTGGAGCAAGAAGACCAGAGGTTGAAGAAGCACTACGGGCGTTGGATGGACATCGTACGGTCACTGGAGCTAGAATCGTTCATATTGACTAAGTTGACAAAGCCCTCCATCCCCGTCAACTTAGTTGGCCCACAAGTCAGCCTCCCACTATTGTGGGTCCCAGCTAGCAGGGGTATTCATTTTTTGTGCGTAATAAGGAGGCACTTCCTTGCGTGCGAAGATATAGCTGGTGGGTCCGACCTGTCAGCGGTGGGAATGTTTTTTTGCAAAATCCAGAGGCCCTTCCGGTGGGTCCCAGCTGTCAGGTGGAGGAATCATTATTTTGCGCGTAATAAGGAGGCATTTCCTTGCATGCGGCCGTGGACCCAGCTGTCAGCCTCTCCACGCATAGTCTACTTCCGATGGTGTCGTTCGTTGACCACTCCGCACCGAGCGCATCCAAGGTGGTGGACGACGGCGAGGCCCCGGACAGCAACGAGCCGGAGATGGGAAGACACGGGAGTAGAGTCACAGACGGAGAGGTGTACAAGGGTTAACTGGTTCTGGTGCGGTGTGGTTCTTCAGTCGGTGGAGAAGAACAGGAGGTGTGGAGGGGTGGAGGGATGGCCTGGCCAACGGTGGAGTAGGGCTTCACAGCGAAGCGTGCTAAGCAGAGCTGCTAGCAGCAGGAGGCGGGAGCAGGTGGTCCCGGCGGCTCTGGAGGAAGAAGACGAGAGACTGAAGATGGATGCCGGTCGTTGGATGTAAATCCAACGGCTAACGATGTCAGAATCATTTCTTGAGTAAGTTGACAACGACTTGCATCGGCTTCGACCTATTGGCCCACATTTCAGCCTCCAAAAATGTGGCACGTATTCAACCCATTTTTTCTGAATTTATAGTCTTTTTTTTGCGGGGTAGAATTTACAGTCAATTTGATCTCTTTTTTTTGAATTACAGTCCATTAGCTAGGCTGGGTGAACAAATAATGTAGCGTCCATGCGGCCCATTTATGTTTTTCCTGAAAAATTACAGGCCATTTGCACTTTCTTGACATACACGATTTTGCTAGGCTGGTTCTAATTATAATGTTGGGGTGGGCGCAGCAATGTTATCAAAAAATAAACAGGGGCTGAGCATTTTGTTATATATATATATAAATAATAAGTGATTTATTATTACATTGGTCCTTAAATCTTACCAAGCTTTTGTACACAATCACCAGGATTTTCGTTGCCAAAAAAATCCAGGATTTTATTGTTAAGAAATTATTTTTATAAGTTAATAAGATGTGGGATATTGTTTTCTTACATATGTAAGTATCTGTTAAATATATGATGACAATAACAATAATATATAAGAACACATAAAATAATTTAAATATATATAATATAGTTAGAAGGGAAACATAAGTTGGACCAGGCGTTCCTATTCTTATATAGAAAAATAGAATAGACCTCTGCGTTTTCTTCAAAAAAAACATAAATTGGGCTGCCGATGTTTCAGGAAAAATAAAACCTTGGATGGGAGGTCTATAGGCCGGTCCATACATGACGGCCTCAAGAAAATACAAACAGGCCTATGGACCTCCCATCCGAGGTCGTGGGCTGCGCATGTTAAAAAAGAAAGCCTAGACGGGGCAGCCCAAAACCCAGCTGATACTTGCTGCCCCAGTGATAATAAATGATACCTGTCAGCTCCCCAGCTTCGTTGTGAATTTATCTCCTATAGTAACTACGTTGAAGCACCTAAAAACATGTAACTATGTTGACAAACCCGTGGGCCCCAACGTCAGTATAGCATTAGGAGGAAGTATTTTTTCGATGAGGCACTTGCTTGCGTACGGCCATAGACCTGGTGGGTCCCTACTGTCCGCCTCTCCACATACAGTCCTCTCCAGATTCCTCTCGTTTGTTCAGCATGTTCACAATGGCAGACAGCGGTGTCGCGGCTAGCGCACAAAGGCGCGGGAGGAGATCCGACCACCTGAGGAAGTGCCTTATTAGTAACGAAACAACTGAACTAGCCTAGTGGCCGAGTGACACTACCCGACAGCTATTCCGCCCGGGTTCGATTCCATCTGTGCAGAGAAAATATCTCCAAATTTTTTGCCTCTGCCTTTATTGACATGTGGGTCCCAATTGTCATCTACGCACACCACATCCAACACTTGCCAAAACTTCGTCCCTTGTTTTCTCTGTTTTTTGCACACTCGACATTGTGTGGGCATTTTGAAAATAGCATATCTTTTTGACTGTGCATCATATGAAGATGTGCTATGCATGAATGTTGATCAGCATAATGTTAACTGGCTGGTAGTTCCAGTTTCGACCATGAATAAAACTTCCAACATGATGTTAACACTGTTTGAAAAGGCCGTGTTAATATAAATGCTCTGCCTCTGAAAGTTGGAGTTTCTTATATGAAACTGAACTTGGAGTTTCTTATCTGAAACTGAAACTTGCAGTTTCTTCTCTGAGAATCACATTGTCTGCACTTTTATACTCCTATGAAACTACATTTTTTAAGTGCTAAAAATAGATCTCTAGAATTCATAAAATACTTTATATGCTCAATACTGCAAATCTGAAATTCAAAAGACATTCATATATGAAAGTACTCTCAAAATACACAACACAAAACACAATTCACAACCTGTAAATACTGACAACCCTAAGCTCCTCCTGACAATTCACAACCTGCCCGGCTATTGGGATGGGGGGGCAGTCCCTCCTATTCCTCGGCGGCAGACAGCTGCCCCGTGAGATGATGTGAACGGCGAGGGAGAGGATGACGAGGAAGCATCGTCGGGCCAACTGTTTTTCTCCTCTTGCAGTTGGGTTTGGTCGACGAAGACTCCACCGGCTCGCTCTGGCACGACACCCTCACAAACGGCACCCTGTAGATGCTCGATCCTTCAATCTCTAGTGGTTGCTCCATCTGGGATCGATACTCCCACCACCGCTCCCTCACGATCGGATTCGGTGAATCTGTTTGCTCCATGGCCCAGAGGAGCAGCTCTATGTACTCCCGCGTGACTCCCTCCGGGAGTATCGCCGCCTTTTTGCTCTGTTGCAGATATTTGGCCATGGATGTCGCCGTCACCGCTAGTTGGTCCTTGTTGTCAAACCAAGACTGTATCTCCAACATCCTAGCTAGCTTCACAGGGTCGCCGTCTGCGATCCTCACGTATCGGTTGTACTCCTCCATCGGTCTACTTCTCCATAGCACCTTCACTCACCGGCGGTGGTTTTTGAATGGAAGAGGAGAGGAGCAGCGCTGGTTTTGGATTAGAACGGGAGAGGAGCGACGCTGGTTTTGGATTTGAACAGGAGAGGAGGAGCGGTGGTTTTGAAATGGAAGAGGAGAGGAGCGGCGCTGGATTTAGATTGGAACAGGAGAGGAGCGGCGGTGGTTTAAGAGAAGAAGAGCAGAAGAGCGGCGCTGGTCTTGGAAGTATTTTTTTTGTTTTGCGGATTTTGGGTCAAAGTTTGACCACGTACTGTATTTGACAAGCAAAATGTGAATGCATGTCACCAAAAATTGTATCGTTTGGTTCGTATCTGAATGTACTTTCAAATTATATTATTTTTGCAACGTATAACATATATTTTATTTGCGAAAATCATGGTCAATTATGACCCAGAATAAAAGGGAGACTAGTTAATGTGGGGTCACTTTCTTAATTGAAGGGTAAATTGATTTTGATTTTGATCCAGTCACAGCGCGCCGGCCCTCTCGTCCAATCCTAAATTGCTGCCACACACTCCTCTCCCTCTTCTCCATTGCAAAACCACCTCTCTCCTCTCCATCATCTCCATTCAAAAACCACCGTCTCGCCTCTCCCTCTTCTCCATTGCAAAACCACCTCCTCTCCTCTCCATCATCTCCATTCCAAAACCACCGTGTTGCCTCTCCCTCTTCTCCATTGCAAAACCACCTCCTCTACTCTCCACCATTTCCATTCCAAAACCACCGTCTCGCCTCTCCCTCTTCTCTATTGCAAGACCAACGTCTCTCCTCCCATTTTCCAAAGCTAGCACCAGACCACTCAGAAGGATATTTATGGAGAGGATGCAGCAGCGAATTAGGCAGAACACCGGCGGCAACCAGGCAAAGTTAGCCAGGTTGAAGGAGATCCTTACTTAGTTTGACAATGAGTGGGAGATTTCGAGGACGGTGAGGGCCATGTGGCAATGTATGCGAAAGAGCGAGACGGCGGCGATGAGGGCGGCGATGTACATGTACTCCTCAGCGGCAGTCACACCGCAGTCCTTCGAGTTCATAGAGTATCTCCTCTGGGCGATGGAGCAGACAGATTCGCCCGAGGCGAAAGTCAGGTGGAGGTGGTGGGCGTACAGGTCAAAGGTCGAGCACCCAGAGGATAACGAATCGATCGAGTACGGTGTGCCGTTCGTGAGGGTGCAGAGCCAGCCGGAGCCACTGGAGTATTCGTTCTCCCACCACAAGAGGAGGCCAGATGGCGCGACATTGCTTCCCCGCCGTTCTCCACGGTTCCCTCGATGCTCTCCTCGTTTCAACGGCGGCGGTAGGGTTTAAGGTAAGCTTCGCACTAACCTAATCTTCCACCTGCTCATGCTTACAATCAGTGTGACAGCTAATGAAAATCATGCTTACAATCAGTCTCCGAGTACTACGCCAATCACCCTTAAATAGCTCTAGACCTTTGGGTCAAAGTTGTGACACTGTGTACAAATAAAGAAAAATAGATTGGTGCTTCTTTCAGAAAAGAGTACTCCCTAGAAAACTGCCAATATAAGCTACTAGTATTTGGTTAGAGGATTTGCTGCCGAGAAAGATCCGTCCACAGAGAGTGCCACACATCCCACTGGTGGTGGTGGATGCCAATGCGTGCATGGAGCATGGTTGGTGTCGGTAATTTTTACTTGGCACACCTCGCACTCTGCATATATGCCGGTTCCATCCGTACATTTGTGCAGTTCCACCAAAATGCAGCTGAATAACCCTGTTTGCACAGATAATGAAAAAGCGTGATTACATTATAGTGGCACTAGTTGATGAAACACGCAAAATAAATAGAAGAAAATATTGCGATAGTATCATAGTATGCCATGCTGCGAGGGCGAGATGGGCCCTGCGACGCCTCATACTGGAAATCGTCCCAAGTCTCCTCGATACACCTTCTGCCAGTGATGAACATCAGTGTACAGTGGTAGTACAAGGAGGGGCCTTGAGACATTCAAATCTCTATTTTTGTGCAGATCAACTAAAACTAAGCACCCCAGTTTGCAGAAACGCTTAAACATTAACAATGGGACTAGTTGATGAAACAATCATTAACAAAGAGAAGCACTTTATTTATCTACATTGGAAATGAAATGATAGAGAGGACACTCGCTCTATTTTAACTGTATTATTACTTCATTTTATCAGTGACACTAGGGTCGAGCAGGTGGCAAATGAGGTGTACCGTGCGTCGCAAGGATGAAGGCCGGGGGTGCTTAGACTGGGAAGCTGAAGCTGGCTCTTTCAGTCCCTATCTTCCCCCTGATGTTTCTGTGGTAGCATTTGGGTTGTAATCCAAACTTGGTCGAGCTAGTGCTGCGTCCCCCTACTTGCCTAGCTTATGTGGCGAACTTGTCTCCTGCTAGTACTCAGTCCATTCTAGTAGTAGTTGCATAACTGCCCGTTTACACTGAGATGTTGTCGGATAATGGTTCTCTATGGTTGGGTTTCTTTAATGAAATCGGAGGGAACCCCCTCTTTCGATATATAAAAAAACAGTGGCACTAGCGGTGCCAAAACATTGCCTCAAATTAATAGTGACACTAGATTAAGGTGCAAAATAATAACATTAACTGCTTTATCATGGCAGTGCCAAAACAGTAGCACAAGAGCAGGATCAACATGCAGGATCTTTGGCAAACGATCAGACCAAAAAGGAACATACCTCGTGATGGGAACCATATCTGCAGTCAACGCCATCGTAGAAGGGATGACACCAGTCACCAACATGGATGATTCAATTCATGGGACATTTTGGTGCAGTTCACCTAAAATGAAGCAATGTCCCATGAGCTAGCAGCTTCTTCTTCTTTTTTTAAGAAAAGGGCTCCAGCCCCGGTTCCATTTCCATCAGAAAACGAAACCCACAGAGCTTCTTCATCATTAGTTGCAATAAAATTGAGCAACATCAAGGTTGGTCATGAAGCTCCTGGAATGTTCAACTATAATTTGGATATCATTTGTGCAGTTCAACTAAGATCAAGCATGAAATGTATATCTCTGTTTGCACAAAAAAGGTGGAAAGGAGGGTGACTAACAAGTGATGAAACATGCATCAAATGAAAAAAAGCATGTTCCTTACCTGAATGGCAATCGTACAAGGACAGTAGCAATTTCTAGCAGCATTGCTAGATATTAGTATGGGCATTAGGATTAACTATGACAACCTGTGGGGACCCCGACTCATAAGTCGTGATCACCGAATGCACGTGTACAGCGATCCCAGAGATCAATGCTCACTGAACACACAGAAGCTGTATAACAAGAGTCTTACATCCATACATACCGTCTTACATAAATTATGACCATTATGGTCAAGTTTTGAGTATAACTTCGCAGCGGAAATCTTCGTCGATAACTTGGACCCATGCCACCTACCTTAACCCTACAGGCATTCTGACGGGGAAGCGTCCTAGCTCGCATGTTCGTCACCGGAGTATTCTTCATCATATCCTATTCTTTCATGCCTGGCCAATTAAATAACTAGTGGCAAGACAATGAGTACTTTGAATGTACTCGCAAGCAACCCATGTTTTGGTTCAAGATACAACAATGCATGATATAGGTAAATTTTGCAGAAAGCTAGTTTTGTTGTGCTATGACATGTTCAACAATTGGTAAAACATGCATCATACGAATTCAACTAACCATAGGGACTGGTTACAGATATCAACATGAATGGAGTGGGCATCAACCCAACTCAATCATGTCAAGTCCTTTGACTTGACCCAAGTAGTTCTTCCCACTTATCCAAACACACACTGGTTTGTAAACATGTGGACGTAGCCCAAGAGCAGTTACTCAACTGTCCTTGACCGTGGACATGGCTATTCGAATAGTTTAACACTCTGCAGAGGTTGCACACTTTACCCACAAGATCCGGGGAACTTCCGTGTCATCCACGACCCGCGGTACCTCAAGTACCCGGGGTAAGCACCCGATCACTATCTTTCCCTAGATGACACTAACATAGAGTCCACTCGATTGGTAGTAACCCCCGTGCCCAACATTTCACATCTTAAAATTGTGGAGCCTCGCTCCCATATTCATCACATACCACAAGCACGGGGTACCAACGGTGTGTCCGGTGCCCTGTGAAAACAGTCATGGCCACCCTACCTGGCACGACCCCATCCCGAGAGAGCGCAACAACGACTCTCCCGTCACTAGTAATGCGGGCTCCAAGCTAGTATCGGCCTAGCTAATCAATAATGCCCTTTCCCATATAAGGGTAGAGTGGTTGCGCATGTAAGGTTGGAATAACGGTCGCAACTTAAACCAATCCGTTTTGGAAAACAACACACACACTTGCCTCGGTACACCACTTCGTCATCAAGTGGCTACCCAGCTCATCATCTCCCTCGGGCATAAGTGGCACCCGATGGGGTTTTCAAAAAAGTCTTTTGGAAATACTTTGTCTCCATCACCATGCATATTCCCGTCCCTTTTTGCGTAGCAACTGCTTTAGCATCCTATCTACTCCCACCGACATAACCCTCATAAGGAGGTAGGGTCATGCACAATGCAAGTATCAACGAGGAAGTAACAGAGGCAAACCATCAAAGTGGTTCCACCTCATCATGATTCTGTTGCAACAACAATATGGTGCTATATGTCATGCATAAAAAGGGTTTCATAGACATGGTCAAAGGGTTGCTTGCCTGTTTTAACAAATTCTTCGAGGTCTTCAAATATCTCTGGTCCAACTCCGAGCATTTTGTCTACTTCGTCAACTATCGTCGAAAGCAACCATAATAAGCAACACAACAAGGCAGAAATAAAAGTGCTCTAAAATATTAATTTGACTTTTCTAGGACATCTCTAGTTATATGAAAAATAACCAGAGTGGTTTCATTGGGATTGGATCAGTGAATATTTCTAAACATTTCAATATGATGGAATCAAGAGGTTTATGGATTTGCAAGAAGTGTACAGAAATATATTTTTGAAAAATGAGCAAAGGTACCCATTTAACAAATCATGATTTTAGAAGCATCTAGGAATTGGTTTCACTGGATTTGGAGTTCAAATGAATTTCCTATGAATTTGCAAAGTTGGTTAACATGAAGAAATGGCTCATTATTTTGTGGGGTACAGAAAGTATTAAGAAAAATGTTCATAAACCAAGTCATGAACTTAGAAGCATATAGGAATTTGAATCATGGCATTTGGACCAAATTTGAGCCCTCTGTGATTTTCTAAAGTTTATGACAAAAATGGAAAAAATGGTATTTGATAATACTTTGTGAAAGAAATATTTCTGAAAAAAGTGCAAATAGCACCTTGAGACAGGGCATGAATTTAGAAACTACTAGAAATTTGAATCATCAAATTTGGAGTCCATTTGAATTCTTTAGAGATTTTACAAGTTATCTGAGAAAAGAAAATAAGAAAAAGGCTATACCCTTATTCTGCGCACTGGGCGAGAGATAGGCATTGGGCCGGCCCAGCGGCTCAGCTGCGCGGGTGGCAGGGCGACGTCGAAGGCGCCCCGGACGGAGTACGCCTTCACTGCGCGGGAAGCGGGTTTACTCCCGGTCCGTCTCCACTTAAACTGGCGGGGCCCGCCCACCGGGTCACTGACGAGCGGGGCCCGGTGCTCAGGCCGTCTCCTACCTCCCGCTCGAACAGAGCAGAGGCAGGGGAGGCGAGGCCGAGCAGGCGCCGGCGTTCTCCCCAGCGGCACCAGCCACCTCCGGCGATGCCCAGCACACCGGCGGGTTCAGGAGGCCGCGCTGCATCCGCCGAGGTGCGCCATGCCCGCAGGGGTGGTCGGATGCGAGCGCACCATCGGCCGTGGCAGGCGAGGGCTGCGGTGGTGATGGAGCTCGATGGCATGGCCACGTGGAGGAGAGAAAGAAGTGTGGGAGGGTCCCTTCGGGATGTTGGAGGTGCTCTGGTGTGGTCTAGAGGGGAGGAGGAGGAGCGGTGGGTGCAAATTTAGGCGGAGTCCGGCGGCTCGACTCCGGCCATGGGGAGCGACAGAGGGCACGAGAGGAGGTGCAGGTTGGTCCAGGGGGTGCACGGGAGAGAGGGAGAGCAAAGGAGCTCTAGAGGGAGGTCAGGGCGGCCTTATATGGCGAGGCGGCGGCTCACCGTGGACGCGGCCTACGGGCACCCGCGAAAATGGCCGCGGTGGCCACGGGAGGAGGCTCGGGATTGTCTGCGGCGCTCGTGGGCGTGGTCCAAGTCGGGGGAGAAGGAAAGGGGAAGCGGAGACAGGTCAGAGCCATCGCTCGTGTGAGGCTGCCCATTGGAGCCCTCGGGCGGCCGGTGCGCGTGCGAGCGGAGGCATC
This sequence comes from Triticum aestivum, assembly GCF_018294505.1. Classification (NCBI taxonomy): domain Eukaryota; kingdom Viridiplantae; phylum Streptophyta; class Magnoliopsida; order Poales; family Poaceae; genus Triticum; species Triticum aestivum. The sequence continues at coordinate 287,231,675 of NC_057814.1, read as the reverse complement.
AGGAGGAAGAGAGAGGAGGGGGACAGGGTGGTGGCATGTTGTGGACGTCGAGGCACCTCGACTGGCGCAAGGGGGAGGCTCGAGGTGATCGGGGGACGCGGCGTCAACGGTCGCCCGCTCTGCCTCGTCCTCCAGAGCACGTCTTTGGCCGGCATCCACAGCTTTTCCGCGCGCACTCGCGCGTCCACTTGTGTCTGGCAGCTGCAGGGGGTATGGGCAAAAGCTGAGGAGAGCATTGGATGCTCTGGAATTCCAAGGAGGGAGAGAGAGGCTGAGAGAGAGGGAGAATGTTGTTGCCCAGAGAAGAAAAATGGGGTTCTAACCCCCTTAATCATTGCTCCTTGGGCAGCAAAGCATGTAGGAGTTAGAGGAGGAGCAGGTGAGGCCGTGGCAAAAAGTTCAGCTCATGGAGATTAGTGGAAATGGACAAAACATGCATTTTAAATTTCTGCCAGAAGGTGTTTGATGTAGGTTTGGGCAAGCAAATGGACTTCCCTTGTCATGAGGCTTGACAGGGTCAAATGGCATGAGAAAATAAGAGGTTCCACCAAGATTGAGTTCATTTGGGCAAAGTTGCCAGTGCAACTTTTGTAAACCCTAGAAATCCACAGAAATGGACTTTCCAAGATTTAGTCATGCAAATCTATTCTCCTTGATGCACCACTTAGTGTAGCGTCATCATTTGAGGTTCTGAACATGTCCACAAAAGTTGAGATTAAAGTGAGAAAGTTGTCAATGTAGAGTTGTTCAAATTTGGTTCTGGACAGGAAGGGTTTTGGGGCTCTTTGATCAAGATAACATTCTCTCCAACTTGTGCCATTTGTTCTAGATGCATTATTACACCATTTGAGCATGTGCACCAAGTTTGAGAGCATTTGGACATGTTTGACAGTGCAAACTTGTTCAAACTTGAAAAAGGACAGAAGTGGTTTTGAGGGGATTTCATGGGGTTTTACTATTCTCCATGACATGATACTTAACACGATCATCAAACATGTCATATGTGACATGCTAGAATTTTCTTGGAATTTTTGGGGAATATTTCCTTTGTAAATATTTCGAAAGCTTGAAATATCCAGAAAGGGTTTTTGGGGGATTTGACCAATATTTTGAACATGACCATGTGTTGAAACTCTTATATATGGACAATATATGTCCACTGAGTTTCCCTAGGTTTTTCCCAAATATTTTTGAAGCTTTAAAATAATTTTAACCTATTAAAGACCATTTCTGGCCTTAAGAAAAAGCCTTTAAATAAAATAGGAAAATAACTTTTAAAATTATATTTTTGTGGTTTCTGGGTGTCCTATATCTAATATGAGTCAAATATATTTTTGGAAATATTTTTACTGCCCTTAATTAAGTACTTGTAGTGCAAATCTCAATTCAGGGGTTTTTGGAAAACTAATTTTTGAAAATACTATTTGGCCAAATCATTTTTGTAAGAAATTATTTTTATGTCCTATACACATGGCATGATCATTGGTTCAAGAGTTTGGAGCAAGGAGATGAAGTATAGGAGTTGGAGGATTTATTTGATTTTTAGAGCACTTGCAAACAGCAGTCAAACATTCAATCAAAGCAAAGACAAAACACTCAAAAGTTTTTGTCAAACCACATTTTAGAATGATTTATTAGCTTAAGTGTTGTGGCATGGAAATCAGGATGTGACACAACCGTTAAATACGACATTACTTTAATGGTGCCATTGCTTCATTTTACCAGCAACATTACATTAACAGCTGCTACGGAGTCGGTATTTGGGCACGGGAGAGTAGGCGGACCAGGACAGTTGCATCTGTAACGAAAAGAAGCAACTTATCTTAATGGGAAATTTAGCAGGACATGAAAAAAAAGTGCCATTGATTCATATTACTGGAGGCATTACATTGAAAACAACATTGGTTTAACGTGTCCTTACTTTTAACAGTGCGACTGCTACAATTTACTAGTTGCATTACATAAGAGCGGCTCGGGGCAACAAACATCAGAAGAGGATATCTGGGTTGGTCCCATTTTTGTTCGGTATATAGCCACCTTATACTGTGTGAGGCTAGCAAATCTAGTGCTGGACTTACTCTGTTGACTTGTCCCCCAGTCCCCACTTTCTTTCCTTTTTCAACCAATAGATCGGGTTTATATTGAGTTTGTACTGCGTTACCTTTATTTCCCTATTAGACCTAGTGACCAGTTGGATAGCCAGTCTCTGCTACTTTTCGCCCCCATTATTTCCTCTTTCGACCAAGTCCTAGATTCAGGTAACAAATCTTCCCCCACCCCCCACCCCCTTTCTTCCTTGTTTGAACCAAGTAGTACTAGATTCGAGTGCATGAACCAGTTTTACCTCTTAACAGTAAAAAATTAGGTGGTTTTCAAATAGCCGATCGATCCTATCTACGAGGGGGCCTGAGAAATAGTAAAATATACAAATGCAGCGACATCAGGAGCTCAGGAAGTAGAGCAAGGCCATTTTCGAAGGAAGTTATACCTGAGGGTCGTCGGATGTGTCAGGACCCCGATTCCAAGTCACACCGATCTAGCCTGTAACACCTCATATCACATTGCGGCCTCACGCACGGTACTCCCACGGGTGTCGCCTTAGCATGGCCCGGGACCATTTGCGCCTTTTGGCTCACGTATATGACAATGTCGCTAGCATCCATATGACAGAGAACCCGGGCTGACATGGCTAGTCGTGAACCCAAAGCGGCACTAACGTATGGGGACAGGCATACATGAATCAACATCGAACATGTCGGTCAGCAGCGTGTGAATCCGGGCTGAAGCACTGGGCTAACAGGACTCCGGGAACCCGGGCTGTAGCAGGCTAGGCAGGACTCCGGAAGTCACCGTGTGACATTTCCCCGAAGGGACAGACACAGGAACGATATGACTCACATGCCGGCCAGTCAAGTGTCCAGAGCAGTAGTGCTGGGCTAGCAGGACTCCGGTGAACCGGGCTGTAGCGGACTACTATGGCTCAAGGAGGCACCAGACTACATTTCCCCATAAGAGAGGCTGCTAAAGATAGACAACTAGATTGTCGGATCCCACACATACCAAGCATTTCAAACATACACACAATATGCTCGATATGCGCGAATACAACATGGCATCACAACAAAACTCTACAACTCAAGTACTTTATTTAAGGGGCTCCGGAGAGCCTTACATAACTTGTTCATACAGATAGGGGTCGCATGACCCAACACTCAAGTCATACAATCATACAAGCACATGCGGAAGCAAACTGTCTGGGTACAGACACTAGAAGAAAGAAGGCTTGACGAAGCCTGTCTATCTACATAGGCCCTTCACAAGCCTAGATCACCACCTGGGTGGCGCGTCACTCGTCGTCGTCGAGTTCTACGTAGAACCCATCAGAAGGGGCGGTGTTGTCGTCTGAAAACAGTAATTAAAACAACATGAGTACAAAGGTACTCAGCAAGTCTTACAACAGATCCTACTATACATGTTCATTCTCAAGAAGGTAGTGGGGTTATTGCGGCAAGCCAGCTTTGACTCTTGGCTAAGCTATCCTATGATACACCACTTGTGAAATAGTTTTCGCACACGAGTCCACTAATCACCAACTCAATACTCCACCGTGGATCCTCCCTCGTCATCCAACGAGAGGGCCATCCGCGGTACTCACACTTATCTTGAGGCTTTTAGTAGTATCCATTTACTTGTCTATGAACTGCATAAGCGACCAAGTAGTCCTTTACCGCGGACGCGGCTATTCGAATAGTTTCATACCCTGCAGGGGTGTACTTCGTCACACACGCTCTCACCACTTATCGTCGCTACACGACGTGTACTCGGCAACCTTCAAGCGGAAGCCCAACATGGGTGTCGGCCACAGCCTACCTAAACACTCGAGTCTCTAGTCCAGGTTTATCGCCTATTCAGGTTCCATCCGCAGGGAGTCCGGCCGAGGTTTCCACATACGGCCCCGAACGATGTGTGCAGGGTTCCCGGACACCAAACGGGCGACTCGGTACACCGTGCCACGAGCCTACCGCATCACAGCCCACCCCTTGGTCAGCGTTGTCCACGGCCTCCAGCTTACTACAAACACCAGAAACTACGTGCAACTCCTGGACAGAGGACAAGGGTGAATAAGAAGCCGAGGGGGTCCATTGGTTTCGGGCCCAATGTGTGGTAGTAGCTGAATCTTAAATCACGCATACAGATCTCAGTTCTTAGGGACGGTCTCAATGAAACAACCCACCATGTACTCCTACATGGCCTCCCATCGATACCTTTACCAAATCGTATTCAACACTTTACTCTCCTTACCGACACACACACTTTCACTCCAGTTCATCACCCTGATGAGCCAGACCTGACACAACTCTAAGCATAGCAAGCATAGCATTGTAGGAACACAACATGGCTCAATCAACTCCTACACATGCTAGTGGGTTTCATCTAGTTACTGTGGCAATGACAGGTCATGCAGAGGAAAATGGGTTCAACTACCGCAACACACACAGCAGTTTGAATCGCGTTGTCTTAATGCAGTAAACGAGAGCAGAAGCGAGAAGATGGGTTTGTATCGAAATGATCAATGGGTTGCTTGCTTGACAGAGTGGTGGTGGGATACTGCCCTTCAGTTGGATACCCGTGAATATCCTCGGCGGCAGGACCTACCACGATGAGCATACCGAAGCACAATCAACACCAAGCAAGTGCAACAATATGATGCATGCATGAGACATGGCAAAATGGATGTATTGGGCTAATGCAACTAAGGTCAGAAAGGTTTGGACTAATTTGAATCAAAGATTCAAATTCCAAGTTCATAAATGGCCCATAATAATGCCTTATCTTGTTCTGTATAAAACAGTAGGTTAACTTGCTTAATCATGCATGAAACCAGTACAGATGGATAGAATGGATTTTTCTGATCATTTTTCATATATAAATCTTTTCATTCTGAGCTATAGATTATTTTCTATGATTTTTTGAAGTTTGTGATAATTTCTGGAATTTCCAATATAAGAATAATTCCAGTAAAAGCTTTACTACGTCAGCCTGACGTCAGTGTGACGTCAGCAGGTCAACGGGGTCGTCCAGGTCAATCCTGACGTGTGGGTCCCCTGTGTCAGTGTCACTGTTAGGTAATTAGTTAATTAGGATTAGTTTTAACTCTAACTCAGATTAGTTAGCAGGCGGGCCCCACTCGTCAGTGACCCTGGGGGGTTAAACCGTGGTCAAACCACGTTGACTCGCTGGCGTTTAGCCGCCGGCGACGTCCAGACACGGCGGTGGAGTGCGGGATCCCTCTCCGGCGACCAAAAGGACGGCGGAGAGTACCTACGTGTAGCTGGGGGCGAACCGCGTCGACTGGTGGTGGTAGTGGAGCTCGGGGTCGCCGGAATCGACGCCGGCGACGAGCCGTGCGGCTGCCGGAGTACGGTCGTGGTTGAAACCGTAGCTAGAGAGCACGGCGAGGGACATGCGATGGCGCTACGGGTTCCTGGCGTTGCGGTGAAGCTAATGGCTACGGTGGTGCGACCGTTGGATGGCCGGAGCCTCGTCGGCGACGAGCTCGTACGGCGGCGCGTTCGGGTGAGCTTCGTGCGGTGGCTACAGAGCTCGAGAGAGAGAGAGGGGAGGATGGGAAGGTGGCCATGCTCATGGCGGTTGCGACGGAGCAGGCGGCGGGGTCGGAGACGAGCTGTAGCAGTGGCGACGGCGGAGGGGATCTCCGACGGGGAGCGGCGAAGGCGAGGTCGGTGGCGGAGCTTCGGGGCAAACGAGCGCTCGGGGCTCGGCTTGCTCGAAGGAGTGGGCGATGGCAGAGCTGTAGGACACAGTGGAATGGCGCGAGGTTGACGGTGGCCACGGTTACTCCGGTGAGGTGTCTGCGGCGGCGTTGGCCATGGTGGGGAAAAGGCGAGGGAGAGGCGATGGGGGAGAGTGACGATGTCCAGGGGCTCGGGGCGCGTCGAGGAAGGTCGTCCAGCTCGTCCGCGGCGAGGGCGGCAAGCTGCTAGCGCCGTGGCGAGCTCACGCTCGCCGGCGTCAGCTGTCTGCCTGCTCTGGCGAGAGCAAGCAGCTCGCTGGCGCGGGCCAGCACAATGCTGGGCCGCCAGGTGGGCTGCCAGGTAAGTTTTCTGCCTTCTGTTCTCTTTTCTCTTTTTATTTATTTCTGTACTGTGTTTTGAAATAGTAAAAATACTATTTCATTTGGAAAAATCCTGAAAATATTCTGAGGCACCTTTGAGATTATTCCCAACAGCCTAAAAATACTTCCAAGGTTATTTGGGCATTTGAAAATATTTATAGCATTTAAAATGCCCAATTGCAAATACTTATGGCTTGTGCAAAAATCCAAGATGGCCTCCAAAAATATGAAACCATTTTTGGCAGAGGTTTTAACCAAGACCAAAGGTGGAGAACATTTATGGAGGGCATTTCAGGTTCATTGGAAAAAATTTAGTAAACCCTAGTTGTTCCGGGGGGTGCTGGGGGTTTCTGGCATTCCCCATTTCAGGTTTCTGTGAAATGTAGCCATGATGCAACACTCTAATGCATGAACTAACTAGGATGTGACAGGATGTTGCTAGGTAGGTGGCGGGAGGCCGGATCTGCCCACACTACGGCAGCGAGGAAGAAGGGGTGGGAGGCCCTCCCTCGCCAGTGATGCTTGGGAGAGAACGGCAAGGCATGCTGATCGGGACGCGCCGGCAGTGGGTAAGAGCCGTCGCCGAGGACGACCGCGTGAACGTGGCACCTTCTCACCTTCCCCGGCAGAGAGGATCCGACTGGATCTGTGACCAGCGGTGAGCAGAGAGAGTGTGGCCACCGCTGTCGTGTTTAGATCTGGAGAGGATGAGACAGTGCGTAGAGAGCAACACTAGCAAGCAAGCGCGGAGGCTCCTGCCTATATAGTGGAGTACTAGTTTTCTTTTGTCTATCGGCCGGAGCCGGCTTGACCTCGGCAATGACTGTCGAGAAGTCTTCATGCACGTGCCCCGGAGGTGCAGTTGTCATCATTTTGATCTGAAGCACCGGATTATAACATATAACACGAAAAAATGCCACATGACAAGAAATCATAACCTCACTGCCCAAAGGAGACAAGATGAATCCCGACGGACAAACTAGACGAGGATCAAAGCTCAAATTAAAGATAAACTCATATAAAAGGGGTCCGTCGATAGATGTCCTAATTAACATAGTCGGCTTGACCTAGATGGCAGCCGAGTAGTCTTCGTGCATGTGCCCCCAATGACTTGCCCAACTCAGTTGTCGCTGTTTAACCCTCGCAGTGATCCGAAGCACATGACACCTAATTTTGCGAGATGACAAGAAACCTTTTTTTTAGATTTGTCACCGGAACTACAGTCCTGTACAACACAGCCTGCACGATATGTAGACGACAGCCAATCCAGGCGTGTCTGCTGGAGTCTGGTCACATGCATGGACGAACTGATCTTCCGTGTCTTGCAGGGATCGTCCAGGTACCAACGTATGTACTCCTACAACACGTCTCTAGTAGTACTATCGCTCATCTCTCTCTTCTATTAACTCACCCGACTTGCGGGGCCGGGGAGTGTGCCTATGGTCGGTTCTCAATTACGGTCCCACATGTGTGTGCAAACGCAATATGGCGCGCGTTCAATTCGGAGAGCGGCGTGCCAGCCCGACCGACCGTCTGGGGTGCGACACGAACGCGGCGGGCGTGCTGTATACTCCGTACATGTGTACAGCCGTTTTCTTGAGGCTTTGCTCCATGGCGCAATCCATGGATACAAATTAGTATACTGTACTATTTAAAAGTCGAGGGCGGGGCTTTTCCTGCGCGGTAGGCGGGGCAGTTCCGGCTAGTCGGTTCGACAGAGACACGAGAAGATGAGGGAGTAGGCTGCTGCAAATGTAGGGTTGTGTGATTTGACAGCGAGTTACTGCTGGACAGGTGGGGCACCGTGATTTGACTTGCCATTATCGTTTTAACTGCGGCACTATGACGGGCGTGAGTCTCCTGATTCCTGACCACCTCCATACAGGTACCTCTCCCAATGCTCCACCATGTAGAGGCTGGCTCTTGCATGAGAGCCCACTCCTCCACTTTTTCCTTGCCTCTTTCCTCCACATATGCGAAAATGCCATGTAAAGCGGGCTTATAGCCCACTATTGTACTCCCTCCGTTCCAAAATAGATGACTCAACTTTGTACTAACTTAAAGTACTTTGTACTAACTTAAAGGTACTTTGTACTAACTTAACTTTAAGTTAGTACAAAGTCTTAACTTTAAGTTAGTACAAAGTTGGGTCATCTATTTTGGAACGGATGGAGTACTTACTTGCTCCTACAGGTGCTAAGCTTGCCACATAGGCATAAAGTCTAATGTGGCAAGTTAATTAAGAAGAGAGAGACTAGTTTGGTGACCCAAGGAAGAAACGGTGCTAAGCACGTGTACCTAGGTGAAAAGACAATTTTGAGTCTATAGTTAATTAAATGAAGCAAACTTAGCAACAAAAAACTAAGCACCTATGCATTGGGGACTTGATTGCTAAGCCATTTAATGCCCTTAGCACCTCATCTAAGCACCATTTCATTGAAAGAGGTCACTCCTTGGCAAATGCAATAAATACTACGAAGAAAGAGATAGAGAGAAGTAAAAAAACTACTCTTATAGCTAACCTTGTTGTAGTACGAGTGACTAAGTGATGACTATGTATGACATGCCAACATCAGATAGCCTAACGCACCGTGTTAAATCTCCAAGGGCGCGACCGCGCGAGCGAGGCGACGGTCGTGGTAGGCGGCGCGACCATGATACGGGCTGCTGGCAGCCCTTGGATTTGAGATCGAACGGTCGCATGCTAAGTTGCTGAAAATTTGCAGAATAACCCTCCAAGATAGGATATTCACCCATAGGTCTAGAATCATGCCATGCAACCGTTCGATCTCAGATCCAAGGGCTCTCGGAAGCCCGTATCATGGGAGAATGGAAAGTTTCGTATCACCTGTAATTTTCCCGACGCTTGACATGACATCGAAAGCCATTTAATTGGGCGTCGAGTAGACATGACATCTAATTGGGCCCCATAGCACTGTGCATGAATCCATTTATCCAGCAGGCAAGCCACTACCCTGCCATTCGCACGCCCCACTCAGCATTTTTACAATCAAAAAACCGCTGGCAGTTCGCTCCTACTCGTCCCCGGACGCCCTTTAACATTACGGCAGTTCGCTCCTAGTCGTCCCGTCCTTTCACATTACGGTAGTTCCACTAATCCTAACCCTCCTCCCAAATTCATGGCGTCCCAAATCTCCATGATCAGCGGTGAGTACAAGGTTAGAACCATCACCGGCGATGAGTTCGACGTCATCTACACCCGTTCTTTCGCGACGGTGAAAGGATGCCTTGCTCGCTTCAGTCGCATGTTCGAAAACTCAAATGATGAGTGGGTCGCTGGGCTAGATGTTGAGTACACCATAGTCCTGGGACAAGAGAAGGATCTAAAGGAGGAAGAGAAGAAGAAGCCTATCGTGATCCAGGTTTGCGTGCATGACTTATGCTTGGTTTACCACATATGCCATGCCGACGTTGAGTGCGAGAAATTTAAGAACTTCCTCAAGGGCGGCCTAGTCAAATTCGTCACTGTAGACTTTATGAACGACAAAAGAGTCCTGGGTCGGATAGGCCTCATTGTAGGCAACCCCTTCGACCTCCAGAAGAATCGGCTGCTGCCCTCCCGTGATCAGCCTTCAATGCTGACCCTGGCAGGAGCCATGGTTCATCCTTCGTACGGTAAACTAGAGAAACCTCCGTACACGTTTCATCGTCATGCATGGCAGTGGAATGTACTAGATATAGACCACATCCACAACGCTGCAATGGATGGCTACCTTTGTTTCAATATCTACAAGGGTTGGATGAAGAGCAAGAGCCAAGTGTGCGGTTCAAGCAAAGGAGTATCGGCCAAGAGGAAGAGGGACAAGGAAGAAGTCGAGGACTCCGAGTAAGGTGGCAGTGTCGTTGCTCATGGTGGTTCTAATGCAGTGTCTACCGGATTAGTTGCATAGTTTAATTTCATGTGTGCTTAGTTTAATTTGAGGGGTGTGTTGTGCTGAGCCCCCAGCAGAACAATGTTATGTTTCTTCTCGTTATATTTCGTACATTTCATCTTTTAGTTGGTATAGTACTACCACTCGTTTCTTCACATTATATACGTATAATATATATGGCCAACATCATATAGCCAGCAGTTTAGTTGTCAAACAATTTCAGGGTGCTTAGTTTTGTCAAAGAATTCCAGGGTGCTTAGTTTTATTTGAGGGGTGTGTTGTGCTAGACACCATTAACTTATCATTGTGAGAATCGGCTTATTTTTGTCATGTAACATGGTCAACGGGTTTGACGTGAAAATAGCAATGTCTAATGGCATTTCTGAGCAAACATCTAACTTAACGATGGCATTTTTTACATATCTAATTGCATTTTTGAGCAGGCATCTCACGGATCGATGGAATTTTTTGAGTAGTTGTAACTTCTAATGGCAAAACTGAGTAGTGATACGCAACTAGTGGCATAAATAATAAGAACCCAAGAATTAAATAGGTATGCTAATTCCTTTATTTCTTTATACCTTTGTGTGCAAAACTGTGACACCCAAAAAAATTTAATTGGTTTTATCAAAATCCTTTATTTGATTTGAGGAGGGTATTTAAATTTTCTTCTAAAAGGATTTTCCCTCTCAAAATATTTTCTTTTGTGACAAGTGTTTTGTTTTGGATTCACCCAAGACTTGATTTTGGTCTTGGAGGTTTTTCCATCTTATGTGGACTCAAAACCAAATGCTTTTCATTTGGGAAATTTCTTTTGAAAAATCTTTTTAAATAATCCTATGGCATTTGGAATGATCCTTTCCCCCTTTTCAAAATCCCTCTTGCCATGGCATGAGTGGAAATCCCCTCCCAAAAGCCTTTCTTCGTCTTTGGATCATGATATGCTTCAAATCCAGCAAGTTGAACCTCTCCATATTTTTGTTTCCATTTAAATTCTTATCAAAAAACAATTTCTGCCCTCTATTCTAGCTCTTGGAGATTTACAAAGGAGCTACCCTTTCTGCTTTTATTTTTGCCTCCAAACCATTTTCCCTATCTAGTCCTTTGAGCCCTCAACCAAGATCCATGAAGATCCACTGGTCTCCAGTTCAAATATTTCAAATTGTGCTTGCTGCAAGTTTGGACCTTATTTGCCAAATTTGATGAAATTCATTTGATTTCTCCTCCTAAAAATCTGAGAAAATTCAGGCAGCCTCTGGGTGCATTGAGAGGTCACCTCACCAAGTCCCAGCTCCAGAATTTTTTTTCTTCATGCCAAATCATTTCGTCGAACACCTGACTGGCACTGTTGCTATCATGTTCAGTCAAGTTCAGTTAACAGTTTCAGGAACACTGTCGTTTTCTTCAGAAACTGTTCTCAATCTCGCCAGTACCGCGGTGGCGCCTTGCTCCCTGTCCTCTCCTTCTTATCTCTGCGCCGCACGATCACCTGGAAGCTTGCGGGCATCGGCGACGAGCAGGAGGAGGTGCGCCACCCCGTGAGCGACGGCAGCGGCGGCTTTGCGGCCGCCAGAGAGAGGCACAGCGTGGACGGCGCCACCCAGCGCCGCCCAAGCCACCGGAGGCCGCCGCGTGGCCATCCACTCCCCCGTGCGCGCTGCCACCCTTCGTCGTGAACCGCTAGGCGCGGAGCATGCTCTCTCCCGCCGCCGTGCCCGTACGGCCGCCCCGTCGATGATCGGTGCATTACGCCTTGCCCGACTGAGGTTTAGCGGTGGAACGACACCAGTGATCTTCTCTGATGGTGCCTAGCCCCCCAAACCCCCTGCCCAACCACTGCCTCGCCGTAATCGCTCGCCGGAGATATCCCGTTCACGGCCACCCCCTCGAATCGCCTATAAATAGAGGACCCGAGCTCGAACACGAACTCACACCACCCCTACGCAACACCAATACCACGCCAAGCCACTGGTAGAGCCACGAGGGAGCCTTCTTCCCCAACTCCGGCCGCCTCGACCCGCCACGGGACCCAGCTCGATTCGCTCCCATGCATGCACCTCTACCCCTCATCTCTTGCCAGTAGCTTCCTTATGCATCCACTCTCCTGACCCGCGCTTCAATTTGGAGATTGCAGCACCCACCGGAGTTCTCCACCATCACCCGAACCACCGTCCGCCAGAGAAAGTGTCACCGTCGACGTGGTGCTCTCCGACGACCAAGTCCACCACCCACCGACGCAGAAGAACACGCTGAAACTCTTGGTACCCTCCGATCTCTCTGTCTCGCCGTGGTTCGACGCCGGCGACCACCGCAGCCTTCGGGCGCCGGTGAGCTCC